>NC_088380.1:10264015-10567045 GCF_037993035.2 Macaca fascicularis | reverse complement strand
AATAAATCTTATGTTATATGATAAAGGAATAAGAAAGGAAATAAAACAAAGATACTTAATGCAGGTGTATATATGCACAAGTGAATTCTTAACAAAATAAGGAAGAAATACTCATGACAATTACAGTCCTTGTTTCTGTAACTGGTCACGTGGTCGTAGCTGGTATTGATAATTACCTTGTTCTACTACCCATTCCATATTCTCTTTGCCTTCAGCAAGCACCTCAGCTGGTTGTGGTTTTTTACCTGGTGGAGTGACCCAGACCTGTCTGTGGTCCTGCTTGGATCAGGCTGTTGTAGTTTCCCATTGACCTTAATTACAAGGCAGGACAGTAAGAGATGCCCTAAGGGATCTCCTGTATTCCAGACATTCTCTTTCTTACCTCCATTGTGGACTAGTAGTTTGATTTCATCTTGGTAGTGAAGCTCAACAACCCCTGGCAACACTGTAACTCCCTTCTTCAGCTGTTGATTTAGAGGCAGGAGGAGGCCAAAGTGGCCAGGTGGCAGTCTTAATTTGCAGTTTAATGGAATCATTGTTGTGTCTCCTGGTGGTAGCATTCCTCCTTCTACAATGAAAACCTCTAGGCCAGGAGAACATAATGTTGCAGGAGTGGGAAGCAACAGTTTCATTAGTGGGTCACTAGGGGTAATGGTGAGTGGTGCTACTTCCACTTCCACCCTTTGATTCTTGGTCCCATGAATCCGGGCTATGGGAAAAAGAGTACCATATGTGGATGCAGATTCAGAGCATGTTCAGCCTTCTGGAGAACTTTGTCCCAGCCCTGCAAAGTATTGTCACCTAGTTCACAGAGTAATTGTGACTTCAAAAGGCCATTCCACTATTCTCTGAAACCAGCTGCTTCAGGATGATGAGGAACATGATAAGACCAGTGAATGCCATGAGCATGAGCCCATTGCCACAGTGCTTTGGCTGTGAAGTGAGTTCCTTGGTCAGAAGCAATGCTGTGTTGAATACCATGGCAGTGGATAAGGCATTCTGTGAGTCCACAGATGGTAGTGTGGGCAGAAGAACGGCATGCAGGAAAGGCAAATCCATATCCAGAGTATTCCAGTAAGGACAAACTGCTGCCCCTTTCATGATGGAAGTTGTCCGATATAATTAACCTGCCACCATGTAGCTGGCTGATCACCCTGAGGAATGGTGCCATATCGAGGGCTCAGCGTTGGTCTCTGCGTTGGTCTCCGCTGCAGCAGATTTAGCTCAGCTGTGGCCATAGCCGGGTCAGCCTTGGTGAATGGAAGTCCATGCTGCTGAGCCCAGGAACCTCCATTCCTGCCACCATGGCCACTTTGTTCGTGATCCCATTGAGCAATGACGGGGTGGCTGGGGAAAGAGGCTGAGTGGTGTCCACAGAACAGGTCATCCTATCCACTTGATTATTAAAATGCTTCTCTGCTGAGGTCACCCTTTGGTGAGCACTCACATGGGTACACAAATATATTCACATTTTTTTGACCACCCAGAAGTTCATCCATATACCTCTTCCCCAATTTTCTTTGTTACCAATGTTGCAATCATGTTCCTTCCAAGTCCCTGACCATCCAGCCAAACCATTGGCTGCAGCCCAGGAATCAGTATGTAATTGAACATCTAGCCACTTCTTCCAAGCAAAGTGCACAACCGGGTGCACTGCTCGAAGTTCTGCCCACCGGGAAGATTTTCCTTCCCCAGTGTCCGCTGGGATATCCTGGAATGGGGCTGTCATGCTGCAGCTGTCCACTCTTGGGTGGTGCCTACAAATTGTGCAGAACCATCTGTAAACCAGGCCCTCGTCTTCTCTTCCTCTGTCAACTGATCATAAGGAACTCCCCATGGGGCCATAGGTACAGGCTGGGAGAGAGAAGGCAGGGTGGCAGGAGTGGGAACCATGGGCATTTGGGCTACTTCCTCCTGTAACTTACTTGTGCCTTCAGCACCTGCTTGAGCCTGATCACATGTATACCACTTCCATTTAATAATGGAGTGCATTTACACTAGAAGCGTCAGAAAGCACCCAGTTCATGATAGGCAGCTTGGGTTGCATGGTAGCTTGGTGGCCTACAGTCCAATGCTTCCTTTTTTTTTTTTTTTTGGAGACAGCGTCTTGCTTTATCACCCAGGCTGGAGAGTAGTGGCATGACTGTGGCTCACTGCAGCCTCAACTCCTCAGCTCAAGCTGTCCTTCTGCCTCAGCCTCCTGAGTTTGCCCGCTAAATTTTTTTTTTTGTAGAGATGAAGTCTTGCTATTTTGCTCAGGCTTGTCTTGAACTCCTAGGTTCAAGTAATCCTCCTGCCTCAGCTTCTCAAAGTGCTGGAGCCACCGTGCCTGGCCTCAGATGTTTGGTTCCCACCAAGTCCCAGTAGCCAAGAACTGTCTCTCACAAGGAGAGTAGTTATCTGCAAAAGATGGCAGGGCCTTGCTCCAAAATCCTACAGTTCTGTGCTCTGACTCACCTATGGGGGCGTGCCAAAGGCTCCCAACAGCATCTCTATTTGCTCCTGACACCTCAAGCACTGTTGATCTGCTGGGTCATATGGCCTAAGTGGTAGAACAACTTGCACAGCAGCCTGGACCTGTTGTAGAACCTTCTTCTGTCCTGGCCCCATGCAAAAGTAACAGTCTTTGGCTGGGCACGGTGGTTCACACCTGTAATCCCAGCACTTTGGGAGTCCAAGATGGGTGGATCACCTGAGGTCAGGAGTTTGAGACCAGCCTGGCCAACATGGCAAAACCTCATTTCTACTAAAAATACCAGAATTAGCTGGGCGTGGTGGCAGGCGCCTATAATTCCAGCTACTTGGGAGGCTGAGGTAGGAGAATCAGTTAAACCCGGGGGGCGGAGGTTGCAGTGAGCTGAGGTTGCACCACTTCACTCCAGCCTGGGTAAAAGAGTGAAACTCCATCTCAAAAAAAAAAAAAAAGAAAAAAGTAACAGCCTTTCAGATCACTCAATAAATAGGCTAGAGTAACACACCCAAATGAGAAATGTGTTGTCTTCAAAATCCACATAGGCTGAGTAGGTGTCATTCCCCACTGCCTTGGTTGTGGGAGGGGCCATGCACTAGTTCATTTGCAGTGCTATCAAGGAATACCCGAGACTGGTTAATTTATACAGAATAGAGGTTTATTTGGCTCATAGTTCTGCAGGCTGTACAGGAAGCATAGTGCCAGCATCTGCTTCTGGTAAGGGCCTCAGGAAGCCTCCATTCACGGCAGAAGGTGAAAGGGAGCCAGCATTTCATAGTGAGAGAGGGAGCAAGAGAGAGAGGAGGAGGTGGCTTTTAAACAATTAGCTCTCATGTGAACTAACAGAATGAGTATACACTTATCACCATGGGAAGGGCACCAAGCCATTCATGAGGGATCCGCCCCAATGATCCAAACACCTCCCACCAGGGCCCACCATTGAAGCTCACATTTTAACATGAGATTTGGAGGGGACAAACATCCCAGGCACATAAGGCCAGACGCAACAACTTACGTTTCACCTTAAAAGAAGTATCTCAAGAGGCCCCACACCACTGGACCCCTAGGAATATTACTGCACTAGAAAGTCCCTGAATTTTAGTTGGATTTATCTCCCAACCTCTAACATGCAAATATCTCAGTAGAGTCCAGAGTGGTTGCTACTCCTTGCTCACTTGGTTTAATCAGCATAATGCCGTCAATGTAATGGGCCAGTGTGCTGTCTTGTGGAAGGGAAAAGTGATCAAGATCTCTGCAAACAAGATTCTAATACAGAGCTGGAGAGTGGATGTACTCCTGATATAGGAGAGTGAAGAGGTACTGCTGGCCTTGCCAGCTGAAGACAAACTGCTTCCGGTGGGTCTTATGGACAAAGATGGAACAAAAGGCATTTTCCAGAGCAATAGCTGCATACCAGGTACCAGGAGACGTGTTAATTTGCTTAAAGCAAGGATACTACATCTGGTATACAGCAGCTGCAATTGGAGTCACCAGTTGGGTAAACTTAAGATAATCCACTGTCATTCTCCAAGATCCATCTGTCTTTTTCACAGGCCACATAGGAGAGTTGAATGGGGATGTGGTGGGAATCACCACCCCTGCATCCTCCAGGTCCTCGATGGTGGCACTAATTTCTGCAGTCTCTCCAGGGATACAATATTGTTTTCAATGTACTGTTTTCTTAGGTAGAGGCAGCTCTAATGTCTTCCATTTGGCCTTTCCCACCATAATAGGTTTCACCCCACAGGTCAGGGAGCCAATGTGGAGATTCTGCCAGCCACCAAGTATGTATATTCCAATTATGCATTTGGAACTGGAGAAATGACCACAGGATGGGCCCGGGGACCCACTGGACCCATGATTAAGTCAGACTTAAGCTAAAACTCTATTAGTTCCCTGTCTTCCATAAACCCCTACTCTGACTGAAGGACCACAGTGATGTTTTGGGTTTCCTGGAATCAATGCCAGCTCAGAGCCAGTGTCTAGTACCAAAAAGTTCCGTTATTTTCCTTTTCCCAATGCACAGTTACTCTGGTAAAAGGCTGGAGGTCCCTTGGTGTAGGATGGGAGGAAGATTAACAGTATAAATGTTTGGTTGTGTAGTGAGGTTCTTCTTCAGGAGGACCCAGCCTTCCCTTCATTCAAGGGGTTCTGGGTCTGTAAACTGGCTTGAGTCTGGAAATTCACTGAAGGGCCATGATTCTTTGTTTTTATAATTCAAATTAGTCTTTTATTCACTTAATCTGGAAGTTTTCTGCTTATACAGATCAAGTAAGAACGTAGTAGGCTTCCTGTTGATTTCACCTCTAGGAACACCGGGATTCATTAGCCACTGCCAGAGCGCTACACAAGTCAGACTATTCTGACTGTTACTTTGCTTCTGCTCTCTGTGATGGTAACTATGCTGGCCTTGCCTTTGATGGTTGAGTGCCACCACTTGGCCCCTGCCACCTCAGGATCCCAATTGCATTTAGATTTTCAGCCTGAGTGACTGCAGTTCCCACTGTAAGATCTGGCATACAGAGAACAATCACAGAGCTCTCCAAGGATGCAGGTGCTTCCCTCACAAATCTATTTTGCAAGGTACTGGTGAAGGGTATGTCTTCCAGATCCTCCCAGTTGGTATAAGTAAGTCTAAAGTGACAAATCTACTCTAGCATTTCAGTCTCCCTAAACCTTTGGACCCCTTCCTCTACATTAAACCAAGGGAGATTAGGCATTTGCATCTCACTCACAGGCCATCTTTTGATCCATGTTTCAGCTAACCAAGCAAGTAAACGATCAGAACCTTTTTAAACTCCCCAAGCTGCAATAGTAAATGCAGAATCTCTGCTTAGTGGGCCTGTATCAATAAATTCAGCCGGATCCAACTGTATGTTTCTTCTACCATTATCCCACACCCTTAACATCCACTCCCCTACTTGTTCCCTAGATTTATATAAATTAGAAAGCTCAAGTATTTCTTTTGGAGTGAAGTGCACCTCATCGTGGGTTATGCTCTGAACCTCACCTCTAAGCTCTGCTGGGACTTGAGTCTGGTTATAGGTCTGGAAGCAAAGAGGGGTGTTAGGGGTGGGTCCTTAGGAGAATCAGTGTTGTGTTGCCTGGCAACTGCCTCAGGGAGGCCATTGCTGTTTCCTCAGGCAATGCAAGGTTAACCTCAGAAAAGTTGGAAAGGCTGGTACCACTGTGGGTGGGGAGAGGAGGTTGCACCACTGGGGGTGGGGAGGCCACTTCCTCTGGAAAAAAAGACTTGTCAGAATTTAGGAGCTCCATGTCCCCAGCTTCATCAGGGTCCTCCCACAGGTTCCCATCCCAACTTACAGGACCCCATTCTTTCCCAATCAATGCCCTCATTTTGATGGTAGACAGCGGCGAGGCTGAGAGATCACCTTTGTTGTAGGTTAGCCACTCACACGATAAGAGCTTGTGTTTGATTTTCAGCAACTTCAATTCTTTGTCTACAGCAGAGAAGATTCTCACCCAGGGCACCCTTAGGAACTTTTAGGCTATGTATGTGCTTCTGGAGCTGGGAGTTAGAATCCCTGAGCTCACCTTTTTCTTTCATCCCTTCATCCAGTGAACTTAGGAGCAACCAACCTACTTCATTATATCCGTTGGTTCTTTGCAAATGTTCAAAGGCATCATGTATGGAGTCAGCAAACTTCTTGCCTTTCAGAGCTGGGAACCAGGAGAATCAAATGCATGTATCTTGCATAAGTCTCTAAAGAGTTCACGCCAAGGATAATCAGTGCTCTCCATACTATTAGAAGTAGAGTCCTTAGCATTTTAGGTCTAATCAAATTAGGGAGTCAACTCCCAAAATCCCAAAACCAACTAAGGAAACCCATCCTTAAAACCCTGTTGCTCTAGAACCACTCCTAGTACCAAAATCTCTCTTAGGGTTCTCCAGAGGGACAGAACCATTAGGATATATATACATATAAAATGGAGTTTATTAGAGAGAATTGACTTACGTGACCACAAGGCGAGGTCCCATGATAGGCTGTCTATGAGCTGGGGAAGGAGAGAAGTTAGTAATGGCTCAGTCCAAGACGGAAAGCCTCAAAACCAGGCAAGTTGCCAGCGTAGCCCTCAGTCTGAGGCCGAAGGCTCAAGACCCCTGCTGCACCCCAGGGGGTGCTGGTGCAAGTCCCAGAATCCAAAGGCTGAAGTGGAGTCTGATGTCCAAGGGCAGGAGGAGAGGAAGTAAAGCCTCAAGCAGCAGAAGAGAGGGTGAGGAGGCTCAGCGAGCTGCCCATCCCCTTTCTCCTGCCAGCTTTGTTCCAGACGCACTGGCAGCCCATTGGATGGTGCCCACCCACATTGAAGGAGGGTCTTCCTCTCCCAGTCCACTGACTCAAATGTCAGTCTCCTCTGGCAACACCCGCACAGACACACCCAGAAACAATACTCTTCCAGCCACCTAGGCATCCTTCAATTCAATCAAGTTGATACCTAACATTATCCATTACAATATGTCTTGAAGGGAACCATGAATGTGGCTGTTGGCACCTGGAATTTTCTGAAATTCAATACTAAGAAGTAGATTAAGTTGTTGTAAGAGGTGTACCTCCAAAGGAATCACCAGACTGAATTAAAAGAGATTCCAAGTATTAAAGACTTAAAAGAACCCCTGGCCCACCAAACATTTAGGGTGGGAAGTGGCCTGAGAAAGCTGTGTGGATCTCAAGCAAAATGTATTCCCCGGTGTCTACTTCAGATGTGTCAAAGAGTATGATGGGAAAGAAAGCTGGGCCCATGGAGGATCATGGAGAACAAGGCTTCTTGCACAGAACATATTTAAGGACTGGGCTGATATCCTCAGACCTAGGGTAGACCTACCAATATTGGTTCAAGCTATTTCAGAGTTGCTAAAGGCCAGTGTCTGCTGTATATCTCCCATTTTTCCTCTTTCCAAACAGGAATGTTCGTTGGAGTCATCTGTTCCCTGTTTTATCTTTGTAAGTTAGGTGTGTGCGAGGTAGATAACTTGTCTTTTTACTGCATAACTCTCCAGAATAAGAGGAGACACACCCAGGCCCAGTTTACTGACTGCCTATCACCTGAACAGGCTGAATTGTGTCCCCCCAAATTCATATGTTGGAGCCCAAACCTCCAGTGCATTTGGAGACAGGGCCTTTAGAGGTCATTAAGATGAAGTGAGGTCATAAGGCGGGGCTCTGATCCAATAGGACTGGTGTCTTTGTAAGAAGAAGAAGATACACCAGTAATGCATACACACAGAAAAACAGGCCATGTGAGGACACGGTGAGAAGACGGCCATCTGCAAGCTAAGAAGAGCGGCCCCAGGAGAAACTAAACCTGAAGATACCTTGATCTTGGAATTCCACCGTCCAAAATTTTGAGAAATAAAGTTTTATTAAGCTTTTTGATCTGTGGTGTTTTGTTATGTGGGCCCTAGCAAACTAACACGCTCCTGATGAAGATAGTACCATGCATTACCCAGAGATACTTGATCCATGACTGAATGAGACTTTTGATCTGTGTCTCCTGGGGAGAGAATAAATGAATTTTGCTCAAGAGAGAAACACTGAACTGATCATTTGGTGACTGGAGAGGTGGATTATAGCTACATGAGGACTCCAGACATTCACCAATATTCCAGCATGGCAGGATTGTACTTCCATGCCCCCTTGGATATAGGAATGGTCATGTGGCTCACTTGGCCAATTAAATATGAGCAGAAGTGACAGGTGTTTCTTCTAGGCAGAGTCAGTCCCTTAAGAGCTAAAGCACAATTTACCATGTTCCCTTCCTCCTGTCACTGCAATCTGTGACATTCCAGATGGCAGAGCGTGAGCCAGCCTGTGTTCCTGAATGCAGATGACCTGGAGCAGAGTTCCAGCCAATCTGCAATAGTTGTGGGCATGGGTGAGAAATAATATTTAAAGCTAATGAATTTCTGGAATTGTTTATTACTGTGGCATACTCTAGTCTATTTTAACTGATCTAATCAATAATAACGGTAGGGAAAATTTCCAAAATCCTCATAGAATTCAGTTGTATGGTGTGATCAATTAATTCAATGTATTGGGTTTTGTCCTTCAGTAAATAAAGAAGTAGAGCCGACATCCGATTATTCCCACCCATCACTGAGCTGTGCTTTGTATTAAAAGGTGATGCTATTGAATTTCTGTCAGAAGAACATGCTTTAAGTTAATTTGTCAGTAGTGGTGATGGATTCTCTTAAAACCATTCACGGCTCTCCACTCGGCTGCCTCTAGTAAGGTTAAGGGTTATATATTCATCAGAGCCAAGCCTGAGCCTCAGATCCACAATGTCAGTCCCATTCGCTTTGGGCTGCAACAGATAAGCAGGAAGAATTGATACTAAGAAGACAGAGTCCTCCAGTGGATCTTCAGAGCGTGTTTAGCTTGAACAAACATGAACCACAAACCAGGAACAAGGGCAGCCATCAACAGTTGTAAAATCAAGGTATAGTGACTGGAGAAATACCGGCTGATACATTTTTAAATAATAAGATTTATAAAAAACTTACCACATGCAATTCCACTAACTTATTGACAAAATTCTAAGAATATAGTCTGGTATACTGCTATAATAAAAAGTTAAGATTAGCTTAAAAGACTCTATAGAATGGAATACACATTTCTGTTCATTGTATGGTTGAATGGTTGCTCTCTCTAACAATACTTCAGAAAGTAAAGGACCTCAAGGGGGTGTGTGTGTGTGGGGGGGGGGCGGTAGTGAGGAGAGATTGAAGAGGGAACTCTTGGGAAGGATTGCATATGAGGAAGAAAGTAGCACTGAAGTCTAAAAGCATTGTCCCTTTCCTCTAGAAGCTTCTGGAAGATGTCTTCTGTCACATTTGCTCAAGAAACTATTTTGTGCAGTGTGATCATGTCTCCCCTGCCACAGCTGGTTGGCTCAAGGGGGCTCTTGACCCAAACTGGGCCCTTCCCTAGATTTTTTTACCCAGTGTTTACAGAGTTGAATCAGTCTCTATGTAGTAGCAGAAGTTCTAAGAGACAAAGCATGGAGTTGTTGACAGCATGGCCTTGCCCTTCTGGAAGGTTGTGTTGAGAGAGGGAGGAATGAAGCAGATGTGGAAGGGAGAATAGAGCCTAGAGGAAAAGAAGACAGCCTGCAGTGCTCAAGGGCCTGGCTGCGTGTGGCCACCGGGTCTTGTTATAGTGAAGGACAAGTTCATACTGCCTCTGAGCATGACAAGGTAGCCCAGCACCCTTGTGTATGAGTCTCTCAGGGCAGCTGTCACAAAGTACCACACATTGGGTGCCTTAAGACAGCAGAAATGCATTCTTTCACATCGCTGAATGCTGGAAGCCCAAGATCAAGGTTTCAGCAGGGCTGATTTCTTCTGAGGGCTCTGAGGTAGACAGTCTGTCCCATCCATGCCTCTCCTTGCTTCTGGTGAGGGCTGGCAATCACTGGCATTCCTTGACTTGTTGATGCAGAAATCCAATCTCTGCCACTGTTGCAACGTGGCATTCTCCTGGCATCTCTTTGCATTGTCTTTCCTCTACATGTGTGGGTATCTGTATCTCTTATCTTTTTATATGGACACCAATCATGTCCATATAATGGATTTAGGACACACTCTAATGACCTCATCTTAATTTGATTACATTTGTAAAGACCCTGTTTCTTTTTTTTTTTTTTTTTTTAGATGAGATCTTGTTCTGTCACCCAGACTGGAGTGCAGTGGTGTGATCTTGGCTCACTGCAACCTCTGGCTCCCTGGATCAAGCGATTCTCCCACTTAGCCTCCTGAGTAGCTGGGACCACAGGCACACACCACTACACCTGGCTAACTTTTGTATGTTTAGTGGAGATGGGGGTTTGCCAGGCTGGTCTTGAACTCCTGACCTGAAGTGATTCGCCCGCCTCGGCCTCCCAAAGTGCTGGGATTACAGGCGTGAGCCACTGGGCCCAGCAGGACCATAATTCTAAATAAGGTCACATTCACAGGTATTGGGGTTAGGTCATGGGGATATCTTTTTGGGTGACACAATTCAACCCTAATCTCTTGCAATATACCGTTTTCCTTCAGGTGCTTGAAAGTGGTTTAGGCCCATTGAAATTTCACTTCGATAAGCCAGGAAGGCACCTGAGGCAGAATTTGAAGGAAGAACAACCGAAGTGAGGTGTAGAAGTTATCATCAGTGTTGGGGGGACTATTTTATTAGGATTTGAGTGAGGAGAATGGCTCCAAGGAGAGCTGTGTGTGGCTGCACACACCGTTGGTTCCACAGAAGAAGGGTAGGAGTGGGACCTGTCAAGGATCCTGCCTTTTCAAGAGAAACCCAGCTCAAAACTACTTACGTGAAAAAAGGCAGGTGGAGTTATTGACACATGTAACTGGAAAGACGGGAGATATTGTGTACAGAGCAGAAGAAAACATACCTATTGTCTTTATGTGGAAATATCAGAAGTAGCCAGAAAATTTCTCTTTATCACAGCCTAGAAACTATTAATAGTAATACTACTAAAAAATGGCCATCTAAATATATTTGAGTATACTGGTGAATGGCCAACTTTTTAAGTGATATAAAATCAAAATAATAATAATTACTGTAATTATATATAATATTACAGGGGCTTAAAGAAAGAAGAGGCTTTTGCTGGAATAGTTAGAAAAGGTCTTACAGAAGAGTTAAAATAGCGATATTTGTATGATGAATCATGTGAGCTATTTTATTACAGCTCTGGGATCATGAATAGAGAATCTGGGATTTTTAGGACTCATGGTATTCAGCTCTAGCCTTAGTAGTGTTATTGGAATGGAAATGGTCACTGTTTCCATTTCCATGGAATGGAAATGGTCACAGGGATGCCCTCTCTCACCACTCCTATTCAACATAGTGCTGGAAGTTCTGGCTAGGGCAATTAGGCAATAGAAAGAAATCAAGGGTATTCAGTTAGGAAAAGAAGAAGTCAAACTGTCCCTGTTTGCAGATGACATGATTGTATATTTAGAAAACCCCATTGTCTCAGCCCAAAATCTCCTTAAGCTGATAAGCAACTTCAGCAAAGTCTCAGGATACAAAATTAATGTGCAAAAATCACAAGCATTCTTATACATCAGTAACAGACAAACAGAGAGCCAAATCAGGAATGAACTTCCATTCACAATTGCTTCAAAGAGAATAAAATACCTAGGAATCCAACTTACAAGGGATGTAAAGGACCTCTTCAAGGAGAACTACAAACCACTGCTCAGTGAAATAAAAGAGGACACAAACAAATGGAAGAACATACCATGCTCATGGATAGGAAGAATCAATATCATGAAAATGGCCATACTGCCCAAGGTAATTTATAGATTCAATGCCATCCCCATCAAGCTACCAATGAGTTTCTTCACAGAATTGGAAAAAACTGCTTTAAAGTTCATATGGAACCAAAAAAGAGCCCGCATCTCCAAGACAATCCTAAGTCAAAAGAACAAAGCTGGAGGCATCACGCTACCTGACTTCAAACTATACTACAAGGCTACAGTAACCAAAACAGCATGGTACTGGTACCAAAACAGAGATATAGACCAATGGAACAGAACAGAGTCCTCAGAAATAATACCACACATCTACAGCCATCTGATCTTTGACAAACCTGAGAGAAACAAGAAATGGGGAAAGGATTCCCTATTTAATAAATGGTGCTGGGAAAATTGGCTAGCCATAAGTAGAAAGCTGAAACTGGATCCTTTCCTTACTCCTTATACGAAAATTAATTCAAGATGGATTAGAGACTTAAATGTTAGACCTAATACCATAAAAATCCTAGAGGAAAACCTAGGTAGTACCATTCAGGACATAGGCATGGGCAAAGACTTCGTGTCTAAAACACCAAAAGCAACGGCAGCAAAAGCCAAAATTGACAAATGGGATCTCATTAAACTAAAGAGCTTCTGCACAGCAAAAGAAACTACCATCAGAGTGAACAGGCAACCTACAGAATGGGAGAAAATTTTTGCAATCTACTCATCTGACAAAGGGCTAATATCCAGAACCTACAAAGAACTCAAACAAATTTACAAGAAAAAAACAAACAACCCCATCAAAAAGTGGGCAAAGGATATGAACAGACATTTCTCAAAAGAAGACATTCATACAGCCAACAGAGACATGAAAAAATGCTCATCATCACTGGCCATCAGAGAAATGCAAATCAAAACCACAATGAGATACCATCTCACACCAGTTAGAATGGCGATCATTAAAAAGTCCGGAAACAACAGGTGCTGGAGAGGATGTGGAGAAATAGGAACACTTTTACACTATTGGTGGGATTGTAAACTAGTTCAACCATTATGGAAAACAGTATGGCGATTCCTCAAGGATCTAGAACTAGATGTACCATACGACCCAGCCATCCCATTACTGGGTATATACCCAAAGGATTATAAATTATGCTGCTATAAAGACACATGCACATGTATGTTTATTGCAGCACTATTCACAATAGCAAAGACTTGGAATCAACCCAAATGTCCATCAGTGACAGATTGGATTAAGAAAATGTGGCACATATACACCATGGAATACTATGCAGCCATCAAAAAGGATGAGTTTATGTCCTTTGTAGGGACATGGATGCAGCTGGAAACCATCATTCTTAGCAAACTATCACAAGAACAGAAAACCAAACACCGCATGTTCTCACTCATAGGTGGGAACTGAACAATGAGATCACTTGGACTCAGGAAGGGGAACATCACACACAGGGGCCTATCATGGGGAGGGGGGAGAGGGGAGGGATTGCATTGGGAGTTATACCTGATGTAAATGACGAGTTGATGGGTGCAGCACAGCAACATGGCACAAGTATACATATGTAACAAACCTGCACGTTATGCACATGTACCCTACAACTTAAAGTATAATAATAATAAATAAATTAAAAAAAAAAAAGAAAAGGTCTTACAGAAGAGTTAAAATAGCGATATTTGTATGATGAATCATGTGAGCTATTTTATTACAGCTCTGGGATCATGAATAGAGAATCTGGGATTTTTAGGACTCATGGTATTCAGCTCCAGCCTTAGTAGTGTTATTGGAATGGAAATGGTCACTGTTCATTGGAGGGTATCCACTTCAGACTTCCAGTTTTTAGGCAAGGAGGAGAGTAGTGGCAAATTTTAAAAAATTGGATTTTGTTCCCAAGTAATCAAGGTTATCCCTGCTTTAGTTTATTCTTTTTTAATTAGAAAGAAGATATGAGAAGAACCAAATCAATCTCTAGAATTTATTGCCCAGAAGGCAGTAGGCACTTCCACTCAATGAGTTAAAGTGCATGGATTTGAAATTTAAGTAATCCTGTATTGGAACAAGACAAGGAAGCATTTAAATCTCAATCCAGCTTCTCCCTCATCCATTGGAGCATATGCTTTAGGCAGTGTAAATGGATGTAGGAAATTAATCTTCTAAAAGGCAAATAGGCATTATTCCCAGATACTCTAACAAGAAGGTCAAGTTCCCTATTTCTAATTTGTTTTAAGTTTCAGGAAGAAGTTTAAAATCTGAGAAATAGAAAAAGGGAAGAAAATATGTTGTTCTGTCTATAGATGCCTTGCTGGCATTTCATAAAGATTAGGTAATCTTATAGCTAATTAGTCGTTTTATTTTTGGCAAATATATCCATATGATAGAATATTCAGGAGTGAAAAAGGGTGTATGGAGTAACATAGCTCTACCTCCCACTCTTGGGCATCAAATCCATAACTTTCCCCATAAGGCACTCAGGGTCACTGGTTTTTTATGTATATTCCGGGAGACATTCTGTGCATTTGTTTACTGTACATATTGTACAAATAGTGGCATATAATATAAGCTAATTTGAATTTTGTAGGTTTCCCCCTACCTTGAAGATCAGTCTACGTGGCTACATGAAGCGCTGTACCTTTCTAATGGCAAATAACATCCTATCCTGTGGATGCATCATGATATTTTAAATTGCCCACCATTGATATACTTTAAGACTGTTTCCAATCTTTTGCTATTATAAATAATGAGGTTTTTTTTTTTTTTTTTTTAAGTCAGAGTCTCACTTTTGCCCAGGCTAGAGTGCAGTGGCACCATCTCAGTTCACTGCAACCTCTGCCTCTCAGGGTTCACACAATTTTCATGCCTCAGCCTCCCGAGTAGCTGGGATTACAGGCATGCACCACCACGCCTGGCTAGTGTTTGTATTTTTAGTAGAGACGAGGTTTCACTATGTTGGCCAGACTGGTCGTGAACTCCTGACCTCAGATGATCTGCCTGCCTCGGACTCCCAAAGTGCTGGGATTACAGGCATGAGCCCCCGTGTCCAGCCAAGTTTTTTTTTTTTTTTTTTAAATATACATGATTTCATATGTGTATGAGTGTACTGTAGGATAAATTCCCAAAAGATAAATGTATCAGACAGGGGTTGGTCAGCAAAATAGAAGCTACTGTATACATAGAATGGTGTTAAATGTTTTAATAAAAGGAATGAGGGCTTACACATCCTTGAAAGGCCTGGGGAAGTCAGGCCTTCATCTGTCATCTGTCCCCATTGGCCAGTCTACTCTCAAGTCAAACTTCCCAAATCACAGCTTTCATCAATGATTGCAATTCTCTACTCAAAAACCTGAAAGGTCAGGGAAGGTGGCACCAAAAATCTCAGCTGGAAGCCCTGCAGTGGAAGGTTCCGACATGCTCATTGCCGGGAAACTCTAGGAAGCTTTCACCATGTATCTCTGCATGCGGTGCAACGCAGATGCTTCTCAGGACTTGGCCAGGAGCGCCAGTCTCACATCTCCCAGTGCGTCTGGTCCTAGTTCTCTCTGGAAAATAATGTTGTCTCCTCTCTTCTGCCTCTCATCCCCCACAGTGCCTCTCCCTAGAGGACGATAACTCAGAACCACACTGGGTGCTGTGGGGAGAGAGTTCTGGGCAAGGTCCTCCTTGCTTCTCTATTGAATGAAGAGTCTTTAGGAGGGAGGGGTGGTGAAAAAGAATTGACAACAGACAAGGAATGTAGAGCGATGAGTTTTGTGTCATGCTTAGAAAGGATTTACTTACTTTGAGAGCATAAGAGAAATTGCTCATGTTTCTTTTCAACTATTTTTGTGCATTAAAAAATTTAAATTTTTGATCCATTTGTGATTTGCTTTGGTATGATGAGTATGGTAGATATACACCCTAATATTTTACAAATGAATTAAAGAAAAGCAGAGGGTTCTACATTAGATTTTATTATTTTTAATGCTTTCAGGAGGTTACAGATTCTAGACATTCTGCCTATAGGTTCTAGCGGTATCTATGCTACTAGATCAGGTTGGGGAGACAGAGGATTGCGAAAGACTTCAGGTTGGGAAAATGCTGAGAGGCAGAAATGAGGGTGGCATATTCACAGAACAGGGAGTAAGAGTAAATGGTCTAAGGAGAAGTTTGATGATGTGGAGTAGGGGAATAAATAAGATTGGTTCAGTAAGATGGAGTCATACTATAGAAGCCCCTCAATATCAGGCACAAGAGAAGATGGAACAGGTTTTTTTTTTGTTTTTTTTTTTGAGGGTCTCAGTTTGGAGGGCAGTGGTGCGATCATAGCTCACTGTAACCTCAAACTCCTGGGCTTAAGTGATCCTCCCACCTCGGCCTCCAGAGTAGCTAGGAATACAGGCATGTGCCACTGTGCCTGACTAATTTTTAAGAACAACTTTTTGTAGAGATGGGGTTTTGCTATATTTCCTAGGTTGATCTTGAACTCCTGGCCTCATGTAATCCTCCCACCTCAACCTCCCAAGGCATTCGGATTACAGGCCACAGCGCCCAGCCTGGAACAGGTTTTTGAGTAGATAATTGCAATCATTGATGAAGGCTGTGATTTGGGAAGTCTGACCTAGGAGTGGACTGGGGGATGGGGACAGATGACAGAGGAGCGGGGGCCCAGGAGGAGGTGACTGCCATACTCCACACCTGAGCTCCAAGCATCTGTTGGATGTTCTTCAGGACCGGTGGGCAGCTGAAGTGCAGGAGCCTCTGTATGCATTAGGCACAAGTTTCAAATCCGGACTCTTGGTTGCATTCTCAGAGTGAGAAAGGTGCATCCCCAGGGGGCCTGGAGACCTTGTGTTCAGCTTCTGCTCCTCAGCGGACCCCAGACAACATCTGAGACCACGTGTCTTCATTGGCTCCCATGGCTCCATGATGAGCGCTAACATTTGTTGAGGAGTTCAGGATGCGCTGGGCTGTGGGTGAATTTTGTGGGTATTTTCTCATTTAGTCTGTCAGCTGCTATTATCCCCATATTATAGATTAAGAAACCAAGACTTAAAGAAATTGGACAACTCATTCAAGGTCACACGAATTGAAAGTGGCAGAACTGGGCTTGAAACATATCTGTCTGGTTCCAGAACCAGAGGTTTTTTTTTTTTTTTTTTTTTTTTTTTGGGACAGATTCTCACTCTGTTGCCCAGGCTGGAGTGCCGTGGTGTGATCTTGGTGCACTGCAGCCTCTGCCTCTTGGGTTCAACCAATTCTCATGCCTCAGCCTCTCAAGTAGCTGGGATTACAGGCATGCAATGCCATGCCTGGCTAATTTTTGTAGTTTTAGTAGAGATGGGGATTCACCATGTTGGCCAGGCAGGTTTCGAATTCCTGACCTCAAGAGATCAGCCAGCCTCTGTCTCCCAAAGTGCCAGGATTGCAGGCATGAGCTACCATGCCTGGCCCAGAACCAGAGTTCTTAATGGCTGTTGGGACTTAAAACATGGTACCTCAAACTATGGAATCTTGGCGTGCTGAGAACTTTGAACTGAAAAAGATTGGGAGGGCCTCAGAAGCAAGATCCTTCTGATCCCTCACTCTCCTTTCTTCCTCTCCCTTCTCTTCCCTAAGAATTCCTCTTTTCCTAGGTAAGTCATAGAGACTACAACTTCTCTCCCACAAAGCAAGTCATAAAACCTGGACAGGTCACTCCCCTGAAGGTAGATTACAAGACCCTCATTACAGAGGAGTCCTGTCGCATATCCAGGGGAAGGAATGCAACACACAGAGAGGCCAAGAATAATTCGACAAGCCTTGCTAGGTTCTCCTCCCGTCCGCCTGGTGTATTGGCATTAGGTCATACCCTTTTATCCAATTGTGTTTCTCCACAGCTATCCACTCCTTTTATCAGACTTAGCATAGAAACACATGGTTTTTCCTGTGTGTCCGGAGATGGTTCCTCCCAGTGGGTTCCTGGTCTCACTGACTTCAAGAATGCAGCCGCAGACCTTCGTGGTAAGTGTTACAGCTCTTAAAGGTAGTGTGGACCCAAAGAGTAAGCATCAGCAAGATTTATTGTGAAGACCAAAAGAACAAACCTTCCACAGCATAGAAGGGGACCTAAGCGGGTTGCTGCTGCTAGCTGGGGTGGCCTTTTATTCCATTATTTGTCCCCACCCATGTCCTGCTGATTGGTCCATTTTACAGAGCACTGATTGGTCAATTTTCAGTATGCTGATTGGCCCATTTTACAGAGCACTGATTGGTCCATATTACAAACTTCTAGCTAGCAACAGAGAGCTGAATGGTGCGTTTTACAATCCTAGCTCTAGAGCACTGATTGGTGCATTTTACAATCCTCTTGTAAGACTGAACATTTCTCCAAGTCCCCACCCAACCCAGAAGTCCAGCTGGCTTCACCTCTCACCTGGGTCTTGGGGTCTTTATTTCTGAAGTTTTCCATGTCATGTAGACCTTTTATTAAATACATTTGCTATGCTTTTCTCTTGTTAACCTTTTGCTATGGGAGTGTCAGCTATGATGCTTGTAATGGGTGAGGAGCAGATACCACTTTTTCATCCTTACACAGCCTAACCCTCCTATCTCTGATTCATGAGCTTTGTGATTCAAAACCAATGCAAAGCTTTTCTCTGCTATTGGTTATAAGCAAATGCAAAGATTTATATTCGTATATGAGTTGTTTGATTACAGTTAAAAATGTACCTAGAGATTGGGATCTTCAAAAAAGTAATTCTGAATTGTTGACATACATTGTAGTCTGAGCAGGCAACTGCCTACATAGACTTTAGAAATTTTCCTTGGGGAAAACACCTCCTGCTTTTTGCACCTAGATATTTAATCCACCCAAAATTTATTATTGTGTACAGCATGAGGAAGAAAATTGACTTCTATATATTTTTCCATATGGAAAACTTTGTTCTTTTTTTCCCCAAATCTTCTTTCTTTTTTTAAAAAAGTAATTTCAGCTTTTATTTTAGATTTGGGGGTACATGAGCAGGTTTGGTACATGGGTATATTGCTTGATGCTGGGGTTTGAGGTATGATTGATCCCATCACCCAGGTGTGAGCATAGTACCCAGTAGTTTTTCTTTCTTTTTTTTTTTTTTTAATTGTACTTTAAGTTCTAGGGTACATGTGCACAACGTGCAGGTTTGTTACATATGTATACATGTGCCATGTTGGTGTGCTGCTCCCATTAACTTGTCATTTACATTAGTTATATCTCCTAATGCTATCCCTCCCCCCCCTCCCCACAATAGGCCCCGGTGTGTGATGTTCCCCTTCCTGTGTCCAAGTGATCTCATTTGTTCAGTTCCTTCCTATGAGTGAGAACATGTGGTGTTTGGTTTTTCTGTTCTTGCGATAGTTTGCTGAGAATGATGGTTTCCAGCTGCATCCATGTCCCTACAAAGGACATGAACTCATCCTTTTTTATGGCAGCATAGTATTCCATGTGTATATGTGCCACATTTTCTTAATCCAGTCTGTTACTGATGGACATTTGGGTTGATTCCAAGTCTTTGCTATTGTGAATAGTGCCACAATAAACATACATGTGCATGTGTCTTTATAGCAGCATGATTTATAATCCTTTGGGTATATCCCCAGTAATGGGATGGCTGGGTCAAATGGTATTTCTAGTTCTAGATACTTGAGGAATCGCCACATGGTCTTCCACAATTGTTGAACTAGTTTACAGTCCCACCAACAGTGTAAAAGTGTTCCTATTTCTCCA
This sequence comes from Macaca fascicularis, assembly GCF_037993035.2. Taxonomy (NCBI): domain Eukaryota; kingdom Metazoa; phylum Chordata; class Mammalia; order Primates; family Cercopithecidae; genus Macaca; species Macaca fascicularis. The sequence goes on along the minus strand of NC_088380.1, from coordinate 10,547,583 downwards.
CATCCTCTCCAGCACCTGTTGTTTCCTGACTTTTTAATGATTGCCATTCTAACTGGTGTGAGATGGTATCTCATTGTGGTTTTGATTTGCATTTCTCTGATGGCAAGTGATGATGAGCATTTTTTCATGTGTCTGTTGGCTGTATGAATGTCTTCTTTTGAGAAGTGTCTGTTCATATCCTTTGCCCACTTTTTGATGGGGTTGTTTGTTTTTTTGTTTGTTTTTTTCTTGTTAATTTGTTTGAGTTCTTTGTAGGTTCGTACCCAGTAGTATTTCAACCCTTGCCTCCTCCCTCTCTCCCTCTTCAAGTAGTCCCCAGTGTCTATTGGCATCTTTATATTCATGAATGGCCAGTGTTTAGCTCCCACTTAGAAGTGAGAGCATGTAGTATTTGATTTTCTGTTCCTGTGTTAGTTTACTTAGGATAATGGTTTTCAGCTGCATTCATGTTGCTGCAAAGGACATGATCTCATTCTTTTTTATGACTCTGTAGTATTCCATGGTACATGTGTGCCATCTTTTCTTTATGCAGCCTACTGTTGATGGGCACCTGGGTTGATTCTACGTCTTTGCTACTGTGAATAGTGCTGCTGTGAACATATGAGTATATGTGTCTTTTTGGTAGAACAATTTATTTTCTTTTGGGTAAAGAATCAGTAGTGAGATTGCTGGGTCAAATGGTAGTTTAACTTTCAGTTCTTTGAGAAAGCTCCAAACTGCTCTCCACAGTGGCTGAACTAATTTATATTCCCACCAATAGTGTATAAGCATTCCCTTTTTTCTGTAGCTTCGTGAACACCTGCTATTTTTTGACTTTTTAACAAAAGCCATTCTGACTGGTGTGACATGGTATTTCACTATGGTTTTGATTTGCATGTCTCTGATGATTAGTGTTGATGAACATTTTTTTCATGTTTGTTGACCTTTGTATGTCTTCTCTTGAGAAGTGTCTGTTATGTTCATATCCTTTGTCCACTTTTTAATGGGGCTATTTATTTTTTGCTGTTGATTGAAGTTTCTTATAGATTCTGGATATTAGACCTTGTTGGAGGCATAGTTTGGGAATGTTTTCTCTCATTCTGCAGGCTGTTTACTCTGTTGATAGTTTCTCTTGCTGTTCAGAAGTTCTTTAGTATAATTAGGTCTCATTTGTCAATTTTTGTTTTTGTTGCAATTGCTTTTGAGGACTTAGCCATAAATTCTTTGCCAAGGCCGATATTGAGAAGGGTATTATGATATTAGGGTTTCTTCTATATTTTTATAGTTTGAGTCCTTACATTTAAGACTTTAATTTATCTTTTTTTTTTTTTTTGAGACAGAGTCTCACTGTGTCACTCAGGCTGGAGTGTAGTGGCGCAGTCTCAGCTCACTGCAACCTTTGCATCCCTGGCTTAAGTGATCCCACCTCAGCCTCATGAGTAGCTGGGACTACAGGCACATGCCACCAAGCCTGGCTAAATTTTTATATTTTTTGTAGAGATGGGGTTTTGCCATGTTGCCCTGGCTAGTCTAGAACTTCTGGGCTCAAGTGATCCATCCACCTCGGTCTTCCAAAGTGTTGGGATTACAAGCATGAGCCACTGCACCCAGCCTTTAATCTGTCTTGAGTTAATTTTTTTTTCTTTTTTTTGTGAGACGGAGTCTCACTCCATTGCCCAGGCTGGAGTGCAGTGGCACAGTCTAAGCTCACTGCAACTTCTGCCTCCCGGGTTCAAGTGATTCTCTTGCCTCAGCCTCCCAAATAGCTGGGATCACAGGCATGTGCCACCACACATGGCTAATTTTGTATTTTTGGTAAAGACAGGATTTCACCACGTTGCCCAGGCTGGTCTCGAACTCCTGACCTCAGATGATCCACCTGCCTCGGCCTCCCAAAGTGCTGGGATTACAGGTGTGAGCCCTGTGCTCGGCCTGTGAGTTAACTTTTGTATATGGTGATAGGTAGGGGTCCAGTTTCATTCTTCTGCATATAGATAGCCAGTTATCCCAGCACCATTCACCGTTTGTTGAATAGGGAGTCTTTTCCCCATTGCTTATTTTTATTGATTTACGTCTATTTTAAATTTTTGTATCTTTTTAAATAATCCTTCTGCTTCAGATAATGTATGTTTTCAAGTTTGTTTTCTTTTAAAAAATAAGCAATGGCTCATGGCTGTAATCCCTGCACTTTGGGAAGCTGAGGCGAGTGATCACTTGAGCTTAGGAGTTTGAGACTAGCCTTGCCAACGCGGTGAAACCTCATCTCTACTAAAAATACAAAATCAGCAGGATGTGGTGGTGGGTGCCTGTAATCCCAGCTATTTGGGAGGCCGAGGCACGAGAATTGCTTGAACCTCAGAGGTGGAGGTTGCAGTGAGCCAAGATTGCGCCACTGCACTCCAGCCTTGGCAATAGAGTGAGACTCAGTCTTAAAAAAAAAAAATAAATAAATAAAAAAGGGGGCCGGGCGCAGTGGCTCACGCCTGTAATATTAACACTTTGGGAGGCCGAGGTGGGAGGATCACCTGGGGTCAGGAGTAGACCAGCCTGGCCAACATGGTGAAACCCCATCTCTACTAAAAATACAAAAATTAGCTGGGCATGGTGGCGGGTGCCTGTAATCCCAGCTACTTGGGAGGCTGCGGCAGAAGAATTGCTTGAACCTGGGAGGTAGATGTTTCTGTGAGCTGAGACCGTGCCATTGCACTGCAGCCTGGGCGACAAGAGTGAAACTCCATCATAAATAAACAAACAAACAAACAAACAAATAAATAAATAAATGACTTTTTTGGCCTTTAAACTCTTGTTTCCTGGGGTATCAGCATCTCTGCTCTTACTGTGTATTGAGGAAGGGCCACATGCCACTTATTGGTCTTTGCCATTCTAGGTAATTTAAGAAGAAGAATGGGTATAGCTTCAGGCATCACAGAAACCATTGCTAAACACTCTAATTTGCTGTCAATCCTACCTTTAGGTAGGTTAAGTTAAATTTTTAAAAATCTAAACTATGGGTCTCTTCCTTGAGAAGTGACTACACATTATTTACATTATTTATTACTGACATGTTTGAACTTATTACTACCGTATTGTCTTCTGTTTTCTGTTCATTTTCCCATTTTCTTGCTGCTTTCCTTTTTTTTTATTGAATCGATAAAGTTTTCTATAGTTTTCCTTGAACCTTTCTGTTATTTTGAAATCCGTAGATTATATTGCAATTTTTTTAGTGGTTATTTTAAAAACTATAATTGACTATACATTCTTTTTGTTTTCTTATACTTTTAATTTCTGGGATACATGTGCAGAACGTGCAGGTTTGTTACATAGTTATACATGTGCCATGGTGGTTTACTGCACCCATCAACCCGTCATCTTCATTAGGTATTTCTCCTAATGCTATCCTTCCCCTAGCCTCCCACCCACCGACAGGCCCCAGTGTGTGATGTTCCCCTCCCTGTGTCCATGTGTTCTCATTGTTCAACTCCCACTTATGAGTGAGAACATGCAGTGTTTGGTTTTCTGTTCTTGTGTTAGTTTGCTGAAAATAATGGTTTCCAGCTTTATCCATGTCCCTGCAAAGGACATGAACTCATTCTGTTTTTTATGGCTGCATAGTATTCCATGGTGTATATGTGCCACATTTTCTTTATCCAGTCTATCATTGATGGGCATTTGGGTTGGTTCCAAGTCTGCTATTGTGAATAATGCCACAATAAACAAACGTGTGCATATGTCTTTATAGTAGCATGATTTATAATCCTTTGGGTATATACCCAGTAATGGGATTGCTAGGTTAAATGGTTTGTCTGGTTCTAGATTCTTGAGGAATTGCCACATTATCTTCCACAATGGTTGAATTAATTTACGCTCCCACCAACAGTGTAAAAGTGTTCCTATTTCTCCACATCCTCTCCAGCACCTGTTGTTTCCTAACTTTTTAATGATTGCCATTCTAACTGGCATGAGATGGTGTCTCATTGTGGTTTTGATTTGCATTTCTCTAATAACCAGTGATGATGAGCTTTTTTTCATATGTTTGTTGGCTGCATAAGTGTCTTCTTTTGAGAAGTGTCTGTTCATATTCTTCACCCACTTTTTGATGGGGTTGTTTGTTTTTTTTCTTGTAAATTTGTTTAAATTCTTTGTAGATTCTGGATATTAGCCCTTTGTCAGATGGATAGATTGCAAAAATTTTCTCCCTTTCTTTAGGTTGCCTGTTGACTCTGATGGTAGCTTCTTTTGCTGTGGAGAAGCTCTTTAGTTTAATTAGATCCCGTTTGTCAATTTTGGCTTTTGTTGCCACTGGTTTTGGTGTTTTAGACATGAACTGTTTGCCCATGCCTATGTCCTGAATGGTATTGCCTAGGTTTTCTTCTAGGATTTTTATGGTTTTAGGTCTTATGTTTAAGCCTTTAATCCATCTTGAGTTAGTTTTTGTACAAGGTGTAAGGAAGGGGTCCAGTTTCAGTTTTCTGCATATGGCTAACCAGTTTTCCCAACACCATTTATTAAATAGGGAGTCATTTCTCCGTTGCTTGTTTTTGTCAGGTTCATCAAATATCAGATGGTTGTAGATGCATGGTGTTATTTCTGAGGCCTCTGTTCTGTTCCTTTGGTCTATATATCTGGTTTGGTACCAGTACTGTGCTGTTTTGGTTACTGTAGCCTTGTAGTATAGTTTGAAGTCAGGTAGCGTGATGCCTCAGCTTTGTTCTTTTTGCTTAGGCCTGTCTTGGCTATGCAGGCTCTCTTTTGGTTTCATATGAAATTTAAAGTAGTTTTCTAATTCTATGAAGAAAGTTAGTGGTAGCTTGATAGGGATAGCATTAACCTTTAAATTCCTTTGGGCAGTATGGCCATTTTCACGATATTGATTCTTCCTATCTAGGAGCATGTAATGTTTTTCCATTTGTTTGTGCCTTCTCTTATTTCCTTGTGCAGTGGTTTGTAGTTTTCCTTGAAGTGGTCCTTCACATCCCTTATAAGTTGTATTCCTATGTATTTTATTTTCTTTATAGCATTTGTGAATGGGAGTTCACTCATGATTTGGCTCTCTGTTATTGGTGTATAGGGATGCTTGTGATTTTTGCACATTGATTTTATATTCTGAGACTTTGCTGAAGTTGCTTATCAGCTTAAGGAGATTTTGGGCTGAGATGATGGGATTTTCTAAATATACACTCATGTCATCTGCAAACAGAGACAATTTGACTTCCTCTCTTCCTATTTGAATACATGTTCTTCTTTCTCCTGCCTGATTGCCCTGGCCAGAACTTGCAATATTATGTTGAATAAGAGTGGTGAAAGAGGGCATCCTTGTCTCGTGCCGGTTTTCAAAGGGAAAATGCTTCCAGTTTTTGCCCATTCAATATGATATTGGCTGTGGGTTTGTCATAAATAGCTCTTATTATTTTGAGATACGTTCCATCAATACCTAGCTTATTGAGAGTTTTTAGCATGAAGAGGTGTTGAATTTTATCAAAGGCCTTTTCTGCATCTATTGAGATAATCATGTGGTTTTGTCAATGGTTCTGTTTATGTGATGAATTACATTTATTGATCTGTGTATGTTGAACCAGCCTTGCATCCCAGGGATGAAGCCAACTTGATTGTGGTGGATAAGATTTTTAATGTGCTGCTGGATTTTACTGAGGATTTTCGCATTCATGTTCATCAGATATATTGGCCTGAAATTCTCTTTTTTTGTTGTGTCTCTGCCAGGTTTTGTTATCAGGGCGATGCTGGCTCATAAAATGAGTTAGGGAGGATTCCCTCTTTTTCTGTTGTTTGGAATAGTTTCAGAATGAATGGTACCAGTTCATCTTTGTACCTCTGGTAGAATTTGGCTGTGAATCTGTCTGGTCCTGGACTTTTTTTGGTTGATAGGCAATTAATTACTGCCTTACTTTCAGAACTTGTTATTAGTCTATTCAGGAATTTGCCTTCTTCCTGGTTTAGACTTGGGAGGGTGTATGTGTCCAGGAATTTATCCATTTCTTCTAGATTTTCTAGTTTATTTGCATAGAGGTGTTTATAGTATTCTCTTAAGGTAGTTTGTATTTCTGTGGGATCAGTGGTGATATCCCCTTTATCATTTTTCACTGTGTCTATTTGATTCTTCTCTCTTTTCTTCTTTATTAGTCTGGCTAGTAGTATCTGGGCCGGAGTAAACAGTATAGTCCCTAATGGCTTCCCTTGGCTAGGGGAGGGAGTTCCCTGACCCCTTGTCATGCTCCACCCTGCTTCTGCTTGCCCTCCATGGGCTGCACCCACTGTCTAACCAGTTCCCGTGAGATAAGCCAAGTATCTCAGGTGGAAATGCAGAAATCACCTGCCTTCTCTGTTGATCTCGCTGGGAGCTACAGACTGGAGCTGTTCCTATTCGGCCATCTTGCCAGCCACCTCCGACTATACGTTTTTCTAACAGAGATTAGAGTTATTATGTATTTTCTTCCTCCTCCCTAGTTAAAGAACAACCAAAACAATTGCTTACTCATTGATACCCTCCCAGCTTATTACTTTTGTCTGGAGTTTTAATTTTGCTTTTTTTAAATTTAATTTTTACATTAGGCAATTAGCATTTTACGTAATTTGTATAATGAAAGAAGGTGTTCCTTTTCTCCATCTTTTCCCACTCCCATTAGCAAACACTTTCTATTCTTGTTGCTGTTTTCTCATGTCTTTCCCTCTATGATTCTAAATATGATGCAGATAATGTCATTTCTTGGCTTTTCAGTTTTAGGTTACAGTTTTATTACTGTTGACTTTATACTATGAAAGATCAGGGTTTAGCTTTGCCATACTATTATACAACCCTCACATGCCTGCATTTCCCCTCATCACATCTTCTCTCTGTAAAATGTTGATTATGTATACATGAGGTTACATGTATTACATGTATAGGTTTATATATAATTTCCCCTCCACCTTCCACATTTAGGGATAGAGGGGTTCGCATATTCAGTGTTTTATTTTAGCTGTGTAAATCTTGTTCACAGATGAGCCAAATAATTTTTTAGTGATTCCATTTCCTTTCCTGTGCATTTTTTAGTTCCTTCTATTAGGAATTGGTTTTTTTTCTTCTTCCCTTGCATCTTTTCTCATTCCTCGCTTTCCACACTCTCAATCAGCTCTTTTATAACAAGGCGTTTTATTCCAAGTTTCCATTAGGTCAAACTCGTAAAATAAGCCCTATCTTCCTGTTCTAATAGGTCTGTTTGCTTTCTATTGCTGTGATTTATTTATATTTTTAATTTTTGTGGGTACATAGTAGGTATATATATTTACGGGGTACATGAGATGTTTTGATGAAGGCACGCAAGACATGTATTGATATCTTCAAGCATTTATCCATTGAGGTGCAATCAATCCAATTACGCTCTCTAAGTTATTTGTAAATGCACAGTTAAGTTATTATTGACTATAGCCCCTCTCTATCCCTATTGCATTACAGCTATTGGGCTTGTACTTCCAACTGTTAGCATCCTAGGAATTTCCTTTTTCTCTGCTAGATTTTATGTTTTGCCCTTTCTTGATTTATACTGTATCAACTGCAGCCTTTGAGAAAGAGCACATGGCAGAGATTTCTACTGCCTTATGTCCACCTGAGCCCAGGCGAGCCAAGCTCAACTATGGCTGACCTGTGGATCTGTGGAGAAGAAAAGCAAATCCTTATTCTGGTAAGTTTGGTCTTTATTTGCCATGCAGGATTACTGTAGCAATAAACATAAACCACTAGACAAGGATCTCTAAATATATAAGGAAATCCTCCTTAGTTTTCTTAGGAAAAACTGGTGGCTCATTTTTTAGGATGGGGTGTTTGGGACTCTGTGCATTGACAGGGCTTGTTGATTTCATGGTGAATATGCAGTGACTTGGTCATTTCATTGGGAGCCTTCAAATGTCAGTATCTGCAGATCTTGCTACTGTGCTGTTGCTCTTCCTGGGTTACCCTTGTCACTTATTGGAGTTTAGAAACCTTACTTCCAGCCATCTGATAGATAAATGGAGAAGGAGGCTGGTCTCAACTCAGGACTTGACACTTGCAATCTGAATCCCCTAATTCAGTAGGGGTCTCACCTCTGTTTTCAACAGTGCCACTGAGGTCAGAGCTGCAAAGCTGTAGCATACTGCCAATGCAAGGGAGGTAGAGTTGCCTGGTTATCCGGGGTGAAAGAGAATCTTTATGTCTACTTGCCTTTTTAAAGACCTCCAACCAAGTTTTCTGTTTTCAGCCTTGTCCCCAAGCCCTGTCAGCAAAGGTGCCCCCAATTCCTGTCTTTGGAAGTGTGTATTGAATCAGCTTGCTTCTTTTTCATGTTCTCACTCATAAGCACATCAATTTCAGCTTCCGTTGCTCTTTTAAATTAGTTATACACATACACCTGCTTTCTAGCTTCAAATATTTTGTTAATATCTCTATTCAGCTGTCATTGCCTTCCCCACTGTCCTTGTGTATTTATGACCTTAAAAATATCTTTATTGTCCCTATAGCGGAGTTTTAATAGGAAATCAAGATAAATAAATCTATTTAATTCACATATTTAACTGGGAACTCCCATCCTTTTTAAAAATGGCAATATTAGTAACTTTGAGGTAATTAATGATTAAATTTATTGACATTATCAATTTCTGTTCCTTGTATACAATGCTTTCTCTGTGGGTTCATTTTTTTTCCTACTTGGATACATAGCTCTTCAGGAAGAGTTACCTGATGTGTAACAAGGTGGTAAAATGGAACATTTCCCAGCCATGAAGATGACAGAAGCTATATTCCAAAGGACTGTAAAACAAAATGGCAGAAAACCAGCTTTTCCCCTCATTCAGATTTGACTCTGTTCAGATTTGACTACTAATCAATGCCTTATAAAGAAGTTGGAGAGCCCAAGAAATGGAAGAATAGAAATTGAATGAAGAGTTTTGAAGATCATAATTTACTTTTGGAAAGAAGTTGGAGAGACCAAGAAATGGATGAATAGAAATTGAATGAAGAGTTTTGAAGATCATAATTTACTTTTGGAAAGTGCTGTACATTATTAAATAACTTCCTAACTGCAAATTAAGAAGAAGCATTTTGAGAGGACTGCCAAAAAGAATAATACGAATGCCTTGCATTTTGGAAGACAGAAAAGATGGTGACTGAGTCAGGTTGGTGACATTGCAATGCTAAGATAGGCTGATGTGGCTTTTGGCAACAAGGGAGAGGGCGTCTTTGGAAGATCATTACTTTCCCAGAGTTTGTGGAGGCAAAGGATGTTTGAATGCATTTTGTGGACTAGATATGGACTATATTCCTAAGAAAGCCAGTGCGTGGCTTTTTAAGTCTTGCCCAACAGGCCACATGGAGAGGAAAATTGTCTCCAAGAAGAGAGAAAATGGAGGTCTCACCATATTCCTAGAGATCAGAGAAGGGGTCTCCAGGAGTTCCCTTGACGAGCAGGAAAGTCTCATGCAGTTCTCTTGATGAGCATGAAAGGGTCTTTACCTGCTGGAAAAGACTCATGCTCATCAAGGGAACTTCATGAATAGTTTTTATGGATGGGAGAGGGGAGTCTCAGAAGACCCCTGAAAGCACCATGACAGAAAGAGTCAGATATAAACACTTGCGGAACCCCAAGAGCATGGATGCTAGCTCACTTCCCCATACTAGTCAGTGGGAGCCTTCCTGCTGCCCTTGCCTCTTCTTTTTTCCTGCTTGACCTGGAGGGATCAGAAGTCGTATTTAGGGAGGAGACATAGAAGTACAGCTGGAGAAAGGAGAAGAGACTATGCTACCCTCTTCCTTAACTACAAGTTTTTCACCTGCAACACCCTGACCTGGGGGAGGGAGAAAAACCTCAACTGGGAATCAAACTTTGAATTTTGATGCTTATTGGATATTTATAATGTGAAATTGATCTTTTGTTTTGTGATTTAGGTCTTTAAAAGTTTTTTATTCTCATGGTGACCAGAAAATTCACAGGATTGATTTTTTATCCAGGAGTAGAAGGACTTGTCGACCAGTAGTTTTAAAGGGAAAATGAGAGGCAGAAATTAGTAATTTTCAGTTGCTTTATGATTATATCCCCACTTTGTTTTTTTTTTTTTTTTAAGATGGAGACTTACTTTGTTACCCAGGCTTGAGTGCAGTGGTGCGATCTCAGCTCACTGCAACCTCTACCTCCCGGATTCAAGCAATTGTCCTGCCTCAGCCTCCTGGGTAGCTGGGATTACTGGTGTGCATGTTTGTATTTTTAGTAGAGATGGGGTTTCTCCATGTTGGCCAGGCTGGTCTCGAACTCTTGACCTCAGGCGATCTGCCTGCCTCATCCTCCCAAAGTGCTGGGATTACAGGTGTGAGCCACTGCACCCGGCCATATGTCCCCAAATTTTGATAGCTCATTATAATGGTTACATGTATCTGACAATAGTTTTATGTTGCCCTCACTTTTGAGGGGATAAAATTCTAAGCTTTTTCTTATTACGTCGATGATATTATTCCATTGTCTTCTGACATCTATCGCTGTTGAAGAGAACTCCATGTCAGTGCAATTATCATTTGTGTTTCTGAATGTCTTGCGAAAGCAGCACTGACAGCCTTTGCTCTGGACTAACTTTCCAAGGCTGTTTGAATGGCCAGATAGAGATGCTGTCTTCTTCTGGAGCAAATGGTAGGTTTGCTCAGAGCGTTGGAAGTCAGATCTAGTGTCTCCCTCAGGGACTTCAGCTCTCCTCAATGAACTGAAATTTTAAACTTTCTTTCATGTGTGAGGGTAGGAGATGTTTTTGAGCCCAGCTTTGTCTGTTTTGACTTGGAGCATAGGGAATATCTTCTGGATAGGAATTTTACCAATTTAGAGAAATAATCACTTTAATGAACTTGTCTTGAGTATGTAGGTGCTTCCAGGTGGTAATATCCTTAAATTTCAGTTGGCATAGCATTTTTCTCCAATTTACCAATACTAATTTTAATTTTAGCAGACATAGTGTGCGTTTTTCTCCTCAATATTCATTTCAGAGCATTTGCTCATTTTTTTTTAAAAATTGAACTCATCCAGTGTTCCTTTATTACCCAGTCTCTTGGGACATTCAGATCAGAAGTCATTCTCTTCCTAAAACCATAGTGATGCCAGCCCCATTAAATGCTCCTCACACTTCCCTTTTCCCCTTGCTCCTGCTAGATATGTTCCATTTCCCATTTTATGACTTTTCACTTCTTCAAACTGCCCTTTATTGCTGAAAGTTCCACATTGTAATTTGAAAAGTAGAACAGTAAAATATCCATTTCTGAATGATCTACTAACTACTGGGCTGTAATTGTATTCAAAATTGATAGTTCAGCTAAAACTCTATATTATTCAACTTGAGAGATATTTTTGTAGCTGATTATTCCTGCTTATGGCTTTACCTAGAGCTTTTATTTTACAGTTATATTTTTGTACCACATTAGATATTTTCCCATCTATTTGCACAAAGCTAGATAAAAATGTTAACAAAGACATAAAAGTCATATGTTAAACCAGAAATAGTACTGGAATCAGAAATGATGTAGTGCATCGTCTTTCTTTCATTTTTTCCCTGAGATTTATTGCTATGGAGAAGATTCTACCAAGAATTTGATGGCCAGTACGTTTTACCAAATTCCCCAAGAACTAAAATTATGAAGCTAAGACTTCTTTCATACACTGACTGGAAATGAAAAGAAAAATATGTTCAGATAAATTACCTAAGTTAGAAAAATAAATGGCAACCATACAGATAAAACATGTCTTACTTATGCATATTAGATGGGGTGTTCTCCTAGTGAGAGCTGTTTCTTCATTTTAGTTCTTCATCTTTCAGATTTTTTTTTTATATTAGTGCACTTTAACCCGGGGAAAGTTGGGCAACTGTGTAGGATGGCAGAGAACTGCTGAATCTTTTTTCCTTTAATTAAAGGCAGGGGTTCTTAGCCTGGAATCCATGGAGGTCCTAGAGGTCCATAGGCGGATTTTGTACATAAGAGAGGAGGTATCTTAGTTTATTTGGATGCTATAACAAAATGCCATGGACTGCATGATTCATAAGGAACAGACTTTTAGTTCTCACAGTCCTGGAGGCTGGGAAGTCCAAGATCAAGGCACCAGAAAATTCAGTGTCTGGCGAGGGCCTGCTTCTTGGTTCATAGACTGCACTGTGGTATCTCCCTAAGCTGACCCATTAGATTCTCCAGGGCAGGCTTTTACCAAGCTGAGCCCGTGGCCATCACAAGAATCTTGTCAAACCTTGTGCACTTGGCTTTTAATAGGGGAAGAAGAGACTTCCTGGAATTTCTGGATTCTAGGACCTCCTTCCCTCACCTGAGACACCTGGATCTGTTCTCTCGAACAATAAGCACCATCACCTGTCATCAACCTGAGGGTATCATGCTGTCATCTCACTAAAGCAAGCGCCCAGGTGGGTGACATCCCAGTATTCAGAACAAATTTCTGTCATTTGGGACATGGTTGGGCCATTTTAATCTGTGTCATCTGACCAACTCATCCAGAACTGTAACCTTATGCTTGGAGACATAGGAATAGGAAGAGTTACGCTGGAGATAGCAGTACAAAACTATAGGGAAAAATACAGAAGCCAGACATTATTATAAAAATCTACTTGCCTTTAAGTATATATAATGATTGATTTACATTTTCAATGTGTTATAAGCCCATGTTACTGCTGGAACATTAAGACACATGATAGCTTGACTAAGTGGTCAATGTTACATCTATTTATATAGGTATAGAAAGCTCTAGAAGATATGCACCCATCTATTACTTGAGGATTTTTTTTTGAGGAGGCTATATGTTAGAGGCTTTTCACTTTCTACTTTATTCACTTTTAATTTAATTTTAAAAATTCATAATGAGTATATATTATTTTCTATCATCAGAAAAAATAAAAAATATGAAGACCAGATTGGGGAGGTGAGATTTCACATTTTTATTCCTGGAGCTTACCCAGGGATGGGTTGCTGTCAAAATCTCTTGGGAGGCGTTTTAACACAAACATTCCTGTCTCCCTATCTCCTGTTGCCAGTCACTCCTGATGATCACTTCTATTGCTTGGGTAGCTTGTAGTGTACCCAGGAAAAGTTCAACCTTATGAGAACATTCTGGAAGAGGTACTCTGGAGAAGTCTTTACCGTTGCTGGACCTCAGGGCATCATTTTACTTGTGGCAGTCATCTGAGGCTTCAAACAGCTAACTGGACCTGTGGCTATCATCTGACCATGTTCAATGGGTGAGCTCAGACCTGTGGCTATCATCTGGCCATGTTCAATGGGTGGGCTCAGACCTGTGGCTATCATCTGGCCATGTTCAATGGGTGGGCTCAGACCTGTGGCTATCATCTGGCCATGTTCAATGGGTGAGCTCAGACCTGTGGCTGTCATCTGGCCATGTCGATGGGTGGGCTCAGTGGAAACTTTGCCAGGGAAGATGAAGATTGTGGAGGAAACCGAAAGGACCAAGTATTCCTTCTCTCTACTAGGGGAGGGACGTCAAAGCAAAATCTGGGGAGGCGCCAAATTTGTCGGCTGACTTCAGCAGCCCTGTTTTTACTTCATGAGAGAGACAGTGTTGGACATAACTTCCTGAAGTTTAGGGGCATTTCAAAAAGATTAGGAAAGAGCACGTCTTTGGATCGGGAGATTTCTGAAAGCCGGGTACATGCTGTGGTGCTCCAGACTATCAGCTGGAGGACTTGCTTGTCCCTCTTCTCCATGCCTGAGGAGAGCTGGACTAGGCAAGTCACTGAATTTTTCTGTGCCTCAGTTTCCTCATATGGAAAATAGGAATAATAATTGCTGTAATGATTAAGTGCATTCATACTTGTATGCACGTAGCATTTAACAAGTATTCTCTGTCGCTTTTATGATGTGTGGTAAGAGGTCATACAGGCCTGCTCTGGGACAACTAGACCAGGAAAGAGGAGGCTTGAGTGCAGTGATGGCCTCCTTTACAGTGGCAAGAAAACACTTGGTGCTGACGTGGCCCCTCTCCTGGCCTCATGGAGCCCAAGGCTCTGAGCGTCTGTGACCTGGACAATGCTCACCTCATGCCACTCCATGCAGATGCTGACTATGACATTAGGCCCACCTTCAGGAGAGACTGGGGGGCCGCGGGCAGTGTCTCAACTTCCTTTGTGTCCTTATCTCATGTGTAGTCACCGCTGCTTGTTGTCTGGTTTGATGATAAACCAAAGTGAAAGCAATCTTCAGGAAGACCCTGGCCTTATTCTTGCCAAAATTTAAGCCTGGATAGACAGCATGTTTAGGCCTAGCTTTTGGCATAGTTAACAGTATTGATAAGAATAACCTCAAGTTTAAGTGGAAAATGGGAAAAGAGGGAAATCCAGGCAAGAGCCCTGTCTCCTGGGAGGCCTGACTGGAGCCCAGGACATTCGCGGGTCCTGAGCTGCGGGCCCTGTGGGGTCCTCTATGGGGGCATGAGGGCATGTGGAGGGGGGTCTGCTGAGATGGAAGAGCCACCTGGGCACTCAGCACACTTTCCCTTGGGCCAAGACTGGAGGGAGAAACAACTATCTTGGAATAGGTTCTGGAGTGAAACTTGGAGGACACCTGACCTCTCGTCATGGGGACAAGGCCTAGCAAATGGGACCTGCTGTCCTGGGCACAAACCAGGCTCTTCTGTGAGTCAGCCAACACATAGGGCTAGCCAGCCATGCTGGAGCATGAGGAGAGGGGCCCGGAGCAGGCTGATCCTGCTCCCAGAATTGTCCGTGCCACACAAAACCACATGGAATTTGCTGCTTAGTCTCTGCTCGGATGCTGGTAATACCTGGTGAGGACCAGGATCATCCCAGTGCCTCTCGCTCCTCTAATTGTACTGTCCAGGGCATGGCATGGAGCCCAGACCCACAGGTGCTGCCCCTGCCTAATTGTGGGTTTATTGCTGTCGCCTCTGAGTGCAGCTCGAGTCCGGTTGTCCATCTGGTCAATCATAAACAGCCTGGGAGCTGGAAAGGGCCTTCTCCTGGTGTAGTGGGTGTATCATCTAAGGACAATAGACTTAGAAATCTAAGCCAGGTTGAAGTAGGGAAAGGGGAAATTGCTGTGCCAGTGGCAGGGGCGAGGTGGCCAGCCCGTTTCCTATACTAGGATTACAGCTGGGTCTATCAGAAATAAGGCTGCACCAGTGGCCCCTGCCTGAGTATCCCTGGAGGGAGGGTATTTCCCGGAGGGTACCCAGGGGTGGCAGGAGGTAGCACCTCACCCCAGGGCCCTGCACCAAAGCCATGGGCTGTGGGCTGGCGGGATGCGATATGGTGCAGCTGTGTGCTCACTGCATGGGTGTCCTCATGTCCACACTCTCGCTTTTTCTTCGTGAGGATGCTAGGTTGCTGGGTGCACAGCCCAGGTTCATGCTGCAAGCTTCAAAAGTAAGTGTCCCAAGGTGCTGGGTGAAACCTACAGGCTTGCCTGCTGTTAACCCAGGTGACAAGTGGTGGCCACATTCCTCCTTGGAGGGCTAAAAATCTCAGGACTCGACCTAAGGGGAAAGCAGACTGCTGTGGCAGGGGCAGGGGTGACCCTCACTGCTCAGAAGAAAAAGGACCATTCACAAGGCGGCCTCCAAGGGTAAACGGCTGATGCCCTGCCCTGTCATAGGCAAACTGGGTACACCCAGTTTGGGCAGAGAAAGTCAAAGCGTGCTGAACAGTTGATGAGCGTGTGGGAGAATATGTTTCCCCAAATGACTGTAGGCTGCACCACCACCTCACTGTAAGGTTGCAGGTGGGACCTTGCTGCCTGGTCCTCAGAGAAGAGTGGACTCTGGACAGGCCTCGTAGCACTCACCTTCCTAGGGATGGCCTGGCACATCCCCTTGAGTTACCTGGCACCTTTGAGGTGGTGGGTTGATTCCCACCATCAGGAGGAAGTGGTATGGTTACAGAATGTCGGACTCGTTCTTTGAGTGGCAGAGGGGATAAAGCCACCTGGCTGGTCCTGCCACTTTTCTTTGGGGGAAAAACAAAAGGGGTGGAAGCCCAAGGGCCTGAGCCAGTGAGGCAGTGTTTGGGGCTGCATGGTACCTGCTGAGGCACTGCTGGCTGGGGAGGCAGATGCAGTTTGAGAAGATCCTCTGGTAAATATGGACTGCATTATGGTCTGAATGCTGTGATCCCTTCTACCCCAATTCATAAGTTGAAATTCAAACCCCCAAAGTGATGGTATCAGGAGGTAGTGCCTTTGGGAAGTGATTTGGTCATGAGGGGAGAGCCCTCATGACTGGGATTATAAAAGAACTCGGAGAGCTAGCTAGTCCCTTCCAACATGTGAGGACACAACCAGAAGGCATCATCTAGGAAATGACAGAAAGCAGGTCCTCACCAGACACTGAATCTGCCAGTGTATTGATCTTGGACTTCCCAGCCTCCACAGCTGTGGGAAATAAATGTCTGTTGTTTATAAGCTACCCAGTCTAAGGTATTTTATTATAGCAGCCTGAATGGACTAAGACAGATTTCATATTAGCTTCCTAGGTTTGCCATAATAATGTACCACAAATTAGGTGGCTTAAAATAACAGGAATTTATTATCTCACGCTTCTGGAAGCTAGGAGTCTAGACTCAAGGTGTCAGCAGGGCCATGCTTCCTCTGAAGGCTTCAGAGGAGGATCCTCCCAGCATCTGGTGGCCCCAGGCATTCCTTGGCTTGTGGCTGCATCACTCCAGTCTCCACCTCCATCTTCACATGGCCTTCTTCCCTGTGTGTCTCCTCCTCTTGTAAGGACACCAGCCATTGGACTTAAGGATTACCCTAAAAATCCATTATGATTTTGTCTTAAGTTCCTTAACTAACTGCATCTGCAAAGATCCTATTTCTAAATAAGGTTACATTGTGAATTTTGGGATAGACATGAATTTTTGGGAGCACTCCACTCAACCCACTACAGACTGAGTGGCAGAGAGAGGTCAAGGATCATGAAGTAGTGTTCTCCTGGTAGGGGTTATTGTAGTGGGTATAGCTAGTGATTTCCTCTAGCTGTTTCCTCAGATGACAGAGGATGCTGGGATGGAGGGGCTGGGCTCGCCAAAGGGACCTGGAGCCTAGGGTTCCCAGCAAGGACTGCTGATCCCATCACATCATCATCTTAGAAGGGCAGCAACCTCTGTGAGCAGCTGAAGGTCCCAAGAACACACTTTTTTTTTGAAAGAGCATTCTACTGAGAGAAACCTCACAAGGAAAACTCAAGGTACTCTCAGGTAAGGGCAAATAATGGCAACCTCATAAATGATGTTCACATATTCCAGCGGGCTCAAGATGGAAATACTGGTAGATTTGTGTGATTACCTTTTCTGAGCAAGGGCTTACTCTATAATTAGTATCGTATACTATTTAGTTTTGGGTTATCATCATTATTTTTGTGTGATGCTGCATCCTAGTAACAGTTGTTTGTGACACTGGGAGTGATTAGACAAGGTGAGTATGAGAGCCGTCCATCTGTATCCCCACAAATGGGTGGACTCTGGTGGGTCCTGGCCAAGCCTACTGTAGGCCCAGTGCCTCATAGAACATGGTGCAGGGAGCAGGGAACTACAGCTATAGTTTCCTTCTGTGGTAGTACTCAGACCCTTGTCTGCTGATGCAGCCCTCCGACCTCATAGTATGAAATGATGAATTCTGGGTGATGAATTCCAGGCTGCAAGACTCTCTAACCTGATGCATTGTTCATTCTGCAAAGGCTGCACTGACTTCTAATTTTGGATCTGCCTCTTTGAGTATCTAGGAAACCCCTGGCTTGTACATGTAACTTTATCTTAGGAATATCTTTTGCACTATTTGCTATCTCAGTAGGATATAGAAGTGAAAACAATCTTAAACTGAGTTCACACCTTTGATTCGATTCGATTTTAATGCCTCGGCCAGACTTTGTGGTCTAGCCAAACTCCTCAAACCATCCCCAGATCAATCTCTGTGGCAAGGGAGATGCAACACAAACCTTGAATGAGGCAGAGTAGGTGGAGTCAGTCTCACTTAACCATGCAGTGAATGGTGGAGGGGAGGTTTCCTCAAATTCTTTTGGAATGTTGCACCTTAACGGAAGGGAGACACTGTCTGGGGAAGAAATGAAGATACCTATTTGAGGCATTGATACTGTCTACATTGTATGTACCCTCCAGATGGCTGGAACAGATACTTGCAGATGTCAGCATTCTTATTTTTTTAATGAGATTTTCTTTTTCTTCATAATGGGAGGTATATGTTTTGTTTTATCTATTTTTTTTCTCCCCACAATTGGGAGAAATTCTGGATAGAGCTGCTTCCCAGGTATAGATATTATATGTGGGTTATTCAATGAGACAGCTATTCATTAAGCACCTTAAGAACAGAGCCATGCCCTATTGTAGGCACTTGGAATACAAAGGTGAGTAAGTTTGCTTTAGCTAGGGTAGCACCAGTTGCTATAACAAAGAAAGCTCAAAACAGAGAAGATGAATAATAATAAATCAGAGGTTTGTAATGGTTCTCAGGAGAGCCCTTCAGGTTCGTGAGTGGCTCTGCTCCATGTGGTCACTCAGGGACTTTGGATGACAATGGCTCTGCAGTTGTTGCTTTTGAGGTCACCCTAGATATTGGCACTCCAGTCAGCAGGAAGGGGAGAAAGAATGTTGGAGGTGAGCTAGGTGAAAGGTTTCAGGAACCCAACCTGGAGGTGGTACTCATCCCTTCTGCTCTCATTCCTTCCTTCCAGAAAGTTCCTGTCTGTCTTCTGAGGATATGCCTGGTTTAATGGAAAAGACCAGCATGTGAACAACAGGCAGAGGAGAAACTGGTTTTAAGCAATAGTTTTTCTGCCTCATATCCTGCACTTCACAATTGCCACTGGACCCAACCCTAAGCAGTTTTCAAAAAGAAAAAAACTCAAAGATGGAATGCCCCCTGTTACACAGAACAAAACTGTGTTTAAGTGTTATTTCCCTCATAGCTGTTTCTAGTAAGCTACTTCTTGTTATTAGTGATGTTGAATTTTATTTACCTTCTTGAAGTTCCTGGTCATTCTTAGCCTTTATTCTTTGGAAAAAGGCAAAAATAAATCCAAAAGAAGAATTATAATGTTCCAGGTTCATGTTCCCAAACCCTCCCTTCCCAATTAATGATCACAACAAACTTGTAAAGTCAACA
Source organism: Macaca fascicularis (assembly GCF_037993035.2). Lineage (NCBI taxonomy): Eukaryota > Metazoa > Chordata > Mammalia > Primates > Cercopithecidae > Macaca > Macaca fascicularis. The sequence goes on along the minus strand of NC_088380.1, from coordinate 10,528,457 downwards.
TTCTTATTTTTATCTATTAGCTATTATTATCTTCATTTTATGAATGAGGGCATTGAGGCTCAGAGAACTTAGAGACCTTCATTAAGATTGTGCATCAGCTATTCACAATAGTGAAGACATGGAATCAACCTAAATGCCCATTAGTGGTAGACTGGATAAAGAAAATGTGATACATATACACCATGGAATACTATGCAGCCATAAAAAAGAATGAGGTCATGTCTTTTGTGGGAACATGGATAGAGCTGGAGGCCATCATCCTTAGCAAAGTAATGCAGGAACAGAAAACCAAATACCACATGTTCTCACTTATAAGTGGGAGCTAAATGATGAGAACATGTGGACACATAGAGAGGAACAACACACACTGGGGCCTTTCATAGGGTGGAGGGTAGGAGGAAGGAGAGGATCAGGACAAATAACTAATGGCTACTAGGCTTAATACCTGGGTGATAAAATAATCTGTACAACAAACCCCCATGACACAAGTTTACCTACATAACAAACGTGCACGTGTACACCTGAATTTAAAAAAAAGTTTTAAAAAAAGATTGTGTATTAGGCTGGGCAAGGTGGCTCATACCTTTAATCCCAGCACTTTGAGAGGCCAAGTGGGCAGATTGCTTGAGCCCAGGAGTTTGAGACCAGCCTGGGCAATATGGTAAGACCTTGTCTCTACAAAAAAAAAAAAAAAAGATTACCCAAGCGTGGTTGTATGCTCCTGTGGTCCCACCTACATGGGAGGCTGAGATGGGAGGATGGCTTGAGCTCAGGAGGTTGAGATGCAGTGAGCTGTGATTATGCCACTGCACTCCACCCTGGGTGACAGATTGAGACCTGTCTTAAGAACAACAAAAATGATTATGCATCAATCATAGTATAGCAAGGCAATGTAAAAAGCTCTAAATCACACATGCAGCACATCTATGGCATAGTGTATTTGTAGAAAAAGATGAGGTTCAGGAATAATGGAAAGGCATGAGTTTGGACTGGAGAGTGACTAGATGCAGACGTTTCCATTGGATGGAGCACCTCTCATGTAGCTGGGACCATGGGTGCACACCACCATGCTTGACTATTTTTTAAAATTTATTTTGTAGAGATGGGGTCTCGCTATGTTGTACAAGCTGGCCTCAAACTCCTGGGCTCAAGTGATCCTTCCATCTCAGCCTTCCAAAGTGCTGGGATTACAGGCATGAGCCACTGTGCCCGGCCTGATGCACATTCTGTTTTTTTTTTTTTTTTTTCTGAGACGGAGTCTTGCTGTGTTGCCAGGCTGGAGTGTAGTGGTGCGATTTCGGCTCACTGCAACCTCTTACTCCCAGGTTGAAGCGATTCTTCTGCCTCAGCCTCCTGAGTAGCTGGGATTACAGGCATGCACCACCACACCCAGCTAATTTTTATATATTTAGCAGAGACAGGGTTTTACCATGTTGGCCAGGATGGTCTCTATCTCCTGACCTCATGACCTGCCCACCTTAGCCTTCCAAAGTGCTGGGATTACAGGTGTGAGCCACCATGCCAAGCCGATACAAAATCTTATTTAGGGCCACAGTAGTTGCTGTGACAAGTAAACCTCTGAATTTCAGCACCTAATACATAGACATTTACTGTCATGTGATAACCCCGTTGGGGTGCTCCTAATTGCTTGGTGGCTTTTGTTCTCAGGCTCCTTTTCCATTGCATACCTTGCAACATCCAGTGGCACTTTTTTGACTCCCAAATATTGTCCTTCTATTTTCCTTTAGCCTTTTTTTTTTTTTTTTTTTTTTTTTTTTTTTTTTACCCCAGTAAAACTGCATTTCCTGACACGATCTGCTTTTTGCGTTCCTCCCTGCTCACTGCTCATGTTGACAGTTGCTACTGTAGGTGTGGTGACAGATGTCTGGCTTAAGCAGGATCCCATGAAGCATGGATGCTTCTTGGCAGCTTCGAGTTACTGCTCCAGCTATTAACAGCTCCTTAAATGGATTTACCAAGACTCAGCTCTCAAGTCACCCCTGGCCTTTGCGGGCTTGTCTGCCGGAGCTAGTGATGTTTCTTATGCTTGCTCCACATTTAGCTGCTGATCATGAAGATCCTAGAGTGGTTAGGAAAAGAAAAGCATTCTCCCTCATTCTAGGGTCAAGACTTTGAAAGGAAATGTCTACAGTTTATCATCATCGATTCTTTCTTAGTGAGCCCCTTTGGGGCCCAAGATGGTAGATCTCAAATTTGAAAGCCACGAAGGAGCAGTGAACAGTACATGAGAGGTTAAAGGTAACTCTGTCATGCAGTGAGTGATTCCCAGTGAACTAGCGACTTCCCAGAACGGAATCATTGTTGTTATTTTTCCTGGGTATTCATGAAGTTTGCTGAATGAGGAGGCTGCTGCGGAGCTGTTCATAGCACTGGGGGGATGCTGGGACAAACACTGGCCCTGGCACCTCTAACTCACTGTCCCCACTGGCTGTGGAAAGGCAGAAGTCAGGGCGCCAGGGCCACACTTTTCTTAAAATTGACAATTGGAATATGGGGCTGAGTGCAGGCATTTTGACTCCACCTGGCTTAGTCTTTGAGTGTGCCCTAAGACTAATGAGAGGTGGGCTGCCTCCTACCTAGGGAAAGCGTGGGGAGCCAACGTGCCTTGCTGGGGCTTTGGTGTGGATTAGGCCTAATGGGAAGACTTATCTCCCTGGGGTTTCCGAAAGTTGAACCACTGGGTTGCTGATGAGATGTGAGCAAAAGACATTTGATTACATGGATGTGGGTGGGAAGCAATGCTTAGCCTCTTAGCTTTGTTTCTAGTTGTTCTGTGGAAAGGCATTTTAAATCATGGTAATTACTGAATTTCCTTGATTCTAAACTAGTACACTGATTGTAAAATGCGTTATCAATTTAATAAGAATATTTCTTTTTGGGGGGGAAACAAAGAAATACTACCACTTAATATATGCAACTTGACTGCAAAACATACTACAAATGTTAGAAATGATAAAATGTGGTGAAATGGTAAAATGTTTTTTAGCTCAAGGAAATATGTTAGAAAAGATTTTCTGCTCTAGACTAGAGCAAGGCCACCTCCTTGGTTAGCTGGCGAGGATTTTTTTCTTTTTTTTGCAGGTTAGTTATCCCTTTTCTGGCAGTGGTTTTAGCTCTGCAATTACAGGAGCGGGCAGAAGCCAGCAGCTACAGCAGCAAGGCTCCTGCGGGCGATTTGTGGCTGTAATTTCTCACTGTTGTCTCTTCTGCCGCCCACCTCGCTAGCACTGAAACCCATTGGTGAGCTACAGGACCCCTAGGGAGTGAATTTGCAGGAAGATAAATTCCCCTGTTCCTGACTACGTCTGAAGTGCTATTGTGGAAACTGAATAGAATACAGATCACTCCCAAATTGAATTCTGCATACCTGCACTGCTAAGTAGAAAATTGCATATCAAATAATGGTTCCTAGACTCGACTTGGCTCTGTCTAGACAAAAAACTTGCTTACAGTTTTTAACGTTCTTTGTCGCGCAGGCACATAAAACCCCTTTGCCCTCATTATCTCAGGATCTCAGACATTTTATTTTTGGAGACATTTTCACTGTCAACAGCTATCTCCTATCTTTATCCTACCCTCACTGCTCTTGAAGATGATGTTACAGCAGTCAGATGCTCTGTTATGGCAGCCAGCACCCCAAGTTGGAACTGTGTGGACATGGGCACTGGGTCTTATTGTTGTAATAAGTACCAGCACACAGTATGTGCTCAGTAAATGTAGGTTAAATACATGAGTACAGGGAGAACTGGCCGGCATAAGAACCTCTAAAGCCCCCTTCTTAGGCAGTCTTATTCCTGCGAGGGAGCCCTCTGCCCCTCTCCTTATGTACAAGACATGTAGTTAATATGTTAATGAGTGTCTGATTGGTGTTTTAAGTGTTATTTTCTTTGTGACATTGTTACTGGAAATGGGTCCTAATCCAGACCCCAAGAGAGGGTTCTTGGATCTCGCTCAAGAAAGAATTCGTGGGGAGTCCATAGAGTAAAATGAAAGCAAGTTTTTTAAGAAAGTAGAGGAATAAAAGAATGGCTACTCTATACTCCATAGGCGATGCCCTCAGGGCTGCTGGTTGCCCATTTTTATGGTTATTTCTTGATAATATGCTAAAGAAGGGGAGGATTATTCATGAGTTTACAGGGATAGGGGTGGGTAGTTCCTGGAACTGAGGTTTCCTCCCCTTTTATGACCAATATGGAGTAACTTCCTGATGTTGCCATGGCATCTGTAAACTGTCACGGCACTGGTGGGAGTGTCTTTTAGCATGCTAATGCATTGTAATTAGCATGTAATGAGCAGAGAGGACGACCAGAGGTCACTTTTGTTACCATCTTGGTTTTGGTGGGATTTGGCCGACTTCTTTACCGAAGCCTGTTTTATCAGCAAGGTCTTCATGACCTGTATCTTGTGCTGACTTCCTGTCTCATCCTGTGACTATGAATGCTTTAACCTCCTGGGAATGCAGTCCAGTAGATCTCAGCCTTATCTTACCCAGCCACTATTCAAGGTGGAGTCGCTTTGGTTTGAACACCTTTGACAACATCATTCCTCCTTAGGCCTTTGTCTCTGTTAACACTAAATAAGTGCTGTGGGCCAGAGGAACCTAGAGAAGCTGGGTGTGCCATTGTAGCAGTGGTGGCTCCATTGAGCTTCCAGGCAGCTGCGTAATTCAACAAAGCAAGAAGGGAGCTGCCGATCACCAGGTGAAAATATATGGATGTTAGTGTTAAGTCTGGGATCAGTGCCAAGATTTTGGCAGAATGGGTGGCTCCAGGCATGGGATTACTTGGGATCAGAAAGACCAGAGATGATTCTCTCAGAGGTCTAACAGGACATCAGTTTTCACCATTAGTGCTTTGCTGCTTTGAGCCTGAAACTTTTAATTTTCAAGAGTCTTAAGTAAAATAAAACTCCAGAAAGCTAACTTTAAAATTTCCAATTCTTTAGGACAGAGAACATGTGTAGGAGGAGATAAATGAATGTCAAAAAATCAAGAACCAAAATCCAACTTTTGTTCTGAAATGGATTTTTAATTTTTATTTTACTTTAAGTTCTGGCATACATGTGCTGAATGTGCAGGTTTGTTACATAGGTAAACATGTGCCATGGTGGTTTGCTGTACCTGTCAACCCATAATCTAGGTTTTAAGCCCCACATGCATTAGGTATTTGTCCTAATGCCCCCCCCTTCCCCCAACCCCCCGACAGGCCCTGGTGTGTGATGTGCCCCTCCCGGTATCCATGTGTTCTGTTCTGAGATGGATTTGCCAAGACAAATCTTTGCTTGTGTTCTGAGACCTGGTGAAATCTCCCCTGGGCAGTGGCCTGGGGTAGGCCCTGAGCTGTTTGATTGGCAGGTGACAGAGCCCTGAATAAAAGGCTTCATTCTTTGATTTTCTTTTTGGATCTCATAGTTTAGTGAGGCAATTCTCACTGCTTTCTCTAGGGGTGATTCTCCCTGGGGTTGCTACATTATGGAATTTGGAGGGGTCAGTTTTGATTGTGGCAAAGACTTGGGGGCTCTGCTTGCATTTAGTAGGCATGGCCTGGGAACACTCTATATTGTGCATTCATGTGGCAGTATTGAAAGTATTCCTCAAAGTTTATGTGCTGTCAACCCCCAGTGCAACAGTTTTGGGAGGCAGGGTGTCGTAAGAGTTGATTAAGTCACAAGGTCTCTGCTTTCATGACTGGATTAATGTTGTTATTCCAGGAGTGGGTTAGTTACCGTAAGAGTGACTTTGTTACAAAACCTTTGGCCCCCTCTTGATCTTTTGCTCTCAGTATTTCTTTCCCTTTTACCTCTGCCCTGGGATAATGCTGCACAAAAGTCCTCATCAGATGCCAGTGCCATGCTCTTGGACTCCTGGCCTGCAGAACCACGAGCCAAATAAATTTCTGTTCGTTGTAAATTACCCAGTCTGTATCTTTCTGTTATAGCCACAAAAAATGAGCCAAGAAAGAAAATTGGCACTGAGAAGCGGATCTGTAGCTATAATAAATACCTGAAAATGTGGAAGCCCCTTTGGAACTGGGTAATGAGTAGAGGCTGGGAAAACATGCAGGAGCAGGCAAGCAAAAGCCTATATTGCTGTGAACAGAGCATTAAGCATGATCCTGGAGAGAACTGTAGAGAAAGTCTGAAGCTTCTTAGAGATTACTTAAGTGGTCCTAATCAAAATACTGGTAGAAATAGGAACATTTCTGATATGGTAAAGGCCATTCTGATGAGATCTCAGATGGAAATGAGAAACAAAGTAATGGAAACTGGAGTAAAGGCCATCTTTGTTATAAATTCACAAAGAACTGTTATAAATTCATGGCTGAATCATGTCCACGACTGGGGGCTTTATGGGAGGTGGAATTTAAGAGCAATGAACTTGGACATCTGTTGAAAGAAATTTCTAAGCAAAATACTGGAGGAGCTACATAGCTACTTTTAACCACATATAATAAGATGTGAATGAAGAGAAATGATGTAAAGATGGCATTTATAGTTAAAAGGGAAGCAGAACAAAAGATATGGGAAATGAGCAGCCTTGCTCATGTAAAGAGTGAAAAGGCATGTTTAGGAGAGTAAACTAAGAGTGTGGCCAAGAGACTGTTTGCTAAAGAGATTAGTATGGATAGAAGGGAGCCAGGTGCCATTCATCAAGACAATGGGGAAATGACATCAAAGGCATTTGATGGGCTCAGCAGGTTGCCCCTCCCATCACAGGCCCAGAACAGGGCCTTCCAGAGAAGGTTTCCCAGAGAGGTGCCCATGGGACTTCAACATTCATTGCTTAGAGATGCCTGGGACTCTGCTCCCTGCGTTCAGGCACAGCACTCCTCAGCTGTCCCAGCCACGGCTCAGATGGGCCCAGGTATGGCTTGTGCCACCACTCCAGAGGGCTCAAGCAGTAAGCCTTGGTGGCATCTACGTGGTGTTGACTCTGCATGTATACAGAATGCAAAAACTGTGGGATCTGTACATTTCAAAGGATGTATTTGACAGCTTGAGGGTCCAGGCTGAAACTTTTCACAGGGATGGAGACAACACAGACAGCCCCTACTAGGGCAATGCTGAGCTGAAATATGGGGTCCAAGCTGCCACGTTGCCTAGTTGACCTATGGGAGTAAGGCCATCTCAGAGATCACAGAACTGTGGGGCCACCGACATGCAACTCCAGCTTGGGAAAGTTGGAGGCATGAGACTCCATCCCATGAAAGTGGCTGGGTGGGCTGAGCCCAGCAAAATCATTGGGGTAGGGCTGCCTGTGGCCTTGCAGGTCCAGCCCCTGTCCCAGTGTGCCCAGAATGTGGGACATGGAGTCAGGGAGGATTATTCTGTAGCTTTAAGACTTGATGTTTTCCCTGTTGAATCTTGGATTTACCTGGGACCAGTCACGTCTTCTTGCCTATTTCTCCCTTTTGGAATGGGATTGTCTGTCCTATGCCTGTCTCACCACTGTATTTTGGAAGCACGTAATTTATTAATTTTACAGGCTTACAGATTGCAGAGGAATTTTCCTGGGGATGAATTGTGCCTTGAGTCTTACCCATATCTGATTCAGATAAGACTGAGCTTTGAACTTTTGAGTTAGTGCTGGAATAAGTTAAGACTTTTGGAGCTATTGGGATGAAATACATGTATTTTGCATTACGAAAAGGACATGAATTTTGGAAGCCAGGGGCAGAATGCTGTGGTTTTAATGTGTCCCCCAAAGCTGATGTGTTGGAAATCCCCAATGCACATGTGTTTAGAGGTTGGAACGTAATAGGAGGTGATTAGGTCACGAGGGCTCTGCCCTTATGAATGGATTCATGTTGTTATCCTGGGAGTGGGTGGCTATTGAGAGAGTGGCTTCATTAAAAAAGCAAGTTTGACCCCCTGTCCCTCTCCTGCTGTCACATGCTGTCTTGCACTTCCACCTTCTGCCATGGGGTGATGCCGTCACCAGATGTTGACACCTTGATGTTGGACTTCCCAGCCACCAGAACTGTGAGAAATAAATTTCTTTTCTTTACTAATTACCTATGGTATTTTGTTATAGCAACACAAAACAGGTTAATATCTGTATCTATCTGTAGCTATCTATATTTAAAACTTCTTAACCATTTTTTAGCATACAGTTCAGTAGTATCAATCATATTCACATTATTGTGAAAGAGACCTCCAGGACTTTTCATCTTGCATATCTGAAACCTTATATTCATTAAACAACTCCCTGTTACCCCTCCCATCCAACCTTTGGCAACCACCACTCTACTTTCTGTTTCTATGAATTTGACTACTTGAGATACTGCCTATAAGAGGAATGATATAGAATTAGTTTTTCTCTTGTGTGACTGAGTTATTTCACTTAGCACACTATCCTTAAGGTTTATTCATATTGTAGCGTGTAGCGAAATTTTTTAAAGACTAAATAATATTGCATTCTGTGTATATACCACATTCTATTTATCCCTTCATTCATCAATGGACATTTGGGTTGCTTCTACCTCTTGGCTATTGTGAATAGTGCTGCTATTGACGTGAGTGTGCAAATATCTCTTCAAGACCCTGCTCTGAATTCTTTTGGATATACACCCAGAAGTGGGATGCTGTGTCACATGGTAATTCTGTTTTTAATTTTTTAAGGACTACCTTCCTGTTTTCCAGGGAGGTTTGTACCATTTTACATTCCCACCAACAGTGTAGAAGGGTTCCAATTTTTCAACATCCTCACCAACACTTGTTATTTCCTGTATTTTTAATAGTAGCCATCCTAATGAGTGTTGTCTTAGGTTATATTTTATATGAATTACATTTCAAGACAGTAAAGGGGTAGGTACAAAATCATGTTATAAAAAGAGGGCATTGAGTTTAAAGGGTTGAGAATGACTGTTCCAGTGTCTTTCTTCGTAATCTTAACAACAGTCAGGTCAACCTTTAAAAACTTGTTGGAAGGCCAGGCATGGTGGCTCACGCCTGTAATCTCAGCACTTTGGGAGGCCGAGGTGGGAGGATCACCTGAGGTCAGGAGTTCAAGACCAGCCTGGCCAACATGGGGAAAGCCTGTCTCTACTAAAAATATAAAAACTAGCTGGGCGTGGTGGTCGATGCCTGTAATCCCAGCTACTTGAGAGGCTGAGGCAGGAGAATTGCTTGAACTCAGGAGATGGAGGTTGCAGTGAGCCGACACAGTGCCACTGCACTCCAGCCTCGGTGACGGAGTGAGACTCAGTCTCAAAAACAGAAAAACAAAAAAACAAAACAGACAGAAAAACAAAACAAAACAAAAACTTGTTAGAAAACAACCTTCCCCTTCTTCCTCTCTATCAATGCATTTATGTCTGTAGCTAACACTTGGAGCCGGCCTTGCCCAGCATGGCCTCCATGGGTATCCTTTGTTCTGTGTGGAATTAGGTATTTTTCCTTCTGCACTAGTAATTAATGATCTCTTTCTATTAAGTAGGAGAACAGAATACTGTTTTGGCATTAAGCATATGAACTTTATATACAGTGAGCATTCATGAGTAATATTCCATTACTGAGCAAGAGTGGGTTTCCTGATGGACACATGTTTCACAGACATGACATAATAAACCTGGACCCCTTGAAACCATGGCTGGGGTTCCAGGGCTTTGACGTTTTGTGGACTTACTGGCCATATACATGATGACAACCCAGCACCAACACGGTGCTTTCTGAAAGTGTCTAAAGTTAGTGTTTTCACTTGATGTGTTAAAAGGTTGAGCATTCAGTTTGGAACATTGTGGGCGAGAGGTGGAGGAACAGATTTTCTGTTCAGTAGACAGAGGCAGAAGGAATTCTGGTTGGACTATTTACCCCAGGACCTCAATCTCGGGGTGCATTCAGGGAAAGCTCTCCTGCATCAACCCTGGGCTCAGCTAGAATTTTTCCCTTCCACACCTTTGGATGTCTTCTGTGTGCTCCAAAGTGGAACCCCATTACAAGAAGCTGACCTAGGATGCATTTTATAGCTGATGTTTCCTTAATAACCTTCAGTATAGTTTCCCCAAAGCCATTTTTCTTTAATGTGTCAAGGATCAAACACATATATAAAAGAAAACTATTACAGTATTTCACTGAAGATTGTGCAAATAATGACAAGTTTTTTAAAAAAGTATTACTTATGACTATTCAATTAAACAGCCACCAAACAATAGTGAACCCACCACTATTTCCAAACATGATATCTTGGTGTTTGTAGCTCACCATATGTTTGAAGTATGACATAATCCTTATGGAACACATTCAATTTGTTGCTTCCCAACTTCAATAGAAGCAGTTAAGCCTGTCTCCTTGTAGACAAATTGTTAATGAAAAGGTAGCTGAACAATCATTTTCTTGTAATATGCAATTCCGTCTCCTTAAATACAGGAGCCTGACAGAGCCATTCAGCAGTTAGTACTTTCTCTATACAACTGAACTCTCTCTGACCCTATGAAACCAACAACTGGAGCGAAAAGAGAGAAAGGGGAAAACGTCCACTAAAAATAAATACTCACCTGTAATATATATAATCCTGAAAATTGAATGGAAGGTATATCTTACTTTATTGTTTTCAGATAATGTATGAATAATTGCCTTCTGCTGCCACATGCATTTTTATTCATTTTAAAGTATTTCATGATGTTGGTGCAATGTTTGGAAAATGGCGGGACTGTCTGAAGGATTCAGAATTTAGAGTCCTAAGCTTTCCCCTCTTTTAGCCATGAGTCAATGCTGCTGATGGCAGCCCAGGCAAACGGTGGCACCCTTCTTCCTGCAGAGACACAAAGAAGAAAACAAAAAGATTGGCCACCCGACCAAAGCAAGCTCATGATTTTAATTTCATTTAATAATTTTATATTTTACAATTTCCCCAAGAGTTTTAAAAATAGACTTGAGCAAAGAGAGCCTGATTTCCCACTTTAAAATTCAGCAAAATAAACAATGTCTTTAGGACATAGTGTAGAATAATAATAGATGGTATTTATTGAGTGCTTGTGCCCGTGGTACCCAGGTTATCTGGGTACTTCACCAATGAAGAATGGATGGGCCATGATGATCACTCCTATTTGATAGATGAAGAACATGAGTCAGAGAGGGTAATCAATTTGCCCAAGGTCACCCAGTAGTTTTGTGGTAGAGCCGGCATTTATGCTGAAGTAGATAAACTCAACTAGGGTTTTAAAGTTAGGCAAGAGTCTTGATCTCATTTACTACTTGTTCAAAAATGTTTGTTTTTTTTTGAGATGGTGTCTCGCTCTGTCACTAAGCTGGAGTGTGGTGGCGCAATCTCGGTTCACTGCAATCTCCGCCTCCTGGGTTCAAGCCATTCTCCTGCCTCAGCCTCCCAAGTAGCTGGGATTACAGGCGTGCGTCACCACACCCAGCTAATTTTTTTGTGTTTTTAGTAGAAATGAGGTTTCACCATGTTGGCCAGGACGGTCTCGATCTCCTGACCTCATGATCCGCCCGCCTCGGCCTCCCAAAGTGCTGGGATTACAGGCGCGAGTCACTGCGCCCGGCCAAAAACGTTTGTTCTTTAAAATAATGAAGTATTTTATTTTAAGGTGTGTTTTCTTTATTCTGATCCACGTTTTTTCACAGTACAAATATAAACTCTTCGTGTATGGATAAACAAACACTGTGAAGTGGAGACCACGTGTGAGTGCCTTGGGAAGCAGTTATGTGTGGTGGAATCTTCGAGCATGCCGACTCCAGGCTTGCCCCTCTCCTCGACTGCTATATGGCAAGTGTCTTCATTCCCCAATCCTCTGTGTTTTCATCTATCAAATGGGTGTGATGATGGTACGGACTTCCCAGGGTTGGGGACTGGATGCACAAATAGGTATTCATACCCTAGCATAGCACCTGCACAAAGAAGGTACATCGTTGATGTGAACCATCAACACGAGTTCACAGAAATGAGAACTCAAAGCTTACAGAGTGGGAGAAGCACCAGCCACCTGTGGTTGGTGAATGGGGCATGTGTACTGATGTGGGAGGTGGCGAGTCTGGGAAGGTGGGGTGTGGCCCGCTCTCAGCCTCGTGGAAGCATCTGAGCTTTATTCTGCTGGCTTGACAGAGCACTGAAGACTCTTGAAGATGAATGTGCTAGTACAGGATTTAGGGAGTGATTCAGTGGAAGGAAAACAGAGATCTAGTCAGGGGTGGAACAAAGAGAAAGGAGATAGCAAGACAAATATGCCCAGGGCAGAGGGGAGGTTGTGGGTGACCTGGGTGTTTTGGGTGCATTAGATCCCAGCCTGCCAGGTGCAGTAGCTCATGCCTGTAATCACAGCACTTTGGGAGGCTGAGTCAGGAGGATGACTTGAAGCCAGTTCAAGACCAGCCTGGGCAACATGGCAAAACCCTATCTCTGAAAAAAAAAGGAAAAAAAAAGAAAGAAAGAAAAGAAAATTAGCCATGCGTGGTAGTGCCTGTCCACAGTCCCAGCTACTCAGGAGGCTGAGGCAGGAGGATCACTTAAGCTCAGGAGGTCAAGGTTGCAGTGAGCTATGTTCACACTTTTGCATTACAGACTGAGACCCTGACTAAAAAACAAACAAACAAACAAACAAACAAACAAACAAAAAACCCACTGAAACCCCTATTTCTACCAACCTGTTTCTGCCACATGTAGAGGCCAGGTTGCTCGTGGGAGCTGGCTCCTTGTTCCCCAGGTAACCTTTTCATCATTTTCCTCCCCAGTTTTCCCACGGAGAAAGAATGCAGTGGCCACACTAAACAGGGTGTTTAGGCCATTTGATGATTGTGTTTCTGCTGTGAATTGGCAAGTCCAGGTCTAGGTTTAGACATCATTGCTTTGTTAGCATGAGTCACACCCTACAGATCAAGCTTCTGGGGTGCCCAGATCTACAGATCAAGCTTCTGGGGTGCCCAGTCAGAGGCCAGCATCAGACCATGGAGAATTCACTAAGGTAAATGCCACCTATGATAGCTTTCCTGGTGTCTGTGCTGGCCTTCCCTGGTGATTCCAAGATAGCCCATTCAGTATAAACCATATCTACATAAAATTAATTGGAACATGTTTTTTTTTTTTTGGGAAAAGTATTATTTTATAATCATCTAAGTACTTTATTACTAAATATTATTTAAAATTAAAACTGAAATCATATAGATTCATAAGGAGATTTCATAGGTATCTTTATTGTATATGAAGAAAGAATTAAATGCTTGATGTCAATATTTTGTGGAAGAATGCAACTTTTCTTCCTGATTATACATCCAGCACACCTTTTCTTTAAACTACTCTGGGAACTGGAGTAGTTGTCCCTGTTCCTCTGACTTTTCTCCTGAATTCCAGACTCATATTTCCATTTGCCCTTTAGGTGCCCATCATCTTAAACATTGTATTTTAGTTATTTTTATGTATTTATTTTTTTGAGACGGAGTCTTACTCTGTTTTCCAGGCTGGAGTTCAGGTTGCAATCACAGCCTGCTCCAGCCTCATCCTCCTGGGTTCAAGTGAGCCTCCCATCTCAGCCTCTAGAGCAGCTGGGACTACAAGTGCATACCACCACCCCTCGCCATTAAAAAAAAAATGTTTAGTAGAGACGAAGTTTTACCACGTTGTCCAGGCTGGCCTCAAACTCCGGGGCTCAAGCGATCCTCCCACCTTGGCCTCCCAAAGTGTTGGGATTAAGGTGTGAGCCACCATGCCCAGCCTCGGTGCCTATCTGGTTGGTGTATCTTCAGTTGAGCTCGTCTCATCCCACCCCATCTGATAAGGCAGATCTCAGGTCCTCCGCCTCCACTCTGACAGGTGCCAGCACTTTCTCTCTTCACCTGTGACCTCGCTCTTCACCCTTTTCTGGGAAGGCCCAGTTGCGCTGAGGCCCATAACCTGTGACGCTTTCTTCTGGGCCAGCCCTTTGCCAACAGCATGTGATCGGTTTTTGGCTTAGTCTGTCGGCGCTCCGTGCTGACTTGAACTCAGGCTTCCCCTTCCGGAGTCTCAGCTCCGGCTTCCTTGGACACGACCACTACCCGGGTGTTGAGCCCTCCTCTCCTCTTTCCCTGGGACCCTCACAAATTCTACATCCACAGTCTCTTCTGCCTTGGTGTGGCCTCTGGGCTTCTCCCTACGGATACACAAACGTGACGTCCAAAGTCAAAATAATTCTGATCTCCTAAACAGTTTTTCCTTTTATATTCCTGAGTTTTTAAAAACGGGCATCAGCTTCTGCCTATTTCCTTGGCGTGGAAACTTTGTGCCATTATTTCACCCTCTTCTTGCTCTTTATATCCATCTGGACACCAAGCCCGGGGTAAAGCCCTGCTCACAGATCCCTTGAAGCCGACTGCTTACCTCTTCTCCTGCAGTTGCTTCATTCAGAATCGGGGTTTTGTGCCTAAGTGCTGGGAGAGACTTTCGGCTGCTCTCCCAGCCTCCACTCCCCACGTTTCTACCCGGTCACAGTCGTCCTCCACGCTGCTGTCATCTCTTCTGCTTACTCAAAGCAACAACAAGAACAGCAACAACAACCAACCAGACCAGGAAAACCTCTTGGTGGCCCCCAGCTGCCTGTAGTATGAACTCTTGAGCTTAGTAGTAAAGGACACTCAGCATCCGGCCTTAACTTTCCAGCCCCGCCCCTCTTTTACCATCTGGCCACACCACCTGCTTATCCCGCCCCTATTCCCCAAGGACATTGAGCATTGGTACATTTGCTTTGTTTTTAAACGTACCTGTGTTCCTTTACATCTGCTGGAAATGCCATTTCTTGCCCCCCATCCCACTGTTTGCTTATTGAACTCCTGTTCACGAAGGCTCAGTTCAGGTGGGCGGCAGTGGGTGTTTCCCGTTCTGTGTTTTCATGGTGACTGGTACGCATCAATATTCACATTGTACTTACTTGTTTTCGAGTCGGCCTGAGCACATTCTGAGCTGCTGGAGGGTAGGACCTGTGCACGACTCTACCTGTGCCTGGCCCAGAACGGTCGTTTGTGAACGTGTGAGCAAGGAGGAGGGGAAGGAAGGAAGGAACAGTGTCAAAGCTTGAGAAATGGAATGGGTGCCAGTATACCATGGGTGGGAACATTAAGAAACTTAAAGAATAACCACAATCAATGAGCTGCAGTAGCTCAGAACTTTGTGATCGACTTTTATGAGCCATAGAACTTGGCCCTGTTGCCAACAGTTTTTAGATAAACCACAGCCCTAATGCTTAAGCGCATTGCTGTAATTCGACTCTTCATAAAGTGATCTTTAAATTGTGTTTTGAGGCTGGGAAGTGCACATCAGCGACATGCTTAACTGTATAGCTGCAGCCAAACTGGAATCTAGACCTATCTGTATGCAAATATGATGCTTCAAGTTCATTACTGTTATTAGGAATGGAAATACAGCCAGAGCAGAAATAACAGTATATTTCCCTCTGCCTATGCTGTGTTTTCGTCAATGAGGCTTCTGAAGGACTATGCATTTACTAACCCATTAGAATGAGCGATTTTATATCCTAATGTAAAATTAAAGGAATTTAAGGATCTGCCTAGGAGATACACTTGTTTAAACCTATATTAATGTTTCTATTGGTTATGTCGACTCTACTAGTGGCACATTATTGGAAAGGGAAATGCCGCAGCTGTGTGCGTATTTTCTGAATCTCAATGCTATGTTTTTCTGACAAGGTATAGAGCTGAGTTTCTTCTCTTCTATCCAAAATATGAGACGCCGGGTCAATTATAACTATTCTTAAATGTGAAACATGATCAATTCTTATTTGTTTTATTAACTCATTTCCCTCCCCCCATCTTTCCTCCTGATGTATATACTTGAATTCTTCCAACTTTCCTGTTTGAGCCCATTCATTTCTTTTCCTAATCTCCTTCAAGCAGTATTCATTGCGGTAGTCACCTGGGCTTTCCCTAGGTTGTGTGGGATCCCAGGAAAATATTCTTTTGTGAGGTCCCTGTCTATATTAATTATTTGATTAATAAATGTGTGACAAAATGTATGGGCCCGTGTGAGGCATAGTGATTTATCAATGAGGATTTAGAATAATAAGTAGCAAAGAGATACTTATGTATTTACATGTTTTCCAATCGAGGCACGTGAAAGTTCTTTCTCCTCCCCAGGTACCATCTCTTTCTGTTCAGATCTAGAAACCATAGCTTCCTAGTCCTTATTGCCAAAGACTACATTCCAAAACAATTCCACATCTCACCTGGTTATTATGTTAACATTGTCACTCATAACACCATGGCTCTTTGCAAGCTGTTTGCATTGAAACGGCAGAGCTTGTCTTGCCTCTGAATGTCCCCAGTCCATTTCCTCATGGCTGGTGACACCATTACTCGTGACACTGCCCCATCCCTCGTGCTGGCCGGGGACCCTGACCCTGGCTTCCAGACACTCTTCGAGATGATGACTGCGCTTTGTCGATGATGACCACAAATGCAAGTCTTCCTCAGAGAAAGTAAATATGAGGGAGAATTCATTTCTGACCATGTTGAATGTACAGATTTTATAGCATAAAGGTAGAGCAGCCCATCTCCCAGCCACGTTTTCTTTTAGACACTGATTGCTGCTTTCCTAGGAGGTGATCTTGCTCAGTGTTAATCACGAGGGGCCCAGGGGTGTAGTGGGAGTGGACTGTGGGTGCGAGAGGTATCCTCCCCTCATCCTGTGGAGCTTCAGACTGACCCTAGAAAATACAACTCAAGGATTCCCACTGTATTTCCTGTTACTTCTATAAAAATGTTCATCTGGGGGCTTTTGGAGGGTGGAGGGAGAGAGGAGAGAGAGGATCAGGAAAATTAAGGCTTAATCCCTGGGTGATGAAATAATCTGTACAACAAACCCCTATGACACAAGTTTACCTACGTAACAAACCCACACTAATACCCCTTGAACTTATAATAAAAGTTGAAAAAAAAAAAAGTCCATCTGAAGGTTGGCAGACTGCCTCCCTGAGTTATCCTAGAGATAATTCACTAGGTATTCTCAGAGATCTGGGAAATTTGAGAAATCCTGGATTGTCCAAGAACCTGATAGTTTGTAAAAATGGCATTCCATCTGTTCCAGCCACTGTACATGTGTATATGGGACTAAATATAAGTGTTTAGTTGTTATAATTTTCTGTACCCATTTATGAAGTGTCTTGATGTTATTTTTCTTTTATAAAAATGTAACAAAAAAATTAAAAACTTAGCTGGGCATGGTGGCTTACACCTGCAATCTCAGAACTTTGGGATCCTCAGGAGGATCACTTGAGCCCAGGAGTTCAAGCACGGCGACACAGGGAGACCCCATCGCTTAAAAAAAAAAAGTTAGCCAGGTGTGGTGTTGCTGTTGGGTCCTGTGGTCCCAGCTAGTCAAGAGGCCGAGGTGATGGGATCACTTGAGCCCAGTAAGTTGAGGCTGCAGTGAACTGTGATCATGCTACTGCCCTTCAGCCTAGGCAACAAAGCAAGATCCTGTCTCATAAAAACAAAACTCCCCAAAATAAAAAACTGACTGAAAGGCCTGATGAAGTCTGAGCCACGGTTGATAGTAGGAGAGGCTGTACCTGTGTGGGTTAGGGGCATATAGGAACTCTCTTTAGTATCTGCTCAATTTTGTTGTAAACTAAAGCTGATATAAAAAGTAAAGCTTATTTAAAAGGGGAAAAAAACGTAAAAAAATTGTTCTAGGTATGATGAGTGGTATCACCACATCGATTGGAAATGGGAGAAGAGATCAATCCCAAAGCCCCATGGCTGCTGGTCTGGAAAGTGTTGGAAGCAGGGTGCAGCACCGAGCCTGCAAAGGAGTTGGGGCAACCTCCTTGCTTGCCAGGGTCAAGGATGCTTTCCACCACCCGAGCTCCCCAGGCACTGTGGCCCAGAGGTGGCCCTGTAGTTAGAACAGATGGGTGAGTGCCATGCACAGACCTGCACACTCGACTCTTGTCCCAGAGTCAAAAGGGGCCCTGCAGGGGCTCAGAGCCCTGAACTTGTCCTGTGTCTGCTGTGAGCAGTCCTCCCCAAGCCAGCACATCAGCACCATTCTGGGAGCCCAGTATGGCACAGTCCCTTGAAACCAATGTGTCCCACCCGGTGGGAGTGATCCACTGGCCAGGCTGCCTTCCTGGCTGAGGACAAGGCCCACTCCGGGGATGTGAGTCTGGGAACTTCTTGGGGCATCTGACTGACCCCATGACGTGGAAGTGGCCCCTGCTCTCAGGGAATTCACATTTGTGGCTTGTCAGCAAGACTGAGAACCATAAAGTTTCTGCCTTCCTTATGAACTCTGTTGAATTGGCCTCTGAGACCCAGGCCTGTACAGAAGACGTGTTTGTCCCTCCTGATGATGGAGGAGGCCTGGGCCCCTGCCTTGGCCCCCAGATCTTTCCTCCACCAGCAAGCAAAATACAAGGAGCCAGTATCAGCACCATTGGGTCCATCCTGAGGTCTCCCCACATGCAGAGGACTCCTCACCACACAGTGAGGACCTCACTTTCCTCTGCTGCTCCTCTGGTCTTACCATCAGCACTCAGAGCTGCTCTGTACAGTTGTGCAGGTTGTACATTGCACAATGGTGCCCTTTGCTGGCAGCTACCACTCGCATCACAGACATTGCAGACATTTGTATATGTTATGTTTCCAGCAGATGGCAGTAAATTGCCTTGTTCTAACAAAAGTCAGTAGAGTGTGATGACTTTATAATAGATGGAAGTCTTAAAGAAGAGGTGCCTTTTAATAATTTGTAGGAAAGGACCGTAGAGGCCAGTAGTGCTTTGGACTCCACCTGACCACTGTGGACTGACTGCTCCAGTAGCTCTGCTGTCCAGCTTGGGGAGCCAGCTTTATTTTTTTTCCCCAGTTCACTTCAATCATTCACTCAAAAAATTACTAAATTACTACTATGTGCCAAAACCCTGAGAATTTTGAAGGTTTTATAAAATAGCTTTTTTATATAGGGAGGTGACTAGTTGTCTACTTAAAATTTAGGGACCTCCTTCCATGGTGTGGAGTGCCCCAGCCTCCCTTGCATGTGTCTCGTTCTGGCCAATGGAATGTGAACAGGAGTGCGTTGTCACCTCCAAGAAGGCAAGTTAGGAAGTGAGTGTGTCACTTTCCTCCCCTCTTCCCCATCTGCTGGCTGGATTCACAAGACTGAAAGGCCTGATGAAGTCTGAGCCACAGGACCAAGGGAGCCTGGGGCCCTGTGGCCCGTCAGGACTCACTCAACAAGGATAGGAGGTGACAATCTCAGTGGCTCAAGATAACTTCATGGGCTTACTCTCTGTGGCTGATGGAGTTTGAGCTTGGGAATTGCCCTGCTGTTATGCAACGTTTTGTTTAGTGTAGTAGATATGAGTCTGGCTTTGTTTTCCAATAGACCTGGGTTCAAGCCCTAATGTTGCCACTAATTAGCTTGATGACCTTAGTCTTTAAGAGTAAATCTCTATTTTCTCCTCTATAAAGTACAAATAATAATAATGACAACCTCCCATATTTATTATGAGAATTAAGGGGCATGACATGTGCAGAGTGCTGAGACCACTGCTTGACACACGCAAAGCACCCACTGAATGCTCCCGAGACCCTCAGGACGGTGGGCTGCACAGTGGTTATGGGTATGGGCCTGAATCCTAACTCTGCCTCACTGTGTAATCTTTGGAAAATTGTATGTGAATTCTTCTTGGAGACTTGATTTACTCATTTGTAAAGTGAGGACAACAATGTCTTCCCCGTAAAGGTGCTGTGAGGTTGAGATCAGAGAATGAGAACACCATCTGGTGCAGAGGAAACACTCAGTGTCGTGGCTTGAACAGTGCCCCCCCAAAAGATATGTCCACCGTCATAGTCCGTTTTCTGTTACTGTAACTGAGTAATGGAGACTGGGTAGTTTATAAAGAAAATAAGTTTATTTCTTGCAGTTATGGAGCCTGGGAAGTCCAAATCAGGTGGCTGCATCTGGTTGGCTTCTGGTGAGGGCCTCGGGCTGTGTCATAACACGGTGAAGACATCACAGGGCAAGAGAGGTTCCCTGAGAGCCACACTGGCTTTTTAACAGATCCACTCCAGTGATCACCCATTAATTCATTAACCCGTGAATGAATTGGAGCAGAGCCCTCATGACCCAATTATTTCTTAAAGCCTCTCATTTTAACAGTATTACGTTGGGGATTAAGTTTCAACATGAGTTTTGGAGGGGGCAAACGTTCAAACCATAGTATCAATGTTGCAACTTTTGGAACCTGCGAATGTGACTTAATTTGGACGAAGGTCTTCGTAGATGTAATCAATTTAAAGATCTCGAGATGAGATCATCCTGGATTATTCAGATAGGCCCTAAGTCCAATGGCAGGTGGACTTAAAAGAGAAGACCCAGACATAGACAAGAGGGCCATGTGGAGATGGAGGCAGAGATTGGGGTGATTGATGCAGGGAGAAGCCAAGAAATGCCAGGAGCTACCAGAAACTGGAAGAAGGAAAGAAGGAGTTTCCCATAGAGCTTTTGGAGGAAGTACAGCCATCCTGACACCTCGATTTTGGACTTCTGGCCTTGAGAACTGTGGGAAACTAAATTTCTGTTTTTAAGCCACCGTTTGCTGTAATTGTTACAGCAGCCCTAGGAAGCTGATCCACTTGGTAAATACTATCTTCTTGTCATTTTTGAAGAAATTCTCTCATGGTTACTGGAGGAGGTAAGCAGCTGTGGCTTTGGGGAGACTGAAGGTACTGAGATGGGTGGGCAGTGTCTTTTGAAGTAGACTAGGGCAGGAGTTGGCAAATATTTTTCAATAAAAGGCCACTTAGTAAGTGGTTCTCTCGAGTCTGCTTTTGTAGCACGAAAGCACAAAGGCAGCCTCAGACAATACTTAAATGACAAGATGATGGATTTGGCCTGCCCTTGGGCAGTAGTTTGCTGACCCTCAGTCCCGGCCAGCACAATTCCAGGTAGTTCACGGGCTATGCCAGTCCAAGAACTCTTTGTTACTTTCTGTGGTGAGATCAGTGCTGAAATGGAGAGTGTTTAGCAACTTTTATAGCACTTGATAGAGTAATTTTATATCCGTTGAAGCTAAGGACAAAACATTTACATGCATATGTACACTTTATGATATTTGTACATAATTATGGTGCCCATGTGATATTTTTGATACATGCACACAATGTGTAATGATGAAATCGGGGTATTTAGAATATTCAACACCTTGAACATGTATCATTTCTCTGTGTTGGGAACATTTCAAATCTTCTAGCTATTTTGAAATATACAATAGATTATTGTTAACTATAGTCAACCTACTGTGCTATCGAACACTAGAACTGCATGTGTATTAGGGTTCTCTAGAGGGACAGATCTAATAGGAGATATATGTATAGATATTAATAAACTCATATATATGAGTTTATTAAGTCTTAACTTACATGATCACGAGGTCCCACAATAGGCTGTCTGCAAGCTTAAGGAGATAGGAGAGCCAGTCCGAGTCTCAAAACTGAACTTGGAGTTCGATGTTTGAGGGCAGGAGGCGTCCAGCACAGGAGAAAAATGTAGGCTGGGAGGCTAGGGCAGTCTCTCCTTTCCACGTTTTTCTGCCTGCTTTATATTTGATGGCTGCTAATTAGATTGTGCCCACCAGATTAAGGGTGGATCTCCCTTCCCCAGCCCACTGACTCAAATGTTAATCTCTTTTGGCAACACCCTCACAGATATACCCAGGATCAATCCAATCAAGTTGACACTCAGTATTAACCATCACAGTATGTTTGTATCCATTAACCAACCTCTCTTCCTCCCTGTGTTTCCCCACCCTCTGGTAACTATCATTCTACTCTCTGCCTCCCTAAGATCCACTTTTTTAAGCTTCCACATTGTATTAGTCCATTCGCACACTATTATGAAGAACTTCCTGAGATTGGGTAATTTATAAAAGAAAGAGGTTTCGTTGACTCACAGTTCCACATGGCTGGGGAGGCCTCAGGAAACTTACAATCATGGTGGAAGGTGAAGGGGAAGCAAGGACCTTCTTCACACGGTGGCAGGAGAGACGTGTGTGAGAATGCAGGAGAAACTACTATTCGTAAAACCATCAGATCTCGTGAGAATTCACTCACTATCATAAGAAGAGCATGGGGGAAAGCGTCCCCTAATTCAATCACTTCCCATAAAGTTCCTCCCTTAACATCTAGGGGAATTACAATTCAAGACCATATTTGGTTGGGGACACGCACGTATCATACATATAAATGAGAACATGTGGTATTTGTCTTTCTGTGCCTGGCTTATTTCACTTAACATAATGATCCTCAGTTCCATCTATGTTGCTACAAACGACAGGATTTCATTTTTTTTAAATGGCTGAATAGTATTTCATTGTGTATACATCACATTTTCTTTATCCATTCATTTGCTGCTGGACACGTAGGTTGATTCCACATCTTGGCTATTGTGAATAGTGCTGCAGTAAACATGGGAGTCAGGTATCTTATCCTTTAGATATACTGATTGCCTTTCCTTTGGATAAATCCCCAGTAGTGGGATTACTGAATGGTATAGTAGTTCTATTTTCAGTTCTTAAAAATATTTTCTTTTTTAAAAGTGTATATTTTCATGGGGTACAAGTGCAGTTTTGCTACATTAATATATTGCGTTGTGGCAAGTCAGGGAGCTTCACTGCATCCATCACTGGATATTTTAGTTTCTCGAGAAACCTCCATGCTGTTTTCCACAATGGCAGTACTAATTGACACTCCCACCAACCGTGTTTCAGAGTTCCCTTTTCTCTGCATATTTTGTCTTTTTGATAACAGCCATTCTAACTGGGGTAAGATGATATCTCGTTGTGGTTTTGATTTGTACTTTCCTGGTGATTAGCAATATTTGGCATTTTTTCATATAACGGTTGCCATTTTTATCTTTTTTCTGAGAAACATCTATTCAGGTCCTTTGCCCACCTATTAGTGGGATTTTTGGGTTTTGTTTTGTCGTTGAGTTGTTTGAATTGCTTGTGTATTCTGGATAGTAGTCTCCTGTTGGATAAATAGTTTGCAAATATTTTCTCCCATTCAATAAGTTGTCTCTTTACTCTGTTTAGGCATATATTTTGTATGTCTTTTTGCCTTTCACTATTCTAAAAATTATTTTAAATTTTATACAAGTGTCAGTCTGTGGTAGATTAGAAAGCAAAACCTGGTCTTTGCCCACAGGCACTTTGAGAAGCTTTGGTCTGTACAGGACACTCTCTGTCTTTGCAAGAAGGTATTGCTTACCCACAGGGCACCACGAGAAACCAGGGAGCCTGGCAGGACCCAGCCCCCTGGGCAGCCTGGGAGGTGAGAAGGATGTTCTCAGCAGTGCTTCTGGCCTGGGGGCTTGAGGTGGCCTGGTTTGGACTGGACATGGAGGCGCTGTACAAGGAGCCTGGCTGACGCTGGTCATGCACACCAAGGGAGTGTGTTGTTGACCTGAATCCACTATGCAAAGCAGGGCAGATGGTTGACTGTTGACCAGCCTAGGGCTCCTTGAACCTGAAGGGTGGGGCCTGGCTGTGTATTTGGGAGACTTGGGTCTCCTTGCCCAGCTACTGTTGGCCCCCTTCCAGGTCTTCCCTGCACACATGGGAGGAGGCCGTGGGAGGCTCTGTGGAATCCGTGCTGCCCTGTGCTTCGGCTGTTTGTTCTAGTCTCCTTCACAGTCAGCGGCTCCCCAGCTCAGGGACACTGCATGCCTGATCATCCTGGGGGCTGGGCCTGTGCCTGGCTCAGAGCAGGTTCTCAATACATGCCTACTGAGGAACAACTGGACACATGGATCTTTTCCTTTCAGATCATGTTCCCTCTGCTGGTGTGTAGGGCACGGAGTCTGGCGGGCAGGAAGGTGGGGCCTCTGAGATGCCCTGAACACTGGGCCCCAGGGCCGAGGCACACAGGGCAGACCTGCTGCTGTGCACATGGGAGGCCACCAGGCTCTGGGGGCACCACACAGCCATCATCTTTGTCCTGCACTGGCTTGGGGCTGGAAGTGCCCCTCAGAGAGAAGACAGGGACTCAGGGCTCACTGGACAGAGAGTGCGGGGATGCATGGAGTAACCTTCCCGTGGGGCCAGGGGTCAGGGGAGGCTGTGTGCCAGGGTCACTGTCTTCGTCTGCTTGAGCTGCTGTCTCTGACTGAGGGGCCTAGACAGTAAACATCTATCTCACAGCTCTGCAGGCTGAAAGTTCATGATCAGGGTGCCACAGGGCTGGGGTCTGGGTGGGGCCCTCTTCCTGGCTGCAGATCGCTGCTTTCTGACTATGTCTTCACATGGTAGAAGGAGACTGAGAGAGCTTTCCGGGATCCCTTCTATAAGGACACTAATCTCAATCATGAGGAGTCCACCTGCGTGACCTAATCACCTCCCCACAGCCCACCCCCAAATACCATCACCTTGGGGGCCAGGATTTCAACACGTGAGTTTTGAGGGGACACAAGCATTGCATCCATAGCAGCTGTCTCGAGGAATTAGCTTAGCCAACCAGCTTTCATAATTTACTGGGGAATGCCGACACTTCAACAAAGCAAATGTTCTGAGAGAGTAGGGCCTAAATAAGGCTAGACTATTATCTATCTATCTATCTATCTATCTATCTATCTATCTATCTATCTATCTATTGTAGAGATGGGGGTCTCACGATGTTGCCCAGGCTGGTCTCCAACTACTGACCTTAAGCCATCCTCCCACCTTGGCCTCCCAAAGTGTTGGGATTACAGGTGGGAGCCCACCACTTCTGGCCCAAGGCTAGAATTTTGAAGAGTTATAAATTCTAGAGGGAAGAAGATGAGCCGTGCTGGCTTGTAGGACAGCTGAGTGACTGTTCACTCCCCTGGGAATTCCCTGCATAGAATCAGCTGATCTGGCTCCCCAGGGACCCTTCCTTCCTCCCTCTGCTCTCCACCGAAGTTCCCTCTACACCTCCCCAAGGGGCTCCTCCCCGTTGCAGGCCAAGATCTGCAGGTCCTTTTGAGAAAAGGTCAGAACCAGGTGTCATAAAGCCTGAAGCCTGGGAGAGAGGCATCTCTGAGGGCCGGGAAGCAAGGTGCCCTCCTCACTAGCAGCCCAGGGACTTGCGCTGAATCATAAGGGGCACAGCCTAGGACCTGGGGGGAGTGGGGGCAGTCATGAGTTTGCAGTTTCAAATAAAACTAGGAGGAGGGTTCAGGTCAGGGGCGGGGAGCTGGAGAGAGGTCCCATTGGACCTGGAAGATGGATCGCTGTGGCACGTTCAGAGCAAAACGGAATATGAGGTTGGACGAGCCCTGGGCAGGAAATGCGGTGTTTGTAGCAAACACTCCTGTGGCCAGTGTGTCTAATCACCTTACAGGGTTTTCTTCCAGCAGCTCTGAATTAGTGGATGCCAGATCACCTGCCCACAATACGTGGAAACTGGGACACAGAGTGATTTAAACTCCAACTGAGGATGTGATCCAGGAGAGTGTGGAGAGAGGCGGTCTTTCTGTCTGGTTTATGGCTTCCCTCGCTGAGTGGTGCTGCCTCTGCCCTTGGCCTTGCTGAGATTTTATAGCCCGCACTCATTTGGGTCAGGCAGAGCCCCCTCGGAGCCAGCGGAGAGAAGAAGCCAGCCCCGGTTCTGTGTGTGCTGGAGGGCTTTCTGCTTGCCTGGTCGTAAGCAAGAATCCAGTGAATAAATAGTTCAGTTCCTGCCGAAATTGCCTATGCTGGAATTTGTGCCTTGGAAAGACACATGAATAATGACTAGGACAGAGCATTTCTTTATTTGAACCCGGATAATTTTAACGGCGATAGCAGAAATGTGAGAAAGCCCCAGCGTCATGTATTCTCCACGTTATAAATTCCTTTTCTCCCCAGCGTCGCGGCCTTATCTGGAGCCTCTCTTGGCTGCACTCTCTTCTTTCACTTCTGTCTTCTTTATTCACTGTGTTCCTTCTTTTCTCAGATTTTACTAGCTCAGCAGCTGCAGCTGAAATGAGCCAAGAGTGCTTGCTGTGGGTGGCAAAGCAACACCGCAGGCTGGGAGCGCCGTCTGTTTACCTTCGTGAGCCCAACTTTCTCAGAGCACGCTGTCCCCTCTGTCCCTTTCAGAACCTACTCTGCCACAGCTTGTTTTATTTTTAAAAGTCAGTGGATGACAAAACAATTTCAGATGACAGGGTCCACTTGGCTTTCCTTCGCTGTCCTTAGAACTGGGCACTTTCCATAGCTTTTACCCCAGACGTGTTCTTTGGCGCATCTACGGAATCCCTCAAAACTTAGTTATTTATAGCCAAAACTAAAACAAAACAAAACAAAAAACAAAACAGCATAACCAGATGCATTTTCAAATAGTGAGTTCATTTGAAGCACCTTCTCAAGCAAGAGGTTTTGTTCCAGAGGCTGTGGGAATAATGGTCATTCTGGCAAAATGGAAATGTGACTGGCCACTCACACAGTCCTAAGATCTCATGCTTAAAAGAAGTGTGATAATGTGTGCTTGGGGAGAGTGACTGCATTCTTCTTATAATACAGTCCTACCCTGGAAATTGTGACTGAACCAGAAAATACCCCAGGCTGTGGCTTCAGCTGTGCAGTAGAGTAACTAGAAGTCAGATTTAGGGAAGGCATGAGGAAAGGAAATCTAGAGAAATCAGGGGGAAGAGAAAAAAATATGTTGTAATGGCTAAATAAGCCCAAACTTATCAGTTGTGACAACACAAAAAATGAAATAAAAATCAGGCTGAAACAAACTGACTCAGAAAGTTTTAAAATTAATAAAAGAGAAGAATGTAGCAATATTCACACAGATAAATTAATCTCAAGATGAAAAGTATTAAGAAGGACAGAGACAGCCATTTCATATTAATACAAGTGAAAATGCACGAAGGAGATATAATAGTTTTGACATTGTATGCACCTAATACCATACCTTTGAAATACAGCTGTTCCCTTGAATTACAAGGAGAAATTGACAGTCCTGGAGAGATTTTGACACATCTTTCCTGTAGTGGGCTGAATGGTGGCTCCAAAGACATGTCCCCATCCGAATCCTTGGAATCTGTAAATATCACCTTACTTGTAAAAAGGGTCTTTGCAGATGTAATTAATTTAAGAACCTTGAGATGAGATTGCTCTAGATTATCCAGGTGGTTCCTAAATGTCATTGCAAGTATCTTTTTAAGAGAGAGGCAGAGAGTTGACACAGAGGGGGAGGCCATGGCAAGGGGAAGGCAGACATTATAATAAGTTGGCACAAGTCACGGAGTGTCCAGGAAGGTGGGCAGCCACCAGAAGCCAAGATGGCCAGGGACAGACTCCCCCAGAGCCCCTAGGAGGACCACCACCCTGATGGCACCTTGATTTTGGATTTCTGGCCTCCAGAACTTGGACAGAATAAATTTCTGCTGCATTAAACCACCAAGTCTGTGATAATTTGTTACAGCAGCCGCAAGAAATGAGTTCTCAAAAACTACCATAGCAAGTAGAAGAATAATTAATAAGAAAATAGAGGATTTGAAGAATTTAATTAACTATACATCCAAGTGAATAGACTCATTATTTTTAAGTACATGGGGAAATTTATAAAATATTAACCATGTACTAAGCAACAAAGAAAAATCCACAATTTTCAAAGGCTAAAGTCATCAAGTTCTTATTCCAATGGGGGCAAGGGAGTAAAAATAGTAACCAACAACATAAAGATATACAGGATATCCCCATGTAACATCTGGAGGTTAAAAAAAAAAACTTCTAAATAATTCACGTTTTAAAGAGGAAATCATAATGGAGTACGGTACTTAAAACCAAGTGACTGTAAAAGTTCTACACATAAAAAGTTATGGGATAAAGCCAAAGTGGTACTCAGAGGGGAATTTAGATCCAGAAGTGCATTTATTAGAAAACAAGAAAGATTAAAAATAAATGAGCTAAGCTTTCAACTTAAGAAACTATAAAAAAGGAATAAGAAAAGTCTAAAGAAAGTAGAATGAAGAAAAAAACTAATATACAAGCAGGAATTAATGAAACAGAAGGCCAGAAATTCCAGTCATCAATATAACCAAAAGCAAGTTCTTTGACACAATTCATACAATAGACAAATTTTTGACAGGTATAATCAATAAAAAGGGGAGAAGACATAAATATCATGAGTAAACAAAAAAGGATTTATAACTGTGGATACTATCAACCTTCAAAAATTATAAAATAATTGAATATTTTTATACCAATACACTAAGAAAATGACTGATGTTGAAAACTTCCTAAGATGATATATATAAATAAATTAACCCAACGGCAAGTAGAAAACCTGGATAGAGACATGATCATTAGATAAATGGAAATGATAGACAAAGATCAATAGCCAAAGAGGCAACCAATCCATAGAGTTTAAAAGATGATTTTTATAAAATATTTAAGGAACAAATAACCTAAGTTCCCTGAAACTATTCTAGAGTTTAGAAGAAGATGGACAGCTGACCAACTCCTTTTGTGAAGTTAGTAAAAACACTGTTATCAAAACCAGATAAGGAAAGCGTAAGAAGAAAAAACCAGAAAGGATCATTATACTTACATGTAAAAACCACAAAGAAAATATTAGTAAATTGAATCCTATAATTTATTAATAATAAATCTTGAGCCACTAGGATTGGTTCAACAACAAAAAAATTGGACAAATTGTCAATTTGTCCATGCGTTAATAAATTTGGGGAAAAAATTCCCATAATTTTCACAGTAGATCCTGCCCTCTGTCCTGCCCCCATAAACATTCACTGATGATATAAACACCTAGAAAACTGAATAAAGGAGAACTCCCTGAACTATTAAAAGATGTAAACGAGAAAACTGTAGGAACCACCATACTGAGTGGTGCCACAAAATTAAAGTCAAATCACTTCTCCTATATCACAGCTTAGCCAAAATTCAAGAAAAGAAATAAAAATTGGAAAGGAAGAAACAAAAGTATTGTGATTTTCAGAGGCCATAATTGCTTAATTTGGAAAATCCAAAGAATAACCCGACAAATGATTAAAACCAATTAATTAGTTTAGTCGGAGTGCTGAATGTGAGCTGGACATATAAAGATCAGCAATTTTTCTTCCTTCAGCAAAAACCAATTAGAAATTGCAATAGGAAAAATGACCCCATTAATACTAACAAATGCATAATACTGACAATACATACTATTAACAAAATCTTTTAGGTATTGGAGACTACACCTTTGGCAACCATGCCAAAGGCCTAGCCATTCTCCATTTTTTTTTTTTGAACTTTTTTTTTTTTCTAAAAAATCCCTTAAGCTTTTCTTGGTTTGGCAATATATTCACCAGAGATATATGATCTCTCAGCATCACTTGCAGGTGGCATTAGCCGTGTGATGAAGGTCTGATCAATGATATGTAAGCAGAATTCCTGTGGGAGGGGGTTAAGAAGACAGCACTTGGTAAGAAGACAGCACTTGGTAAGAAGCTGCTGTTGGCTCTTCCACCTTCTTCCTGCCTGGAATACAGACAAGATACCAGAAGGTACAGCAGCCTTCTTGGGATCACATTGTGACCACTTTCTGCTGAAGATGGTGGAGGAAAAGATAGAAGATGCTCAGTTCCTTGATGATCTCTTGGAGCAAATCACTGGCCTGGGCTGCCTTACCTTGGGCTTCTTGGTGAAGGGTGAGGTTGGGAGGGAGAGACAAAGAGGTAGAGGACCTTACTGGTTACAGCCACTGGTGTTTAGATTTCCCCTAACTCACAAGTGAACACAGCCCAGATGCAAAATCTAACAAAAAAGTGTTAAAACCAAATGACAATGAGATGTCACTACATAGCTATTAGAGTGGCCCACATCCAGGAAGCTGACAACACTGAATGCTGGTGAGAATGTAGAGCAGCAGGAACTCCCATTCATTGCTGGTAGAAATGCAGAATGGTGTGGCCCATTTGGAGGACAGTTTGGCAGTTTCCTATAAAAGAAAACATACTCTTACCATAGGATCCCGCAGTCGCTTTCCTTGGTATTCACTCAAATGAGTTTAAAACTTCTGTCCACACAAAACCTGCATATGGATGTTTATAGCAGCTTTTATTCATAATTACCCAAACCTGGAAGCAACCAAGAGGTCCTGCAGTAGGTGAATGGATAAACAAACTGTGGTACATCCAGACAATGGAATACTATTCATTGTTAAAAAATGAGCTATCAAGTCATAAAAAGACATGGAAGAACCTGAAATGCATATTGCTGAGTGAAGTAAACCAACCTGAAAATGCTACATACATCTGCTTCCAAATATATGATGTTCTGGAAAAGGCAAAACTATGGGGACAGTAGAAAGACCAGTGGTTGCCTAGGGTTGGGGGGATGGATGGATGGGTGGAACACAGAACATTTTTAGGGCAGTGAAAATTCTCTGTGTGATATTATAATGGTGGATACATGTCATTATACACGTGTTCAAACACATAGAATGAAGAGCACCAAGGAGGAACCGTAATGTAAACCATGGATTTTGGGTGATACTGACATATCAGTGTGGGTGGATGCAGTGTAAGAAACATACACTCCGGTGTGAGATGCCAGCTGTCCAGCTGTGTCGGAGGGGCTGTGCATGTGTAGGGACAGAGGGGATATGAGAAGTCTGTGTACCTTCCTCCCAATTTTGATTTGAACCTAAAACTGCTCTTAAAAAAAAAAGAAGTCTTTCTTAAAAAATGTGAGATGTAAATGGAGAAATCCTAAATAAAAGAAGAGATGAATTATGTTAAAAAATGGGAAGGTTTCATGTGGTAAGGAGGTCACGTTTTCTCAAACGAGCTTATAAATTCAATGAGTTGCCAATCAAAATCTCTACAAGAGTTTTCCAGGAAGTTGACAAATTCATTCTATATTTCATACGAAAGAGTACACACGGAAGAAGAGCCAAGGCTACCAGGTCCCAGGGGAAGGAGAAGGGCAGGGTGCTTTTCTTCCCAGGACCTGGACAGACCCTAAAGCCGCAGCTGCGAAAGCAGTGGGACACTGGCGAGGGTGAGGAAGTGATTGACTGTGCATGAGGGGATTTGGTGACAGAGGTGGCTGTCAAGTCAATGGGAATAAGTGGGCTGGTGGCCACGGGAGTGCACCTTACAGAGCTTCAGCTACACAGGGTAATGAGCAAAGGCCCCGCTCTGGGAAGTCCATTGCACCAGCTCCTGCCTGCGAGCAGGGGAGCTAGGACCAGCTCTTCCTGGGAGACACAGGCCTCTTCTGATGGGTGCCTTTGACTAGGGGCTCCCCCCTTAGACTGTGGGGCATCTAGAATGCCTCCTCCCCATCCTCCACCAGCCTCCTCAGTTCTTACCCCCGATCTCTCAACGGTGATTCCCCTAATAAACTCCTGCTCATTTAAAAAAAATTTTTATTTTTAAATTTTATGTTTCCATAAGTTATTGGGGTACAGGTTGTATTTGGTTACATGAGTAAGTTCTTTAGAGGTGATTTGTGAGATGTTGGTGCACCCATCTCCTAAGCAGTGCACACTGCACCCTGTTATTGTCTTTTATCCCTTGGCCACCTCCCACTCTTCTCGTCAAGTCCCCCAAGTCCATTGTATCATTCTTACGCTTTTGTGTCCCCGTAGCTTAGCTCTCACATATCAGTGAGAACATACGATGTTTGGTTTTCCATTTCTGAGTTACTTCACTTAGAATAATAGTCTCCGATCTTGTCCAGGTCACTGCAAATGCTGTTAATTCATTCCTTCTTATGGCTGTGTAGTATTCCGTCGTATATATATGTATGTGTATACATACCACATTTTCTTTATCCGTTTGTTGATTGATGGGCATTTGGGTTGGTTCTACAATTTTGCAATTATGAATTGTGCTGCTGTAAACATCCGTGGGCAAGTATCTTTTTTGAATAATGCCTTCTTTTCCTCTGGGTACGTACCCAGTAATACCCAGTAGTCCCCCTGCTCATTTCTTTTTTTCTTTTTAATTTTTTTTAAGATGGAATTTTGCTCTTGTTACCTAGGCTGGAGTGCAATGGCATGATCTTGACTCACCCCAACCTCTGCCTCCTGGGTTCAAGTGATTCTCCTGTCTCAGCCTCCCGAGTAGCTGGGATTACAGGTGTGCGCCACCATACCTGGCTAATTTTTTTGTATTTTTTAGTAGAGATGGGGTTTTGCCATGATGGTCGGCTGGTCTCGAACTCCTGACCTCAGGTGATCCGCCCGTCTTGGCCTCCCAAAGTGCTGGGATTACAAGTGTCAGCCACCGCGCCCAGCCACCCCTGCTCATTTCATCCCATCCTGGCTCCTGCTTCTCAGAGGACCTAGACTAACACAGATATTCAATAAGTGCTATGGGAACCATTGGTTATCTGCAGGAAAAAAAAAACAAAAGCAAAAACAAAAAAAACCTTGAATTTAATTCCCCAAAGAAATAAATTTCATGGGGATTAAAGACTTAAATGCAGGAGTAAAACTTTAAAACCACTTGAAGAAAATACAGGCTTCCCCCCTCCGCCCCAAACCTTGGGTAGTACTTTAGTGTCTTATATCACCACTGCAACAAATTGTACAATAAACTAGAGCTACTTGGTGGCTTAAAACCAGCAACATCCATTTATTGTCTCAGTCTGAAGGCAGGAAGTGTGTAATCCTGATGTCCGCAAGGCCATGCTCCCTCTGGAGGCTCTAGGGAGAGTCGTTCCTGGCCTCTTGCAGCTTCTGGAATGCCCAGGGCTTCAGGAGTCTCTGGGCTTGAGGTCACAGCACTCCAGTCTCTGCCTGTGTCTTCACATGACCTCTTCCTCTGTGTGAGTCCGACTTCCCTCTGCCTCCCTTATAAGGACACTTGTGATGGTATTTAGGGCCACCTGGATAATCCAGGGTCACCTTGTCTCAAGATCACTCACTTAATGCCATCTGCAAAGACCCTTTCTCTAGATAAGGTAATGTTTATAAGATCCAGACTAGGACACAGACACATCTGCAGGAGCCATGATCTGTTTTCCCCAAGTAGAAGAGGCCTTAAAGCACACATTATAAAGGAAAGGATGAATAAACTTGGTTAGATAAAAATTAAAACTATGGTATCATAACGAATATACTGTAAACAGAGTTAAAAGGCAATTGACAGCCTGAGGAAAAATATATGCAACAGATAAAGCCATAATATGCTGAATATTCAATGAACTTCCATAAATTAGTAAGAAAAAGAAAACTATCCAATAGAAGAATGGCCAAAAGATATGAAAAGAAATTTATGGGAGAGTGAATACAAATGGCTATTAAACATATGGGAAAATGCTCAATCTCATTTTTAATCTAGTGAAAGAAAATTAAAACTACAGTGAAGTCTCTTTTACTCATCAGATCATCAAATGATGAAAAGCTTTCTAATGTCAGTTACAGTGAGAGGACAAAGTGACGGTTAAATGTGCAGACTGGGGGCTGCGTTTGGTGGCTCATGCCTGTCATCTCAGCACTTCGGGAGGCTGAGGCGGGTGGATCATGAGGTCAGGAGTTTGAGACTAGCCTGGCCAATATAGTGAAACCCTGTCTCTCCTAAAAATATAAAAAATTAGCTGGGCATGGTGGCAGGCGCCTATAGTCCCAGCTACTCGGGAGGCTGAGACAGGAGAATCACTTGAACCTGGGAGCCGGAGGTTGAAATGAGCCAAGATCACACCACTGCATTCCAGCCTGGATGACAGAGTGGGACTCCGTCTCAAAAAAAAAAGAAAAGAAAAGAAAAAAAAGAAAGCAGTTATACTGTGAACAATGAAACATGTAGAATAATGGTCATTGAATCTTAGACTGTAATAGAGAAGAACTGGAACTGATAACCGCCCACCAATAGTCAAATATATAATGCATTTTATTTATACGTTGAACTATTATACAGCAGTTAAAGATATCAACAGAATTTAATATGCTGACATTGTTAGAGTTTCAGGAAGTACCGTTGCATAAAAAAAGCAAGTTAGAGAATAATACGTAAAGTAGGATATATTTTATATCAAAAACACACACTGATTAATTTTGTATATTTCATATGGGAATTTGTATGTATGTAAAGGTATGTAACAGGTCTGAAAGTTTATGCACTGATTTCTTTCTTTTTCTTTCTTTTTTTTTTTTTGAGACAGAGTCTTGCTGTGTCACCCAGGCTGGAGTGCAGTGGCTTAATCACGGCCCACTTCAGTCTCGACCTCCCAGGCTGAGGTGATCCTCCCACCTCAGTCTGCAGGTGTGCACTATCACACCTGGCTAATGTTTGTATTTTTTGTAGATACGATGTTTTGTCATATTGCCCAGGCTGGTCTCAAACTCCTGGGCTCAAACAATCCACCTGCCTCTGCCTCCCAAAGTGCTGGGATTATAGGCGTGAGCCACTATGCGTAGCCCCAATTTCTAATAGCCATTTCCTTTGGAAAAAGGAAAAGATATTAATGTTATCATAATGTCAATTTTCAACCAAACTAATGTCATATATTATATCATATATTACTTTGTCATTAAAAATTATTTTTTTCATTTTAAAAATGGATACATAGGCCGGGTGCAGTGGCTCACGCCTGTAATCCCAGCACTTTGGGAGGCCGAGGTGGGTGGATCACAAAGTCAGGAGATCGAGACCATCCTGGCGAACACGGTGAAACCCCGTCTCTACTAAAAATACAAAAAATTAGCCGGGCATGGTGGTGGGTGCCTGTAGTCCCAGCTACTTGGGAGGCTGAGGCAGGAGAATGGCGTGGACCCGGGAGGCAGAGGCTGCAGTGAGCTGAGATTGCGCCACTGCACTCCAGCCTGGACGACAGAGCAAGACTCTGTAACAACAACAACAAAAAAATTTGCACATATTTATGGGGTAGATGTGGTATTTTAGGACATGAATACAATATGTAAAGATCAAATCATTGTATCTATCACCTCAAATATTTATCATTTCTTTGTGTAAGGTTAATTTCAGGAAGGAGAAACAGGAAGTGAGAGTGCTCTTGAGGTTTGTCTTCACCTGGTCTGATTCCTTTTCTGGAAGTTCAGCTCTTTCTATCCCTGATCCTATTAGGAACCTAACACTCACACCTCACCAACCGCATTGGGGCTCCCTTTCCGCACTCCAGCCATTGGCTGAAGTGTGTTGGGGGGACCGCTGCATCAGAGTCACTGTGGCAGACAGTGAGGCCTGGCTAACAGTGCACAGACCCCGCTCCCATCCAGACCCCAGAATCAGGATCTCTTGGCCTCAAGGGGAATCTGCATTTGAGCCTCCCTCCCCATAACTGCCTGAGATTCTGGGTGCGGTTGGCCAAGGATATCATTTCTTCTTCTCAACAATGCTAAAGCTGCTGCTCTGGAGCCCCTCCAGGGACCGGCGTGGGGAGGTTTTGCATGGACAGATGTTATCAGTCCTCTCATGCTGCTGTAACAAAATACCACAGACTGGGTGGTTTAAGACATAGACATTTATTTTCTCACAGTTCTGGAGGCTGAAGTTCGAGATCAAGGTTCCGGCCACTTTGAGTCCTGGCAAGGGCTCTCTTCCTGGCTTGTGGACGACCCGTGTGTGTCGTCACGTTTCCTGGGTGCAGGCAGAGAGAGTGAGTGGGCTCTGCGCTGTCTCTTCTCATAAGGACTAATCCTATAGAATCAGAATCCCACCCTGATGACCTCATCTGATTACTTCCTTAGAGGCCCCCTCTCCAAATACAGCCACACTGGGTGTTAGAGCTTCAACATGTAGATTCTGGGGAGACACAAACTTCAGTTCATAACAACAGACCTCATTGTCATACACAACAGGGCAGAATGACAGCCAGGTGGCTGCATACTGTTTAGTTTGCCATGATGTTGATTGAACCATAGAATATGTAGGTGGCATTTTGGAAACTGGCTCCTTCACCATGTTGGGCCCGAAACGGATGAGCTCAGTTGGGCGGCTCTGCAGTGGGAATGCGAGCTTATTCTGGGCTCCCCAGGCTGTGCTGTGAAGTCTTCACAGAGCTGGGAGTCTGGGGGCTTTTCCTTGGTTCTCATGAACCAGTCCCACCCTTTTCCCCGTAGTCTGTTCCCTTCTTCTGCAGCAGCCCCTGGAGCTGGCAGCCTCCTGCACTGTGTGGAGGTTTCCCAGGTGAGCCCCGCTTCCCCAGCGCCACCACCTCTCAGGCACTGCCATCCCCCGGCATGCTGCCTCGGGGCCCTCTACTGCTCCACGGAAATGCTGGAGCCCTCGGGGTGCCCAGGGTTTTGTGCTCCCTGAAGCCCGGAGCTGGGAGAAAGCCCCTCTCCCTGCACCCGCTTCGTGCTCTTGTTCTCCTGCCCCAGTGTCTCTGTGGGTCTGAATAAGAGTCCAGTCCTTCACCTCCTCCCCGAATCCCCTTCCTCATGCCTGGGGTTTCTGGGAACAGGACCAATTGGGGTGGAGGAGGGCACACCAGGTGGTGCCACTAAGCTTGTGTCACTCTGGTCCCAGAAGATGGGTCCCACACGGGGCCCAACCTTGTGCCTTACACACCTGACTACCAGCAGGGCTGTGGCTGCGGCAGATTCGCTAGGAGGGCGGAACCCCACCATACACAGGGGTGCAGGGCAGGGGCCATCGCGATTGGCCTGTAGCTCTGTTGTCTTTCTGGGCCCTGCTCTGCTAGGTGCCTGATGTGTGAATCCAGTTGGTTTGTGGTCTTCTTCTCTTTGTCTGGGGCTGCGTGGCGTGCAGTGCTGAGCCTGTGACTGGGTTGGTGGGGGAAGAATTGTCAGCCCTTGCCATCTTCTTCCCTGGCACCGTGGAGGCCTGGCTGTCAGTGGCCAGCTGTGGTAGGTGGGGCTGCCCCCTCCATGGGCTGTCTGGGCCATGGCAGTGCTGTGTGTGGGCTGCATCTGGGCCTCCCTTGGCCATATGGGAGGGCACCCAGCCTTCCCTATCCCCTGCTAGCGCCAGTGGGGCCCGGAGGAGAAAATAGGCCTTGGGTAGTGTTGTGCGTTGAACCATGTCCTGGGAAAGGTGTGTTGGAATCCTAACCCCTGCTCCCTGTGGATGTGGAAATAGAGGGGGGACCTGGGCAGATGCAGCCGCATTGAGATGAGGCCATGCTGGATTAGGGTGGGCCTTAATCCAATGACAGAGGTCCTTACAGGAAGGAAAGGAGAGGACCACGTGGAGGTGGAGTGAGAATGAGCGTCTGTGAGCTGAGCAGTGCCAGGGATGGCCGCAGCCATGGAGCAGAAGACAGGCATGGAACAGGCCCTCTCTCAGAGCTCCCGCTGCAGACACCTGGGTTTTAGACGTCTGGCCTCCTCATCTATGAGATAATAGATTTCCATTGTTTTAAGGCACCCAGTTTGGAGTCATTTCTCACAGCAGCCCCAGGAAACTCACACAGGTGGTGTCTGGAAATGCCCTGCCTATGGGGATTGTAGGATCTGAGCGCCCTGGAGCACATCGTTCGAGTCCTACCCATCTCTGATTGCATCTCCTCCCCTCTGTACTCATCTCTGATTGCATCTCCTCCCCTCTGTATCCATCTCTGATTGCATCTCCTCCCCTCTGTTCCAGGAGAGCCTTGCTTCCCGTTCCTCAAGTATGCCACCTGTTTCCCACCACAGGGCTTTTTTGGGTTTTGTTCTTTTAAATTTTGGTTGAGGCAGGGTCTTGCTATATGCCCCAGGCTGTTCTCGAATTTTTGGCCTCAAGAGGGCCTCCTGCCTCAGCCTTCCAAAATGCTGGGCTGACAGGTATGAGCCTCCACGCCCAGCTGCAGCCTCAGGGCTTTTGTTTTATGCATTCCCTCTGCCAGGAACAGCCCCTTCTCTTCCTCCATCTCTCAGCCTAAGTGTCCCTCCTCAGAGACACTGTTCCTGACCGTCCAGTCCACAGGAGCCACTGGGCCCTCGCCATGACAGTTCTCTGAGCGGCACTCGTCCTTGACATTGTCTTAGATATTTCTTTGTCCGTTATCCTTCTCCTATGCACTCCTTTATGTTTAGAAAAGTCTCCTCAATGTCTAGAGGGTGCCAAGCAATTACTCACTGGATAACTGGATGGCTGCCACCCTCCACTTTGTGGTAGGTGTATTCGTTTGCTAGGGCTGTCAACAAAGTACCACAAACTGGGTGGCTT
Organism: Macaca fascicularis; assembly: GCF_037993035.2. Taxonomy (NCBI): domain Eukaryota; kingdom Metazoa; phylum Chordata; class Mammalia; order Primates; family Cercopithecidae; genus Macaca; species Macaca fascicularis. The sequence goes on along the minus strand of NC_088380.1, from coordinate 10,490,407 downwards.
AAAACAACAGACGTGTGTTGTCTGCAGTTCTGAAGGTTAGAAGTCCAGGTGCTGGCCGGGCCTCACTCCTCTGAGGCTTTTGGGAAGAATCCCTCCTCACTTCACTCCCAACTTCTGGTGGGGGCCAGCAATCCTCTGTGTTCCTCGGCCTGCAGCTGCACCACTCCAGTCTCCGCCTCTGTCATCACAGGGCCTTCTTCACTCATCTTCCCACTGTGTTCAAATTTCCACCTTCCCCATATTTTTTTTTTGAGACGGAGTATCGCTCTGTTGCCCAGACTAGAGTGCAAAGTTAACATCTTGGCTCACAGCAACCTCTGCCTCCCCGGTTCAAGTGATTCTCCTGCCTCAGACTCCCGAGTAGCTGGGATTACAGGCACCTGCCACCAGGCCCGGCTAATTTTTGTATCTTTGTAGAGATGGGGTCTCACCATGTTGGCCAGGCTGGTCTTGAACTCCTGACCTCAGGTGATCTGCCCGCCTTGGCCTCCCAGAGTTCTGGGATGACAGGTGTGAGCCCCTGTGCCTGGCCCAAATTTCCCCTTTTGATAAAGACACAGTCACATTGGATTTCATGACCTCATCTTAACTTAATCATTTGCAAAGACCTTGTTTCCAAATAAGGTCACATTCAGAGGTACTGGGTATTAGGACTTGAATATATCTTTTTTTGGGGAGACTCAATTCAGCTCAACACAGTGTGGTTTGTTCATATCACAAATGACTTCTTTGATTTTCGATGCATCTGTGTCGAGTCTTTGCAGCCAGCATCACGAGGCTCTGCAGTCACAGCTGCAGCTTGTTCACTGCCGGGTTGTTGGCCTTGGGGAACTGTGTGCCCCACTCTCTTCTCCAGCCCAGCTGCTGGCACCAGGCTTGGTACTTTGGATGCTCTCCTTGGGATTGTTGCTGATTGAACAATGGTGCTGTGCTGTATTGCAGTGCCAGGAGGTTTACGGCAATCTGCCCAAGGGACAAGCTCCAGGTTAAGGCTGAAATAAAGGAAAGCAACTGTCAGTCTCATCGCTGATGCTGAAAGATCCTATCACTGATCATGGCATACAAAAGTGAGGGAAGGTTTGGTCATTATTTGGTAATGGTGAAAAATGCCCATTGTTTATGAACTATGAGAGCCCGGCTCATGATGTATAATGGATTTGGTTCCAAAGGAAATTGTCAGTTCATCCCATAGAGATCTAAAAGTTTCATTTAAAAACACTCAAACCAAATGTAGCCATCAGGTGTGGATGTGGTGGGAGATTTAGGGGTGGGGAAGGTGACCCTTGTTGCAGGACAGGAAGACGGGAAAGTTGGTGGAGATAGGCAAGCAAGCCCCCGGAGGGAAAATTCTGGAAGAGCCTTGGCCTCCCTCATGCTGCGGAAAGCCACGAGGCAGCAGTTCCCAGTGGGCCTATCACTAAGAAGCTGTAATCACAGCAAAGCCTGTATACTTAAAATATACTTTATGTGACCGAAAATCAGGTGCCGAGAGTTGGTGCCAGGCCTGCGTGCTGGTTGCCAGTGGAGCTCATTGGATTGCAGAATCCAGTTCAACCAGGCCTGCGTTTCTGCAGAGCGGAGTAGGGGAGCTGCACTGCCCTTCCTTGAGTACAGAGGGGGAGTGGGCGCCAGGGCTATGCCACTCCAGGGATATACTTCGCAGAACATACACTCTTCACCAAACACTATGGACTCTTCAGTGAAATAGGGGTTGGCAGTGTGGTGGTGGATAAAACATAGCCCTTAGCGTCTAAGGCCTTCAGCCTTAGCAAGAAGCCATTTGAGTTTACAGATCATTAAAACACAATGTGAGAAGCAGAGCAGAGGGGATGATGAGGAGACTCTGCCCAGAGTAGACAATCAGTCCAGGAAGGCTTCCTGAGAGAGGGGGCATCACCATCTAGTTTGCAGGAGTTAGGCAGAGATTGCAGGTGGGTGTTCTAGCATTAGAATGGTGCTTTTCGAGTGTTAAAATGGTAGCCACAAGGCCAGGATTGTGCTGCTTCTCACTGTGATCATTCTGACTAGGATTCACTCCTTTACCGCTTTGTAGTTGTGGCTGAGACCCTCGCTGGGAGTTTTCCTGGTGGTCTTTGGCTAAAAGGCATCGACAATACACATACACAAAGTATATAAAAATAGAAACTACAAATGAACTAAAGATAAAATATACAATATTTACAAAGTAATGTATTTCCATTTATTATTTATTTATTTTTGAGACAGAGTCTTGCTCTGTCTCCCAGGCTGGAGTGCAGTTGTACCATCTTGGCTCACTGCAACCTCTGTCTCCTGGGTTCAAGCCATTCTCCTGCCTCAGCCTCCCGAGTAGCTGTGATTACAGGTGCCCACCACCATGCCTGGCTAATTTTTGTATTTTTTCAATAGAGACAGGGTTTCACCATGTTGGCCAAGCTAGTCTCGAACTCCTGATCTCCGGCGATCTGCCTGCCTCGGCCTCCCAAAGTGCTGGGATTACAGGCGTGAGGCACTGTGCCAGACCTGTATTTCCACTTACTTATTAATGGTACTGAAATTTTTGGTACCCCTTTTTTTCTTATTAAAATACATTGAAAATGTTAATAATAGCAATATGATCAAATATGCTTTATTAAAAAAATCTTGTTTTATATATTGTGATACAGTGATCTGAAGCTTGGTTCTAAGATCAGCTCATTTTGACATGGTTTAAATGCTGTCTTAGCTGGGAGTGACACCTCAGAGATATAACACCTCAGAGATATATGTAGATCCACAAGGGTGTGCTTACTAAACCATGAAATTCATTTTAAAAATCTCATCCACCAGTTATGCAATTTTAAACATATGGAATCAAAATCCACTCAAAAATGCATTTGGAAGTCTTTTAAATGGATTAGAAAAGTCAGTTTTAAGTGTGCAGATATGAGAGTCTTTTAATAGGTTACATATTGTTTTGGGCAGCAAAGTCATGTAATAATGAAAACATTCCCAGGTATGTGTTTTCAGAAACTCTGCATAGCATTACTGTCTTTCATGCACTAATTAAAATGTTATTTTCACTTTGAAGGGACAGATGGACTGTGTTTATTTTTCAAAAATATTTGTACGTTAGCTGAGTACTTACTTCTTGTCTTAAAAATAACAAAAATCAAGCCAATTTGGAAAACTTGTGTTTTGAGTGCAAATAAAGTGTAACTAAACTCTTTATGTTTGACAACTGTTACAAGTACCTTGCCCTTACTGGCAAATTTTTGTGCAGTAACAGAAGGTATCTGTGGTTCCCTATTTCATTACACACTGTTATTTAAAGGCATTGCATTAGTCTGCTCTCACACTGCTGATAAAGACAGACCTGAGAAGGAGTAATTTATAAAGAAAAAGAGGTTTAATGAACTCACAGTTTCACATGGCTGGGGAGACCTCACAATCATGACGGAAGGCGAAAGCCACGTCTTATATGGCAGCAGGCAAGAGAGAATAAGAACCAAGCCAAGGGGAAACCCCTTATAAAACCATCAGCTCTTGGCCAGACACAGTGGCTCACACCTCTAATCCCAGCACTTTGGGAGGCTGAGGCGGGCAGAACTCCTGAGGTCAGGAGTTTGAGACCAGCCTGGCTAACATGGTGAAACCCCGTTTCTACTAAAAATACAAAAACTTAGCCAGGTGTGGTGGTGTGCGCCTCTAATCCCAGCTACTTGGGAGGCTGAGGCAGGAGAATCTCTTCAACCCAGGAGATAGAGGTTGCAGTGAGCAGAGATCATGCTATTGCACTCCAACTTGGACTCCATCTCAAAAACAAACAAACAACCATCAGATCTGATGAGACTTATTCGTTACCATGAGGACACTCTGAAGGAAACCATCCCCATGATTCAATTACCTCCCACCAGTTCCCTCCCACAACACATGGGAATTATGGGAGCTACAATTCAAGATGAGATTTGGGTGGTGACACAGCCCAACCTTATCAGGCATATAACATGTACATCTCCCAAACGGGGCAGATGTAACTCACAATTCACCATCAGACCCTGAAAATGAACCCCAACATGGGAGAGGATAATAGTGGGGGAACCATATCCTCCTTAGCGTGGCCTTGCTCAGCCTTCAGGGGTATCCTGTACTCAGGTGACCATGTGATTGGTGGCCCCCTGGACAGAATGGGTGTATCAGCATTCATCTGTATTTCTAACATTGCTTGTGGGACGGTGGGCAAGTCACTTACCCTTTGGCCTCGGCTCCCTCTGTAAAGTGAGGATACTCTCCCTGCCTTGAGGGTGGCTGAGTGGAGGAGGTGTGAGCTGGTCATGAGACCATATGGTAGACGCATCCTGAATGTTGGGCCTTTGCTATTCTTTAGAGACAAGAGCACATGGTAGGTACAGTCACAGAGACAGTGCTGAGAACAGGAGAGCACAGAGGAGGTGAAATGAAGACTGGGCTGGGTGCTGGGGGCCCTCTTGCTTCTTGGAGGATGTGGCATTTGATGAGGTCTTAACTGGTGGGTTTGCTTTAGTGGATGGGACTTGAGGAGAGGTGCCTTCCTGGGGGTTCACGCAAGCAGATGAAGGAAGCAAGGTGAAAAGGAAGCAGGCTGCTTTGAAGCCAGGGGAGGCTGCCTTGCCTCGTGTGGGTTCCTGGGTGAGAGAAGGAGTGGGTGGTGGCTGTAGCCTTTAGCAGAGAGATTGAGATCACCCAGATGGTCACACCATCTATGTGATCTCTAGTTCTTCCCCTTCTCCTACAACATCCTAGGCCACATACATTCTGGTAGGTTGGGCTTAAATTCTTCTGTGTGCACGAGTAAAGGAGAAATTGGCCCCACCCCCTTCCCCTTGGACCTGCCCTTTGACTGTGCCCTTGACTTGTCTGATGTGTCTGTGAGGGTTTAGCAAAGACTAGGTTACTTAGAAAGGGATGCTGAATGATGATCTTTAAATTATTAATGATTTCAGCATTTTGTAATTAAAATGCTCATTTTCTCCATGAATTTTAAGCACACATATATCACAAATACAGACAAAATCTACTTTAATGAATAACATTAAAACATTCAATTTCAAGTAATGGGGTTATTTCCATATCTTGGCTGATGATCCATATTTGATTCATTCATTTATTTATCCATTCACTCTAAATATTTTTGCCCCCCCCGCCTTCGCCCGCAATATGGGTAAAGTATTAATATAGCTTTGCAGACATGGCTTCAATAAATCATGGTGAAACAAATTCTCTATGCCTGAGTAACACATAATCAATCTTAGGGAAGATACTCTTTTGGCTAGGTATTTCTTAATAATACCTAGATTTGAGCATCTGCATGCTGTTAAATAGTGCTATTTGGGGAAATGCTCTGGTATGGAAAGGATAGCTTCCCAGGTATATTAGTTTGTTCTTGCATTGCTACAAAGAAATGCCTGAGCTTGGGTCATTTATAATAAAAAGAGGTTTAATTGTTTCACGGTCCTGTAGGCTGTACAGGAAACATGATTCTGGCATCTGTGAGGCTTTGAGGGAGGCCACAGGAAACTCGCAATCATAGCAGAAGGCAAAGGGGGAGCGAGATGTCTCACGTGGCAGGAGAAGGAGGAAGAGAGATGGGAGGGACTATACGCTTTTAAACAAACAGATCTTCTTGGAACTCTGTCAGCAGAACAGCACTTGGGGAATGGTGCTAAACCATTAGAAACCACCCCCATAATACAATCACTTCCAACCAGGCCCCACCTCCAACGTTGGGGATTACAATGCCACAGGAGATTTTGTGGGGACACAGATCCAAACCATATCACCTGGCATGGCCAGGAGAGACAAAGGGAGCAATGGATTGCCTTGCAACATCAAGTAGGCAAGCTTTTGGGGTTTCCGAGCACCTGGTAAGGATGGAGGAGAGGAGGTTGGAAATGTGAAGTGGTCGTGAGGCATATTGTATTTTCCAAAGATGAGTCCCAGTCATATCTCCCATCCCACTGGCTCTTCTATGAAGAGGTGGAGTCTGGGTCCTCTTCCCCTGGACCCTGGATGGACCTTCGTGATTGCCTCAATCAGTGCAGCATAGCGGGAGTGCCTTTGTATGACTCCCAAGGCTAAGTCATAAAAATGCCAGGCACTTCTGTCAAGTTGTCTCTGGACACTTGCCCTTAGAACCCCGCAGCCATGCTGTGGGGAAGCCCAGGTAGAGAGACTACATGGGAAGGTGCTATGACCAACAATCTCAGGCAATAATCAGCCAAGACCACCAGGCATATGAGTGAAGACGCCTCATGATAACTTTACCTCTAGCTATTAAATCACATCGAGCCTTGAAGTCCTCCTAGAAGAGAACTTCAAGAAGGAAGTTGGCCCCACTCTACCCTGTCAGAATTCCTGATACCCCACATCCGTGAGCATAATAAAATGTTGTTTTTTTACCACTTAGTTTAGGTTGGTTTGTGACATAGAAACAGTGACCAGTGGCCAGGCGTGATGGCTCACACCTGTAATCCCAGCACTTTGGAAGGCTGAGGTGGGCGGATCACCAGAGGTAGGGAGTTCGAGACCAGCCTGACCAACATGGAGAAACCCCGTCTCTACTAAAAATACAAAATTAGCTGGACTTAGTGACGCACACCTGTAATCTCAGCTACTCAGGAGGCTGAGGCAGGAGAATCGCTTGAACCCGGGAGGCAGAGGTTGCAGTGAGCTAAGATGGTGTCACTGCACTCCAGCCTGGACAACAAGAGCAAAACTCTGTATCAAAAAAAAAAAAAAAAAAAAAAAAAGAAAGAAACAGTGACCAGAATAGGTCTCAAGCCCTCTTGAGAAATGCAATGCAGGGCCTGAGGGATTTGGAAAAACTTTGGCTTGTAATTTATTTCCTCAAATGAGAATGACTCTTCTTTCTAAAACTGGAAATGTCTAATGTTTAATTTATCTTCTGTGAGGTAACCGCTCACTATGACTCTGAGTGTACAGTACAATTTTACTACTTGGGAGGAGCTGTCTTTTGGAGAAAGGAAGGGGAAGGCTCTGCACATTGTGGGTGTTTATGGCAGGGAAAGCAAGAAGTGCAAGCCCAGGGGTATCTGCGTGAAAGATGATGAGACTCATGAAGGAGGAAAGAGAAAAAAGAGGTACTGGAAGACCTGTGGGGACCCCGAGAAGCCTGAGAGATGCGGGAGGTCCCCACTTTTGCATTATGGGGGCTTAAACTATTCTCTCTGCATAGAAAGGAAAGGGTGAGCCCAGGGGCAGGCTGACCATGGTCCCTAGCCCACCAGTACTTACATTTCATCCATGGCAGAACCGGCTCTCGTGTCCAAATCATTTACTGCTGAGCATGTCTAGGGGGTCACAGTCAGCATCGGCATCTTGTCAGATGCAGGGCTGCTGTCCCTAGAGCCTGTTTGTTCATGTCTGTGGACGAAACCTGTCATGGAGCTGGTGTTTAGAAAACAGCGGTCCCAGGTGGCCAAGGCGGGCCCAGCAAATCTTCCATTTCCTTCTTTTTTCCCTAAGGGAAAAGGCAAAATGATAGATATTCTGAGACATGCAGAATGTGGTTGACATGATAGCAGCCCCCAAAGACATCCACGCTCTGATTCTTGGAAGCTGTAAATATGCACTTTATGTGGCCAAAGGGACTTTGCTGTTGTAGTTAGGGTTATAAAACCTGAGGTGGAAGATAATCCTGGATTTTCCATGTGAGCTCAGTTTGGTTACAGGAACCCTTAAAAGCAGCAGAATTTCACGGGCAGAAGGGAGCTCAGAGACTGGAAGCATAGAGAAGGATTCGATCGCTGCTGCTGGCCTTGAAGGGGCACGGGAGCAGGGAATGTGTGAGGCTTCTGAACGCAAAGAACAATCCCCCCAGCCAACAGCCAGCAGGGACACAGGGAGCTGAGTCCCTGGCTACTCAGGACAGTTGACTTTGGCTTTGCTACTTACTCTCTGTGAGTTTGAGCTTTCCCTGCTTGTCAGTAGGAAGTTATATTGGCCTTCTATATTTGCAGGGTGCTTATGAGCACGAGATCAGGTAACGCATGCAACGTGTTTTGTGAACCCTCAAATTCTGTGTATGACCCTTGTGTGGAGTCAATATGACCCCAAGCTCTAGCTGACACCTCGTTCTTGATTGGACCAAGGTCTCTCCCAGGTGGCCCCAGCTGGCCTTGCTATGGTCAAGTCATCCAAAGAGCAGCCTTCTCTTCGTTTCCTCCAACAAGTACCTTGTACTCTGCTGGAGAGTCTGGGTTTTATTTTACTTCTCTTAGGACATTGGGAAGAGGAGGAGGAGGAGTAGGCTGGTCGTATGCCCAGTTTTCATTCCTTGAGTGATCTGTTCAAGTTGTCCCCCAAATGATGGAGTCTTCTTAGCAAACACAGATGTCCAGGCTCAGGCCAAAGGCTGGAGGGACTGGAAGACTTGCTACACCTGCCTTGACCCCCTGGGGCCTCAGGAGCTTCAACACCATCACAATCTCCTGACCCAGGCTGTTTCCCATCCTTGAGCCTGTCTCCCGTGCTGCCAACTGACCCCACCCTGATCTCTGGAGAAATGCGCCCCACACCAGCAAGAGGGCAGCAATGCTGGGGGCTCCCTGGGCACAGCCTGAGCAGTTCCAGCTTGGTGCAACCTCCTGCTGGCTCTGGCTTTGGTGAGGCATGTTCAGGCAGGGGTCCCTTCCTCCCTCCCTCCCTTCTTCTCTCTTTCTTCTTTTGTAAAAACAATATATATATAAAAGGATTTCATGCATGGGATTAGAAAACCAAATAGTACAGAGGGGCATATAGTGAAAAATAACAGGCTTTTGCTCTATTCTTCCTCCTCAGTTCAGTTCTCTAAACAAACTGCTTTTAACTGTCTCATTTTAAATCTGGTGGTTACCTCCATGTCTGTAAACAATGCACTTATGCGGCTCTCTCTTGATTTATCAACTGTAAACACCATCTACTAGCTTCCTGCTGAAATAGAGGAGGATTCACCCCACCCCTGCTTCTCCCCGTCCTATAACGACATCACTTACTTAGTTCCACTTTTCTTTCACTGTGTAACTCTAAACAATATATTTAAACATATAATTCTTGTGTTTCATCGACACAAGAGACACATCTTCTCTCTCCCTCCTTTTCTCTTTCTCTTCTCTCTCTTGCCACAGATGTTTCATTATCTGGACCCAAAGAAAAGATGAAAACAGTTAAGGTACAAGCCCTCCACTAAGGCCTGGGCCAAGTCGCCGTCCTTCCACTGAGCATGATGATGGAGGCACCACTGGCTGCCCGTTATCACGGGCAGGCAGCTGGGGCTTTCTTCCCACCTTAGTATTTTGGGGTCACTGACTAAGGCAGCTGCTCTTCTATGGGTTCCCCTCTCCAGACTGGCTTGGCCCTGCTGGAGACTGAGGGCCGATCACTCCCTGCACCCTTGGGGGGCTTAGCCCCACTTCCCCAGTCTGCCCTGGAGAGCTCCCGCCCCTGTGGGATCTGTGTTTGGTCTCCACTGTCCTCAGTGGAGGACACTATTTTCTAGCCCTGCATCACCCCCTTTCTTTGTTTACTCCCTCTTTTTGCTAGAGTGCATCCTCAGGCAGTTTTCTAAGACAGGGTGTATGGAAATAAATTTTTGTCATTCTGTGTATTTGTTTTCTTTTTACTATAACCGTTTACCACAAACTTAGGAGCTTAAAACAGTATCTATTTATTCATTTTAAAGATGCATCACAAACTTTTCCCGTTTCTAAAAAAATAGATTTTGGGGTAGAAGTGCAGTTTTGTTACATGGATATATTGTGTAGTGGCGAAGTCTGGGCTTTTAGTGTAGCCAGCACCTGAATAGTGTACATTGTACCCAGCAGGTCATTTTTCATCCTTCAGCCCCCTCCCACCTTTTGGAGTCTCTGGTGTCTATTATTCCACTCTGTATGTCCATGCGTACCTTTGTTTAGCTCTCACCTAAGAGTGAGAACAACAATATCCATTTCTTACTTTAAAGTTCTGAATTTCTTGCCATGCAGGAGTGGGACTGATGTCCCTGTGTCCCTGCTGGCTGTTGGCTGGGGTAGGGGGGTGTTCTTAGCATTCAGAAGCCACCCACATTCCCTGCTCCTGACCCTCTTCTTTGGTCTTCAAGGCCAGCAACGGCAGTCGAGTTCCTCTCTACATGTCCAGCCTGTCTGTCCTCCAGCCCATGGAAGTCCTGTGCTTTTAAGGGCTCCTGTAACCCTAACCAAAGCAGCAAAGCCCCTTTGGCCATGTAAGGTGCATATTCACAGTTCCTGAGCATAGACGTCTTTGGGAGCTGCTATCCTGTAAACCATATCCTTTTTTTTTCTTTTTTTTTTTTTTGAGATGGAGTCTCTCTCTGTTGCCCAGGCAGGAGTGCAGTGCACAATCTCGGCTCACTTTAAGCTCCACCTCTAAGGTTCAGGCGATTCTCCTGCATCAGCCTCCCAAGCATCTGGGATTACAGGCATGTGCCACCATGCTGGGCTAAGATTTGGATTTTTTTTAAAAAAATTAAAAATTAAAGACAGGGTTTCACCATATTGGCCAGGTTGGTGTCGAACTCTTGACCTCAAATGATCCGCCAGCCTCGGCATTCCAAAGCTCTGGGATTACAGGTGTGAGCTACCTCGCCCAGTCCTGTCAACCATGTTCTGTGTGTCTCAGAAGATGTACCATTTTGCTATTTCCCTCCGTTGATCGTTTGGCTGGCTCTGCCATTCTAATGTGAAAATGATTTCCTCTCTGTCTCTGAAGGCTACACACTTGCCTTTGAGCGCTCAGCAGCTCAGGGCGGCGGCTTGCACAGAGGGAGGGAGTGCAGGCTGGGGCAGGCTGGGTGCTATGTCAGTTTGGGTGTCTTCAATTGCTGAACCAAAGGTTTGGGTGTGAGTAGTGTGTGGAGAGGTGTTCCCAGGAGACACCAAGAGGGGAGGAAAAGAGTTGGGAAATGGGGGTGACCAGTGGAGGGCCTGCTGGTGAGCTGGTCACCCTCATGGGTGGCTGTGTTATGCCCAGACGGTTTATTCCCCGAAGACCACCAGAGTCCAGAGTCAAAGCTAAGCAGCAAGGACCTTTATTACAGGTTCGGACCTGGAACTCTCACTCGATCGTGAAACGAGACGGGCAGGAGAGCTCCCCCACTGAGCTCCGAACAGTGTTATATAGTCTAAGAAAAGTGGGCATAGAATTATTATACAAATCAGATGTATGATTGGCTAGTGTTTGAACAAGGCGATTTGGCTAACTATGATTGGTTCCCACCATTTCTGATATTTCGGTTCAACCCTTGAGGCGGGAGAGCAGTTTTACACAAAGGCAGTTAATTATATTGCGTCAGGTTGCACAACCGGTTTATGGCAGCATGAGTGTATCTTACTTAAACACGTCTTGTGACCCGGCCTCAGAAAGAAAAACAGGTACTTACAGAACTTACGAAATCTCTGGTATGTGCAGAGATTAGAGAGCAGAACAAAGGGTTTAGCAATAGGGTGTGGCGGGGGAGCGGGTACGCATTTTTGTGTCATTGTGTCCTTTCATTTCCCCCTCTCATAAGTAACTGGACGTCCAATCTTGGATTTCCAGAGTTTTACAATGTAGTCTCACCTTCTGGGTGCAGGAGAGGCTGGTGATGGCTACGGAGGACCATTAGTTGGATGGTATCAAATCTTTCTCTGACAAATTGTAAAATTTTATTTACCACACAGGGGCCTATAGTGAATAGAAGCAGTAAAGACATTAGGGGGCCTAAAAGGGGTGCCAGAAGGGAAAACATTGAAGAGTTCCACCAATTGTTAGCTGCTATAGTGAATTGTTGCTTCTTCATTTCTAAGCTTAGTTTATGTAGGCGTTGGACTCTTTCCTCAACTAACCCTGACTCATTTATATAGAAACAGCATTCTTCTTTGAGGAACATACAGGTACCTCCTTTCTCAGCCGTGAGTAAGTCTAAGGCTCTGCGGTTTTGAAGAGTGACCTGTGCTAGGGAGGTGAGCTGCCGCTGAAGGGAGGCTAGGGAATAGGCGGAGTCTTCCATAGCAACAGAGAATTGTTGTAACAGCTTGTCATTTTCTATCATGGAGTGTTGTAGGGCCCCTCCTGCTAACCCCGCTGCGACGACAGAGGTGGTTAAGGATATTCCGGCAATTAGTGGTAGAAAAACTGCCCGTCTATGTCGCGCAGTTTCAGTTGGGGCAGTCCCTGCCCAGCCTATGAACTCTGCCGGGGTTAGCAGGGTCAGTCGGGGAACTAGTGTAAGAGGGATACACAACTGTCCATCAGAGATGCTTTTGGACAGAGTTTTTAACAGAGTCATATTACACCAGAAGAACACACCAGGGGGAGCATATATGGGGCTATTAGGGTATGTAGCCAATTGGTTGCAGAGGCTGTTGCTAAATGCAGAATAACAGTAGGGATATTTCTCTTGGTATGGGTCACGATACAGGGCCACATCGGGTATTGTGACTGTTGATGAATTAAAATCTGTATAATTTGTGGGAGGGGAGGATAGGGGAACAGTGGTTAATGGTGGTCTTCCTAGGGTTGCACACATAAAGCAAGAGGACAGGTCGCCTAAACCGGTGAGGTTGGCGAATGCTAGCCCTTCCTGTAATAGGGTTAGCCAGGAGAAGGGCTGCAAGTCTTGTGATAGCTTGGTTTCTTGTCTGTGGATTTGTGTATGGATTAAGGGTTGAATCTGGACTAGACTCCACCACAGGTACAGGTGGCTACTAGGCCAGCTACTTCTGGAATCGTAGTAGACTGCCCCATGTTGGGGCGATGTCCACCGGGAGTGCTCTGGATCTGTTATTATCCAAGTGTATATGTTGGGAGTCCCTGTCGGGTAGCGAGTCTTGAGGAGGTTAGACTTTCTCGGGTATTCGTCCCATACCCTGGCTGAGTGCATTTTACAATAGTGGTATGGGCAGCCTGCATTCTGGTGCCACCAATAATTTTTACAATTATATTCAGTCTGATTATATTCAAAACAGATCATGGGTATCCCCGGTTGGGCAATCTGGAACTTAGTGAAATTGAGGTAAATTGGAGTATTGCACCCGGAGGGGGGGCAGTCTGCACTAGCTAGCAGTTTACCCGCCTGGGGGGTTTCCCCAGGATGAGTTTTGTTTTCATAGAGCCAGAACCTCCAGACATAGGGATTAGACGGCGCAGTAGTGAGGGGAGTCAGATGCATAAGGCATAAAAGCATAGGTAAGCTAGACATGGTTACGGCCATGGGGATGACGGCGCAGGGTTAGCTTTAAGGGATTGTTCTTAGCTTTGTCTACAGTCCATGTAACTGGTGCTCCAGACGGCCCGAGAAGGTCCGATGTTGGGTCTACTGGTTTGACGTGTGTGTAGTGGATCCACGAAGCGATGCCTTCTACCTTGAGAGCGGTGGGAGTAGTCAGGAGTACTTGCAGTGGTCCTTTCCACCTGGGTTGAAGAGTTTCTTGCCGGTGGCGCTTGACTAGGACCCAGTCTCCCGGCTGGAACGAATGGGGTGTTGGCGGAGGTCCTGCTTCGTACAGTTCTCGTAGTCTGGGCCAAATTTCCTGGTGAATTTTCTGTAAGACTTGTAAGGAGAACAAGAGCTCAGAGACATTTTCAGTTTCAGGTTTGAGTAAGTCATCCTTTAGACTGGGGACCAGGGGTGGGGGTCTGCCATACATGATTTCATATGGTGTGAGGTCCAGTCTGTAAGGGGTATTTTGGGCCCAGAACAGAGCGTAGGGGAGAAGTACTACCCAATTAGCGCCAGTCTCCATGGTCAATTTAGTTAAGGTCTCCTTTAGAGTCCGATTCATCCTTTCTACCTGTCCTGAGCTTTGGGGCCTATAAGCACAATGTAATTTCCAATTTGCCCCAAGAATGGAAGCCAAATCCTGACTTACCTTAACAACGAAGGCTGGTCCATTGTCTGACCCTATCTGGATGGGAAAGCCATACCTGGGGAGGATTTCTTCCAAAATTTTCTTTGCTACAACCTGAGCAGTTTCTCTCTTAGTTGGGAACGCTTCCGTCCATCCTGAAACAGTATCTACAAAGACAAGTAAGTACTGATACCCATATTTTCCAGGCTTTATCTCAGTAAAGTCTATTTCCCAATAGACGCCAGGCCTAGTTCCTCTACACCTAATTCCTGCGGCGGTCTGGGTTTGGGGGCAAGCGTTGTTCAGTTGGCAGGCTTTGCAATTTGTTGTGACATCGCTGGCCAGTTCAGCTATGCGCCTGATTCTGAACTTGGCATGCCTGATTAAGTCTATCATTCGCCGGGCACCTAGGTGGGTTGTCCGGTGGATATGTTCCAACACCTGCCGTCCTAAATTTTCTGGTAGGATGGTTTGGTCATTTACATCAGTCCACCACCCATTTTGAACCTGTTTTAGGGGAAGCGTGTCCATCCATTCGCGATCCTGTTTGGTATAGTCGGGAAAACATGGCAAATTTCGCGGGCCAGGATCAGGGAGCTGGAGCGCGAGGAGCTGACTGGGAGCTTTTGCTATGCTCCTTGCGGTTTGGTCGGCTAAGAAGTTGCCTCGAGCAATTGGCGTAGTTGGTTTCTGATGCCCAGGGCAATGTACGATAGCCAATTTCTTTGGTTTCCACAAAGCAGTTAATAGAGCTAGGATCTCTTGCTTGTTTTTTATTTCTTTGCCTTCAGCTGTTAATAGTCCCCTCTCTCTGTAGATGGCCCCATGTATATGCGCAGTAGCGAAAGCATAGCGGCTATCCGTGTATACTGTTAGTTTTTTCTCTGCCCCTAGGGTGAGGGCCTGTGTGAGTGCTATCAGTTCGGCTCTTTGGGCCGATGTCCCTGGAGGCAAGGGTTCCGCCCAGATTACCTCAGTCTCTGACGTTACAGCCGCTCCTGCATACCGCTGGCCTTGGTGGACGTAGCTGCTGCCATCAGTGAACCAGATGAGTTCTGTGTCGGGGAGCAGACGATCTTGCAGGTCCTCCCACACCCCATGCACCTGAGCCAGTATCAGTGCACTCATGGGACGGGGCATCCAAGTCTGGATTTGGCAGCAGTGAAGCAGGGTTTAAAGAGGTTGGGGGCAGAAAAGTTATTCTGAGGGGGTTTAACAGCAGTCCTTGATAGTGGGTGAGCCGGGCATTACTCATCCATCGGTCCGGCGGCTGCTGAAGGACGCCTTCAATGGCATGCGGGGTTATAACGCGCAACTCTTGCCCCATGATAAGTTTATCAGCGTCTCGGACCATTAGGGCGGTCGCCGCGATTATCCGGAGGCAGGGTGGCCAGCCAGCAGCCACTGAATCTAATTTTTTTGACAAATAGGCAACTGGCCTCTGCCAGGGGCCTAGGTACTGCGTTAACATGGCTTTTGCAACACCCTTACTTTCATCCACGTATAAGTGGAAGGGCTTGGAGACATCAGGGACCCCCAGCGCGGGGGCTGATAACAAGGCAGTTTTGATTTGTTGAAAGGCCAGCTCAGCCTCTTCCGTCCAATTGAAGGGCTGCCGTTCCTTTGTTGCCTGGTATAGGGGCTTGGCTAACTCAGCAACTCCGGGTATCCATAACCTACAGAACCCTGCCGACCCCAGGAATTCTCTCACTTGCCGTGTTGACTGGGGTCTAGGGATACGTAGGACTGTTTCCTTTCGGGCTTTGGTTAGCCAGCATTGCCCCCCTTTTAATAGGTACCCCAGATAAGTTACCTCCGACTTGCAGATCTGAGCCTTTGTTGCTGAGGCTCGGTAGCCTAGCTCCCCCAGAGTCTTCAGGAGGTCCTCAGTCCCTTGAACACAAGTTTTCGGGGACCTGGCCACTATTAAGAGATCATCAACATATTGCAAAAGAGTTATTTCAGGGTGTTGCCGCCGGTACTCACCCAGATCTTCATGAAGGGCTTCATCGAACAGGGTTGGCGAGTTCTTGAACCCTTGTGGCAGCCTGGTCCATGTTAGCTGACTGTTGATGCCCCTCTCAGGATCCGTCCATTGAAATGCAAAGAGTCCTTGACTTTTGGGAGCCAGAGGAAGGCTGAAGAAAGCATCTTTTAGATCAAGAATGGTATACCACTGTTTTTCAGGATGTAAGGCACTCAGAAGGGTGTATGGATTGGGCACAGTGGGATGTATGTCCATGACCCTTTTATTAACTTCTCTTAAGTCCTGTACTGGCCTGTAGTCCGTACTGTTGGGTTTACGAACAGGTAACAGTGGAGTATTCCAGGATGAGTGGCAAGCCCGTAGGACTCCCTGGTCTAGGAGTTGGCGGATATGGGGCATAATTCCTTCTCTTGCCTCCAGGGGCATAGGATATTGCCGAACCCGAACCGGGTCCGTCCCTGGCTTAACTTCCACAAATATGGCAGGTCGATGTTTAGCTAGCCCCAAGCCCCCAGTTTCTGCCCACGCTTCAGGGAAACGCTGGAGCCAAGAGTCAATTTCCTGACTGGGGGGCTTTTGCTCTTGATGGAGTCTGTACTCATCTTCTAAGGTGACAGTCAGGATAGACATTGGCCTGTTTTGGGATTCAGTTATCTTGGGCCCTTCTGGCTCAAAGTGGATTTGGGCCCCCATTTTTGTCAGCAAGTCCCTCCCTAGTAGAGGGCAGGGGCTCTCTGGGATGACTAGGAAGGAATGGGAGACTTTTCCCGTTCCTAAGTCTACAGTCCTCTGGGTTGTCCAGGGGTATTTTTTGATGCCTGTGCCCTGTGCACCCAGGATGTTTTCTTAGACATTTTTCCAATTGGTTTGGTTAGGACTGAGCGTTCCACCCCAGTATCGACCAAGAAGCGAACTGGGGACCCCTCCACTTGCAAAGTTACCCTGGGTTCGGGGAGGGGGTCCGAACCCCGTCTTCCCTAGTCAGAGTCCTGTGTAACGAGTACGGAGGTAGGGTTAGCTGGTCTCCGTTTCTTTGGGCAGTCTTTAATCCAGTGACCACGTTCTTTGCAATAAGCACACTGATCCTTTTCTAATCCTTGCCTAGAGCCTTGCTTTTTCTGCTTTCTGCTTTGGCCATTCCCTGCCTGGGGGAAAGCTGCTACTAAGACTTTGGTCATTTCTTTGGTTGCCTTGAACTGTTTTTCTTCTGGAGTATCCCTATTATTATAAAGTCGCTGGGCCATCTGAAGGAGGTCCTGAATCTGCTTTCCCTCTAAACCCTCTAATTTCTGGAGTTTTCTTTTAATATTTGGTGCTGCCTGGTTTACAAAGGACATTACTACCGCTGCCTGATTTTCCGGTGCTTCCGGGTCCATAGGGGTAAACTGTCTGAAGGCTTCCATTAATCTCTCTAAATACACAGCGGGGCTTTCTGTCTTACCTTGTAACACAGAATATACTTTAGCCAAATTGGTGGGCTTGCGAGCTGCAGCCCGGAGACCCGCCATTAGAGTCTGGCGATAAATGAGCAGTCGTCCCCTACCTTCTGCCGTGTTGTAGTCCCATCTGGGCCACGTGAAAGGAAAAGCCGCATTAATGAGGTCAGGATTTGCAGTTGGCTGGCCGTCATCTCCTGGAACCAGCTTTCTGGCCTCAACTTGGATTCTTTCCCGCTCCTCCGTTGTGAACAGGATTTGGAGGAGCTGTTGACAGTCATCCCAGGTCGGCTGGTGAGTAAACATGACACTGTCTAACAATGAGGTTAGATCTTTGGGATTATCTGAGAACCGAGCATTTTGGGACTTCCAATTGTATAAATCACTAGTGGAAAAAGGCCAATACATGAGACAGGAGAGCCTGGTATCATCGAGCGATCCTATTTCTCTGAGAGGCAGGGCTACAGTGGAGTCAGGGAGTCGGGAAGCTTGGTCCCGCTGTACGCGGCCTCGCGTTCGGCCGGCCGGCCCCCCCGGGTTACTTTCGCTCTCGGCTGCTTCCGCTTCTCGGTTTCCCTCTACGGAAGCACCACTCTGGGGGACTGGGTCCTGCGGGATAAGGTGCGGATATGGTGGGGGAAGTGTGGGTTCTAACGTTAGGGGGTCCTGGCTGTCCGGCAGCACAGGGGCCTAGGGAGCAGAGGGAGTCCTTTGTCTTGTAGGTCGCGTTACTAGGACCTTGCAGGGCTCAGGGATGAATGGAGTTATCCAGGGCGGTGGGTTTTCCACAGGATCCTGCCACACTAGAATATAAGGAATTTGATCAGGATGTCCTGACTGCCCTGGCAGGAAAACCTTAGTTTTTACCTTAGTAATGATAGAGAGACAGAAAGTTCCTTCGGAGGGCCACCCTACGCCGAAAGAGGGCCACTCCGAACGGCAGAAAGTAACTAGCTTTCCCTTCTTTAGTTCTACGCTTAAGTTACGCCCCCGAGCCTTCACATCTTTGAAATTGGTAACAAGGAGTGAGAGCGGCGTGCTCTGGTTGTTGCCCATCTTTGGACTGCTCCTACAAAGAGAAGGAGGGACGAAAATGAGTGTGAAGCAGAGGGGAGTATCTGACAGGTCCGGTCCTGGAAGGGGAAGAAAAGGTTTTATGTTTCGTTTTGGACTTACGCTTAACAATGACGGACAGACAGTGATAAACGATGATCCTTCGCGAGCGCGTGTCGGACTTCCGACCTGAGTCAGACGGGGCAACCAAGGATGGAGGCCCCTAGATGGGCACTGGGAGACGTCTCCCACCAGTCCCGAGCAGCTATCTTTTAGCGCGTCCGCCAAGACCGTGCCACTTACAGAACAGACCAATACAGATTACAGATTACGGATTTCGTGAAATTTCAGGGAGACAGACAGAGACAAAGACAGAGACAGTGACAAAGCTGGCTTACCTACAGATTAAGATCCGTTGACTTGGGGGTCTGGTGGGCTTGGGGGAAATCCTGGACGAGCCCCCATTTGTTATGCCCAGACCGTTTATTCCCCGAAGAAGACCACCAGAGTCCAGAGTCAAAGCTAAGCAGCAAGGACCTTTATTACAGGTTCGAACCTGGAACTCTCACTCGCTCGTGAAACGAGACGGGCAGGAGAGCTCCCCCACTGAGCTCCGAACAGTGTTATATAGTCTAAGAAAAGTGGGCATAGAATTATTATACAAATCAGATGTATGATTGGCTAGTGTTTGAACAAGGCGATTTGGCTAACTATGATTGGTTCCCGCCATTTCTGATATTTCGGTTCAACCCTTGAGGCGGGAGAGCAGTTTTACACAAAGGCAGTTAATTATATTGCGTCAGGTTGCACAACTGGTTTATGGCAGCATGAGTGTATCTTACTTAAACACGTCTTGTGACCCGGCCTCAGAAAGAAAAACAGGTACTTACAGAACTTACGAAATCTCTGGTACGTGCAGAGATTAGAGAGCAGAACAAAGGGTTTAGCAATAGGGTGTGGCGGGGGAGCGGGTATGCATTTTTGTGTCTTTGTGTCCTTTCAGCTGGAGCCGGAGCCTGCTGGGGCTCTGTGGACACTGGGCATTTATCAACTGTCCCCTACCTGTGGGTAGAGGGGTTATGTGGGGCCTTCTGTGTGTAGCCCTTCTGCCTGCCCCATGCACAGGATGTGGGTGCTGGGAGCTGGCAGCTGTGAGCATGGGTGGATTGTCCATCAAGGTGCAGGAATCTCCTGGGTGGGCCGAGGGGCTGGGGCAGGAACAAGCATCAGGGCTGGGAGGCTGATCTCAAGTCACTGCTGTCCCTACTGCTTCACAGTTGCAGGACCCTGGGCACACTGTTGAAACTCTCTATGTCTTGGTTCGGGGGCCAAGGGATAACACATGGTGTGCTCTCTTAGGATAAATCAAGGAGGTTTTATTGATAAAGAAAATAATCAGAAAGATGTGGCAGGTATAAGGAAACCATAGCCCAGTGCAGGAGTTAGGCTTGTGACAGTGAAGCCATTCCTACCTAGGCTGAAGGACAGGAGAGGTCACTGAAACCCGGAAGAAAGAGTGGTTGGAGTAAGCCACTTAGGGAGGAACAGTGACATTTGTGGAAGCACATACCAGCCTGAGGTGACCTCAGGGAGGAACCAGAGAAGAAATACCCTGACTTCATGCTGTTTCCTCTGCTGCTAGGGCTCCCACTGAACAAACCCAACTAGAGGACAGGCTTTCTGGGGGCCTGTCATAGAGTATGAGCAATCCAGCCTCGTGGGGCCGAGGCCAAGGTGCAGCAGGCGGAGACAAACCTGGAAGAGCAAACAGAAGGCATCTGGCCCAGCCCACCCCTTTGCCCCCAGCATCTATTCTGTTCTTTTGGATAAAAAGCTCATCAACTACTCTTATTGCAAAGTGATGTTAATTTACTTGTATTTCCACTTGAAACCTGAAAGGTCAGCCAAGCCTATGTCCTTCACAATAGGACTGAGGCAGTGATAATCAAGTGGATACATACACCCAGCTGCTATGATCCTGCTTGACAGCCGGTCAGGAGGCCCGAAGAGGCTCAGCGCTCCTTTCCGCCAGCTGTTCCTTTCCCTAGTTCCCTTGCCTTTTGCCAACCCTAGCTGGATGGATTCTTTACCTGGTGAGGTGACCCACGGCTGCATTCCTGCAGCACATGAGAGCATGGTGACCTTTCTGCAGTTTTCTGTTGACCAGGAACATGAGGCAAGGGAGAACAAAGCAGGAACTTCATCGATTCTCTAGGTTTCAAACATAGTCCTTCTTGGTACCTTCCCCAACATTTCTGCTGGACTCCCCTCTCTGGTCCTTGGTTCATTGACACAAGGAAGCCAAAAAACCTTATAGGGGGATCTCGACTTCCAGTTGCTCAGAACCATGCCTGTTTTCCTGCTTTGGACTTGGGCCTCTGCTATTGTTTGAATGTCTATGTTCTTTCTTCCCCATTCATATGTTGAAATTCTAACCCCCAAGGCCATGGTATTAGGAGGTGGGGCCTTTGGGAGGTGATTCGGTCGTGAGGGCAGAGCTCTTGTGAATGGGATTGGTGTCCTTATACAAGAGGCCCTAGGGGGCTCCCCACTCCTTCCACCATGTGCAGACACAGTGAGAAGGTACCATCTATGAACCAGAACATGAGACCTCACCAGACACGGAATCTGCTGTAATCTTGGACTTCCCAGCTGCCAGAACTATTGGGAAATTAATTTCTGTTGTTTGTAAGCTATCAGTTTATGCTATTTTGTTTTAGCAGTGTGAATGGACTAAGGCAACCTCCACATCCACCAAAGCCAATGTTCTAGGCATGGGAAGCAAACTTTGCCAGTGTGTTACCACATGTAATAGTGAGAAGGGTGCTTCCCCCTCCACTCCTTGTTTCCCTGGCCTATGCTCCTGACTATGAGGGATGATGACACTTGGTTGACCATTGGTTTAATCCCTAAACTTTAAGGCAGGCATTGTGCCCTGTTACTTCATAGAATGAATGAATGTTTTCTTCCCACTGGTACTATAACCAGGATTTCAGCAGACCATTCATCATTCTGTCCGGCCAGTGGCTTCTGGTATTAGGCGTGTAGCAAACCCAGGGAATTCTATAGGCCTGAGCCCACGGGATCATTTCCTTTATTGTCAAATGTCCCCTGGTTGGAGATGGTATTATGCAGGATACCAGGGTGCTGGTTCAGGGATTGAGGTTTCTGTAACTCCACTACTGGTGAGTCTGATAGAAGTGCTGGGGGCCGGGAAAAGACATTCTGGGTCAACAGGGTTACTTGTTGGGTTATACAGTTAAAGCAGCATTTTCAAAGGTGGTTCGTCTTGCCTCTAAAATTCAAAGCAGCCTGCAAAGATTGTGTCTTTTTTTCGTGGCAAGTAATGCAAGGGCAGGAACTTGTCTCTCAGTGTAGAGGAGATGTTGTGACTGCAAAAGCTCTGGAAACTTCCTTACCAGGCCAGGCTTAGGAAGCCATGCAGGATGTGTCTCTGTCCTCTGGCACACGTGTGAGTACTGAGGTTTGTAGTAGGATGCTGAGTGCGGCAATCACTATAAAGGGTATGCTGGAGCTGGAAAATTATCGTTTCATAGGCATTAGAGTCAAGACTGGCTCAGCCAAAGTCATCAATGTGTGCTAAACCTAGGGGAAACTTTGAAGAGGAGCAAGATATTTGCGGGGTCTTACAGAGTCTCCCTACATACGGCTTGTTATTTACAAGGTGAAAAATAGCAATTATACAATGGAGCTGATAAAGTATTGTCTGGAGCTCACACAATACTTGACTGAGCGATAAAAATTAACATCATCACTGAGGAGTAAGAGGCTATCCTGGACCTCCAGGTGGGACACCTGGGAGGGAAGGACAGAGCATCACTTGTGGGGTTTTCTACCTTGAACTGGAGTAACCTGAACCCAGCCACGAGCAGACATGGAACAAACCTCAAATGAGGACTACTCTATTAAAAATAAATTGTGTTCTTCAATAGTGTCAATGTCATAAAAGACAAGGAAAGGCTGTGGAAATGTTGTAGACTAAAGGAAACGAAAGAATCATGACATCTGAATGAAATGCCTGAGCCTGGACTGGATTTTGTGGTGGAGGAAAAAAAGGACGTTTTTGGGTCAGTTGATAAAATTGGATTATGGAAGGCAGATTGAATAAAAACATTGTTTTGATGAGGGGATATCCTGGTTTACTGAGAAATTTACTGAAGTTGGTGATGTAAGATGATATCTTCATTCCTAGGAAATGCACACTGAAATAGTTAGAATTAAAGGGCTGAAAGGTAAGCAATCTTTGTTCAAATGGTTGAGAGAGGGTGAGAGAGAGAGAGTGAGGGTGATAAATGAAGGTGATAAATGAAGCAAAATGTGGACAATGAGAAACTCTGGGTCAGTGGCATACAAGCATTTACTATTTTTATTCTTGCAACTTTTTATAAATTTGAATTATTTTCAAACAAAAGGTGAGAAAAACAAGAAACAGAAAAATGTTGCAGACATCCTTATATGCATCTCTGAGGACTTGTCTGTATTTCTTGGGGGAAATTCTCTGCATCCTTGGACACAAAATTGCTGAATCAAAATATAGCCATGTTAAAATAATTTGGTTGGTATTGTGAAATTGCTGGGCAGCTTTCTGGTACACTATATCTGTTAAGCTAGAATGTAATGGAAGTTAGCATCACTGATGAAAGCTGACAGCACCACAACCTGACCAAAGGGGCCTGGTTGAGGCTGGTTTGGGCATGGATTCCATTTTCAATGCCCCCATGTGCCTGTAAGGCAGGGCAGGAATACAGGACCGGTCACTGCAGGCATATTCGTTTGCTACAGTTGCTGTAACAAGGTTACGGCTCAACTGTCAGTGTGGATTAAACAGAAGTGTTTCGTCTCACAGTTCTGGAAACTAAAAGTCTGAGATTGACTCTCAGAACCACATTTGAAAATGCTGCTTTAACTGTATAACCCAAAAAGTAACCCTGTTGACCCAGAATGTCTTTTCCCGGCCCCCAGCACTTCTATCAGACTCACCAGTGGTGGAGTTACAGATGCTTCAATCCCTGAACCAGCACCCTGGTATCCTGCATAATACCACCTCTAACCAGGGGACATTTGACAATAAAGGAAATGGGCTCAGGTCTATAGAATTCCCTGGGTTTCTACATGCCTAATACTAGAACCTAAAACCCTGCCGGCAGGGTTGGTTCCTTCTGAGGCTGTGAGGGAGGGAAGGCTCCGTTCCAGGCCTCTGCCCTTAGTGTGTTGATGACCATTTTCTCCCTGAATCTTCACACGGTTCTCTCTCTATTTGTGTCTGTCTCTGTGTCAAAATTTCACCCTTTTATAAAGACACAGGTTATCTTGGATGAGGCCCTCCCTGATGGCCTCACCTTAACTTGATTAACTCTGTGAAGAGCTTATCCCCAAATAAGGGCACTTTTGAGGTACTAGGGTTAGGACTTTGGCATATGAGTGGGGGAAGAAGGGGCGGGGGACATGTGGGCACAGTAGGGGTCCGACTCACCTGGCTTCTGCTTTGGGCCTTCTGGGCTCCCGTCTCATGTGGCTTCATATTTTAGCCCCCTTTCCATCCAACTTGGCTCACAGTGGCAAACTGGCCTGGGGCTTTTTCTTCTGGCTCTTACCAGGCATCCGCATCTGGTAGATGCCCCTCGGAACCTCTGATTGAGATGTCTGGGAGGCTGAGAAAGAGCTGAAGGCTGCACAGCACAGCTGGTTTGCCAGTGTCAGGAGATGAAGCCTGGGTCTCAGAGGACACGCTCCCTTTTCCTCAGCTTCCCCTTCTGCTGCCCAGTAGGCATTACTCATCACTATATGTGAATGCAGTGTGTGCTGTATATTGTCTTATGTATGCAAATCCAATCCTGTGAACACATCACATTGCTTCTGCTCATTGCACCCAACTTACTGAACCCCCGGGAGAGCAAGGCACTGTGTGGGGAACTCTGCCAGGGGCTCTAAGAGACAAAGAGAAGTCAGACCCAGGAATCCTCTGACGCAAGGCTGACTGCAGGCTTGGGAAGAGATGAGCGTGCAGATGCCCCGCATTGGCAATGGCGAGTCCGAGTTCCAGAACAGTTCATAGACTGAGGGATGCAAGTAGCCCTTCCTATTAAGAAAAATAAATAAAAAGAAAGAGCTAGGTTCTCTGAAACAGTGTGGTCCAGCCCAGTCAAAGTTCATGCCAGGAACCAGGTTGGCAAAGCCATGATTTGCCCTCAGTGTCTCTGGGCTGCCTGTTCCTTCTTGACTTGGTAAACTTTGCATTAAAAGGAGCTGGGCTGAATCCGTGGCATGCCGTGCAGAGACTGAAAGACCTGCTTTCCTTTGGAGCTTTTCATTTTATGCCTAAATTCTGATTAAAGCTCTTCCACATAACTACATCTCCCTTTGGGCTGTCTAGCGAGTTGACTGGTGGGTTTTAAGTGGCGCGTCTGTACATAGCCTCACACTCTGCTGCTTCCCAGGACGTACTAAATGTCCTTTAACACAGCTCAGCCTAGAGCTGTCCTGTGGGCATTGCCGTATCAAAATATTTTCTTTCAGATTGAAAATCCCAGTAGTTCAAAATCATCAGAATGTAATGAACCCGGTGAAAATCTGCTTTAATATCTGTCTCTGCAAACTTTACACTCAGGTGAGGCAGGCCGGGGCTAAGGAATTCCTTCAGGATTTCCTTAAGGAAAGGCAGCTGGTGCCTGTAGACAGCCAGCCCATCTGGGACTGGGGATGGCTGAGAGAGGGAGCGACAAGATGGCAAAGGCTGAGTTGGCACTTGAGTCCTTCGGGGAGCTGAGGAGATGGAGTCACAGAAACTGGAATGATCCTCCTAACAATCCTGATTCCAAATCTTTCCCACTCCCCACCTTCCCTCTGGTACTGGGTTGGATAGTGTCCCCCTAGAATCCAGGTCCATTTGGAGCCTCTGAAGGTGACCTTATTTGGAAATAGAGTCATGCAGATATAAGTGTTAGGTTGGTGCAAAAGTAATGGCGGCTTTTGCCATTGCAAATAATGGCAAAAACTGCCATTACTTTTGCACCAACCTAACAGTTAAGATGAAGGTGGGCCCTGATCCAGTGGCTGGTGTTCTCCTAAGAAGGGAGAACAGAGACATGGCGATGGAAAGAAGGCCACGTGACGATGGATGTGGAAATTGGAGAGCTGCAGCTATGAGCCACAGAAGGCTTGGACTGCAGGTACCCACCGGAGCCACGGGGGGGCAGGCAGGAAGTCTCCCCAGGGTCTTTAGAGGGAGCACGGCCCCGCTGACCCCTTCAGTTTGGACTTCTGGTTCCCAGAACTGTGAGAGGGAACACTTCTGTTGTTTTAAGCCACTCAGTTTGTGGTCATTTGTTACAGCAGCCCTGGAAACTAATTCACCCTCTTAAAAGAGGAGTCGCTATGTGGGGGCAACTTACAAGAGGAGAAGCTTCTTGTTCTTCTCATTCTTCTCGGGTGGCCTGGGAGGTCTTGTTTTGCACTCCCAAGGTGGTGAACAGTGTGGCTGAAAACAAGTTGGTTTTGGATTTGAAGCTGTGAGCTTTCAGGGTTATTTCAGAGGAGGTGTGGGCTCGTAGAAGTTGAGATGCCAATGGTTTCTCAATCCTAAGAGACAAGCAGCTCACTCAAGTATTTACTGGAGTTCTTAGCCCTGTGTTTCGTGCCGTGGGGAGGAAGAGGGTTTGGATGGGTAGAGGTGTGGGAAGGCTGCAGAGCCAGAGTCTAGGATGAGATGTGGGCGGCCATTCCCCATGGACTGAGCAAACAGAGGGTAGATGACCGGGGTAGGAGAAGTGATATTGGCTATGAGTAGCCGGGACAGAGGACGCGGTGATGGAGTAGGGTAGGATCTGGGAAGTCCTGGTAGGTACCTGACACACTGGAAAAGGCATTTAAGAATTGCTGTCTTATTATCAGTTTACAGGATGGGTCATATGACGGGTAAGCCCTGCAGGTAGGGAAAGGAGAAACGCATTCGGACAGCTTCTTCACCCAGGTTCTGTGCTGAGGCCAAACTCCACCAGCTCTAGAAAGCGTCACCAACAAGACAGCCCCTGCTAGAGGCAAACAGGGCCCAGCACTCGTCACTCGGGGCACTGGGTTCTAATTCTTGGTCTCTTGTTTCAGCAAGTCATGAGAACCTCTGTGTGCCTTTGTTTTCCATCTCAAAATAACGAATCACCCACTAGCATGTTCACTTGCAAATGGCATGTACGTGATTTTAAATGGTTGTCGGTTGGAAGTGTCAGGTCTCCAGAAATGACAGTGTTCCCACGATCACACCAGCCCGGAGTATCTTCATGCTCCAAAACTTCTCTTCATCCTCTTTGCTTTCCACTGGCCTTTCTCTGAACGTTTGACAGCAAGTAGGTATTGCTGTCTGTTTTTTGTTAAACATGAGCACGATGTCCTCTATGCAGGCATAAGGATGTAAGGTTTATTTTCCCCTCTGCCTCTCCTTTCCAGCTCTCTCTTTGAGGACAGATTTCCTCATCTGTCAGTGACTCACAAACAATGAGGAGTATAGCATTGTGGCATGCATGTAAGGTGTGGCATTTTGCAAAAATCAAACTCTGCAAAGCTTCTGCAAAAAAGAGAAGGCACTAAAGTGTGAAAGAGCAGACTGTAAGTTCTTATCATTTAATTGATGTTATGCTTAGGGTCTGGTGCCCTAGGTATTTTACTTCATGTGTTTGCTTACAGTTCTTTTCTCGTCCATTTTAAAAATTGTTTAATGTTTCATCACGTAACAAAAAAATTAGCCATTTTAAAGTGAACAGTTTCAGTTGTAATGAGTACATTTGCAACATTGTGTAATCACCATTTCTACCTAGTTCCAAAACATTCTCATCACCCAAAAAGGGAGGCCTGTACCCCTGAAGCAGTTGCTTCGCCTGCTTCCTCCAGGCCCTGGCAACCACCAATCTGCATTTTTTTCTCTATGCATTTACGTATTCTGGACATTCATATAAATGGAATCCTACAATATGAGACATTTTGTATTAGGTTTTTTTCACTTAGCATAACATTTTGAGGTTCAGCCACATTGTAGCATATATCCAAACTTTATTCCTTTTTTATGACTGAATAGTATTCCACTATATGAATATACCACAATTTATTTATCTGTTAATCTGCTGGTGGACATTTGGGCTATTTCCACTTTTTGGCTATTGTGAATTGCATTGCTTTGAATGTGCATATATATATATATGTGTATATCTATCTATCTATCTATATAGATATCTATATATCTGTATCTATATCTATCTATCTATCTATCTATCTATCTATCTATCTATCTATCTATCTATCTATCTATAGCTGAGTACTAGTTTTCACTTTTTGGGGTATATACTTAGGAGTGGAATTGATGGGTCCTATGGTAATTTTATATTTCACTTTCTGAGGAAATGCCAAACTTTTTCCACAGCAGCTGTACTATTTAACAGTCTCACTAACGGTGTACCAGGTGCTCACTTTTAAGCATTTCTTTTCCGGAGAGTTTTCTTCTCAGCATACCTACTGCAAGGAAAATAGGAAAATCAGTTGCATATTGGGAATGTCCACAACTTTGACAATTTGCTAAATGTTTTTTCTATAAAATTGACACCATAATGTCCTTGGCTTAAGTTATACTATAGCAATGCTTTATGGCTTTCTTTTCTTTTTCTTTTTTTCTGCATCATGGCATTGTCAGGAAATGACAGCATTTGTACTGAGAGGAGGGCGTCCGTGGTGATAGGTCTTGGCTCTGATGTTATGAGGGCGGAGGGGGTTAACTCGTTTGACAAACTCCACTGTGCTGTGGCATCCCACTTGGGAAACTGTCTTCTTGAGGGCTGTTTCAGGTTCAAAATCACTCTTTTTTTTTTTTTTGAGACGGAGTCTTGCTCTGTCGCCCAGGCTGGAGTGCAGTCGCGCGATCTCGGCTCACTGCAAGCTCTGCCTCCCAGGTTCACGCCATTCTCCTGCCTCAGCCTCCTGAGTAGCTGGGACTACAGGCGCCCGCCACCATGCCTGGCTAATTTTTTGTATTTTTAGTAGAGACAGGGTTTCACTATGTTCGCCGGGATGGTCTCGATCTCCTGACCTCGTGATCTGCCTGCCTCGGCCTCCCAAAGTGCTGGGATTAGAGGCGTGAGCCACCACACCCGGCCCAAAATCACTCTTTTTATGCAGAGTATCTGCACTTTAGAATCAAACATGATTCATATGACAGTGATGCATGCAGTCAAAGTAGTAAAGATGGTCGCCTGCTGCTCACTGAACTGTCATGACTATATACTACTTTTATTTTAGTTTTTTTCAGATTTGTCATGGATCCAAACACAAAATGCAATCTCTCTTTAATTTCCCCTGAGTTTAGTTCACCTGAGCAAGTTAAGCTCCAATACAGAGTCTCCTCACTTCAGTCACACAGTGTCTCTAAGTGGTTTATTAAACGAAGGACATTGCAACGCTTACCACAGATGAGTAGATGATTCCTGTGGTTTAGATATAATATCTATTCATTGGCTTATAGATTCAAAATACCGCAGAGAGTTCCATGAAACCTGGTGCTCTTGGAGGCCTGCAGTTTGTATAATAAATCAGGACTAACTGGAAAAGGTCTCACAATGCTTCCTGGGTGGTTCTATGCTACAAAGAACATTTTTTTTTTTTCCTCTGGAAAGTGCACAGCAGATCTTACGATCTAGTCCTTTTGTTTTTTAGCAGAGGTGGAGGTAGAAGAGGGTTCGCAGTCAAGATGCGAGCATTTTGAACCCCCACGTTTACGAAGTGAAATGCATTGGTGTCACAGGAGCGGAGGAGGTTTCGTCTTTGTAAGTCCTGGGAAAAGTAGCTTGCTAGGGATATGGGGTGGCCAAAAAAAGGCAATAGTTGTCAAAGCTACAGATGATCCCAAAGGGCAGGTAGTCACTTGCTACCAGTCCATGGAACTGTGGCCATAGGGCAGATGAAGTGAAGAATTAAACTGAAAAGACTTGGGGAAATAGCTACATAGCTTGAAATAAAATAAAAGGCACAAGAAAAACATACGAGGCAACCCCTTGCCCTCATGTCCTAATATCCCCAGTGCTGGGAACAGAACAGTACATGGAACATAGTTGGTACTAAAGCCACGCTTGCTGAATGAATGAAGGAACAAACCCACATGTCCCTCCCAGCCCTTACTCAAACCCCAGAAAAACAGACCAAAAGCAGGTGGTAAAAATCCAACGAGAGTCAGATCCAAGAACAAAACAGAGTGTTCGAAATCTGAAATGTTTTAAAAATTAAGAAAAAGACAATGTCTAAAAGAAAAATAATTTAAAAAAACTACTCAGTGATGGAGTGAAATGATCACCAGGCTGGGAATTAGGACACCCGGGTTCTATACTACATATTTTTCAAATTGATACATGCCTCGAGGAGACACTTGAAATCAGTAGGGAAGGGAAGAAATATTAAATAAATGGTGTAGGAACAAATGGTAAGGAAATAGGAAAGGAAATAGGGAACAGGAAAAATGAAATAGGAAAAAACATTCTTGTAAACCATGCTATATAACTAAATACTATATAAGTAAATTCCAGTTGTATTTAAAAATTAAATATAAAGGTGGTAAAAATAGTAAGCTATAAGAACATAGAATTGTGTACTTATTGAGCATCTGGTGGGTGGAAGTTTCATTGATAAGATAAACTGAAAAGTACATAATCAATCCATAGGTCTGTTGCCAACCTTGACCAGGCCCCCCAATTCCAGCGCCCCTTCCCCTCTCCCCAGTGAAGCACTGGTGAGTCCCCCTCCAGATTGCTTTGATATAAAAGGTATCACTCTTTATAATTTACTTGAAGACTTGTAGTTTTCATTCAACATTGTGCCTTGGAGAGCTATCCATTTTAGTGCATATTGATTGCTGTTTTCTTTTTAACCGCTCAGTGCGGGATGTAAAGACACATGGAGTCATACCTTGAAAATCCGGAGGGAAAATGATTTCACATTAGAATTACACTAGAGGCCAGGCGCGGTGGCTCACACCTGTAATCCCAACACTTTGGGAGGCCGAGGCGGGCAGATCATGAGGTCAGGAGTTTGAGACTAGCTTGGCCAACGTAATGAAACCTGGTCTCTGCTAAAAATACAAAAAATTAACCAGGTGCGGTGGCCGGCACCTGTAAGCCCAGTTACTCGGGAGGCTGAGGCAGGAGAATCGCTTGAGCCCGGGAGATGGAGGTTGCAGTCAGCCAAGATCACGCCACTGCACTCCAACCTGGGCGACAGTATAAGACTCTGTCTCAAAAAAAAAAAAAAGAATTACACTAGAATTCTTTGCCTAAAATATCACCAAGTTTGCAGGACACTTAAAGACATTTTCAGACATGCAAGAACACGGTTGACTTTCCTGTAATAGGGGGTTACTGAAGGACGCACTCCAAGTGTAACAGGTACGTAAACCACAGCACAGAGTGGACACAATGCAGGAGAGAGTGGATCCTGCCCAGGCACTTCATCTTCCTCAACCTTCCTTTATGTTACTCTCTCTCTCTCTTTCTCTGTTTATCATATTTCCTGCTTTCTTTCCTCTTTGGAACCCTAACCCCTCAGTCTCAGACTCCCCACAGAGCCCTCTCACTTTATTATACAAAGCAATTCAGTCCTCTCTTTGTCCTCCTGGCCCCCGCTGGTTCTGCCCCGGGAACTTCCACCTAAAATAGTCAATTCTCTCTATTCAGAATTCTCCTTCTCCTCCCTACTGCATGACCGCTTGACATTTTGCAGGTATTTAAATCCAGATGCTACTATAAAAAGTTATTCAGCCAAAAGAAACCAACTTTCAGATTTATTTTCCACTGTTTTTCTGACTTCTAACTTATTCATTTCTGCTTTTAAAATAATTCTTCATTTAGCTTTTCTTTTGTTTGCTCTGCTGTTCTCTTCCTAACTTTTTTGAGTTGTACGCTTAATTCATTTGTTTCAATTCATTCTTTGTTTTTCTTCTCTTCGTAATAATAGAATTTAAGTGTTTTATGCTGAGTATTGCTTAGCTTTTTCCTCTAGATTCTTACATGTGACCACTTCATTCTTGTTTTCTGGGCATTCTGCGGTTCTCTTTAGTCTCTTTGAGTCAGGATTGTTTAAAACTGTGTGTGTGTGTTTTCCCCTCCCAGGTGGAAGGGCCTTTTGGTATTTCAATTTGATTTTCAGTTTCTAGTTTTGTAGCATTGTGACCACAGATAATTTTCTGCCCTGTTTTTACTTTCCCAAGGTTTTCTTTTTGCCCTTGTCACACGGGTCCATGTGAAGAGACCACCAAACAGGCTTTGTGTGAGCACCAGGGCTGTTTATTTCACCTGGGTGCCGGCAGGCTGAGTCCGAAAAGAGAGTCAGCAAAGTGAGATGGGATGGGGCCGTTTTATAGGATTTGGGTGGGTAGTGGAAAATTACAGTTAAAGGGGGTTTTTCTCTTACAGGCAGGGGCGGGGGTCACAAGGTGCTCAGTGGGGGAGCTTCTGAGCCAGGAGAAGGAAGTTCACAAGGTTAATTGCTCAGTTAAGGTGGGGCCGGGACAAATCACAATGGTGAAATGTCATCAGTGAAGGCAGGAATCGGCCATTTTCACTTCTTTTGTGATTCTTCACTTGCTTCAGGCCATCTGGATGTATTCGTGCAGGTCACAGGGGATATGATGGCTTAGCTTGGGCTCAGAGGCCTGACAGGCCTAACCATGACCAATTTTTATCCACTTTCATTGGCACTTGAGCTGAAGGTGTTTTTTTAATTTTCAGGGTGTGTGTGTGAGTGTATGCACGTATGTGTTTCTGATTCTGTAAACCAGACTTCCTTTATTAATTAGGCCATTTAGGTGTTCGGTAGTTTATTTTTTGTCCATTTTACATATCAAGGACAGAGGGAGGTCCACCGATATTAAGAGCTTTATATATTTCTTGTGAAATTGCACCATTTAACCTAATAAAGGGGCATTTTTTTTTTCAGTGCTTTGTCATCTGCAGTCTGTCTTGAGTGATGTTAATATCACAACCTCTGCTCTTTTTTCTTTGTGTTTGAGCTTTGAAATCTTCTACAAATCCTTGTGAATTATTCTGTTTTTGGAATGGCTGCCACACACAGCCTGGAGTTGGGTTTTGCTTTGTCATCTAGTCTCCCCTCTCCTCCCTCCCACCAGCCCTTCTTTCCTCCCTTTCTTCCTTCCTTTCATTCATCGGACATGAGTTGAAAGGAATTGAAGAAGCTCATTGACCTTCATTAGTGGTAGATGCTTTTGATCTTACTTTTTCCATATTATTTTACTTGATATTTTAAATTTGTATATCTTCAAATAAAGTCAGGCACCAGGTGGTCTGTTTTCTTTGAAACTTTTAGTTTAGAAAGGTTTGTATTCTTATGGTAATGGTTACTTTCATAATTTCATTTAAGATAAATATGCTGGCCAGGCACGGTGGCTCACGTCTGTAATCTTAGCACTTTGGGAGGCCAAGGAGGGTGGATCACTTGAGGTCAGGAGTTTGACACCAGCCTGGCTAAAATGGCAAAACCCTGTCTCTACTAAAAATACAAAAATTAGCCGGGTGAGGCGGTGCGTGCCTGTAGTCCCAGCTACTCAGGAGGCTGAGGCAGGAGAATCGCTTAAACCCAGAAGGCGGAGATTGCAGTGAGCCAAGATCGTGCCATTGCACTCCAGCCTGGGTGACAGAGTGAGACTCTATCTCTAAATAAGTAAATAAATATCCACTTTAAGAGGCCAAGAGGGGTGAATCACCTGAGCTCAGAAGTTTGAGACCAGCCTGGGTAACATGGCGAAATCCCGTCTCTACGAAAAACACAAAAAACTAGCTAGGCTTGGTGGCTTGCACTTGTGGTCCTAGCTTCTCAAGAGGCTGAGGTGGGAGGGTCCCTTGAGCCTGGGGAGGCAAAGGTTGCAGTGAGCCAAGATCGTGCCACTGCACTCCAACTTGGGTGACAGAATGAGACCCCATCTTGAAAAAACATACCCTTGGTCCCCTAATTTTGACACAACATGTGTTTGTTCCTCTTAATAAAACAATGATGAAGTTAGTGCGTTTGCTCCTGTCTCCCCTGGCTCTCTACCCAGTTTTAGTCAATAATGCCTATTGGTCTTACAGTTGACCTTCCAAAGGGAGATGTGTTTATTCCTCTGCCACTTGATTTGTCAGCTGTGAATGACGCCTTGTTGTCTTATAAGTGAGGTAACTGGCAAACTTACTCTGCCCTTCACCTTCTCATTCCCTTCCTTTCCTAAGTTTTATTTTCACATCATTTTTACAATGTCATGGCATATAACATTTACTTCTACTCTGTGATCGAGTCCACACATTTGTTTTGCTCTTACTTCACAATTAAACCCATCCAGCGCTCACCATTGCATTTTCAGCTTGTGGTTTTCCTAATTATCTTCTGGTTGGCTAAAGTTTATCCCATAGTGGCTTCTTAAGAAGCATCATGATACCAATATTCTCTGGTTTCTTGCAGTTAAAAATAACTAGAGCCTTTACACTGGAAAGACACGGCATACTTTTCCAGGAGAATCTTCTAGATGCTGTGTCACTGTCTTTTGGTGTTTAACAGTGGATAAATCTGGAGCTAGATCAATTTCTATGTTCAGAATTTTTTTTCTTTAAAGTCTGGAAACTCTACCATGATTGAGTCTTCATGTTAACTGTTCTAGGTCATTTTAAAAAAATCCTGGTACACAGTACATGCTTTCAATTATGCGGATTATATTCTATTTTATTGCACTGACAGTTTATGAATGATGTCATAAATATTTGCTTCATTGCATTGTTTGGGTTTCTTCAGAGGCTCCAATTATATATATATTGCACCTCCTTTACCTGTGTTCTAGATCTGCATTTTTTCTTTAATAGAAATGCTTTCTTGAATTTTTTTTATGGTGTTCGTGGTTGTCCTTAATATTCTCTAGATTTCTTAATGTGTTTCCAGAGTATCTAGACTCATTTTTGCTTCTTCCACTATTTATTCATTTATTCTTTCTTGGAGTATATATAATTAGCTCATGTTTTATCTCTTTTATTGAATAATCACATCTTTTCTAGGTTCCTGTATTTCTGTTCTTCCTTTACAAAGATAAAGGCCTCATTTAATCAATTAAAATTCATGGTAAAAAATTTAGTTAAAATTTTTGTCTGCTCTGTGGCAACATTTTTCTGGTAAGTGTTCTTACCTATTGATAAATTTTGTTGCTCTTTTACCCATTATTCACTGGATCTTCCTTATATTAATGCTGTGCTAATTGATTTCATTGGTCATTGTTGAATGCTCATATTTTCCTCCACCAGCTTGGAAGTCCCTTTTTGGGAATGGTTTGAGAGACAGACTGCTTCCATTGGATAGAGCTTAAAACAATCTCTTCATGTAGACCTTTCTCTGCTTCTTTCAACCAAACTTGATCAAAGAGGTTTTTTTTTTTTTTTACCACTAGCTCTGCCCATCTCCTATCTGTTACAACCACTGTTGTAGACAAGGGACATACCTATTATACTAAAGTGTGACTCTCGCTTAAGGAGATGGATTTGTGCAGCATTTTTTGAGTCCTGATAGCATTATGGCTTTTCTTAACTCTTTGCACTTTTCTTTTTATTACCTTCTATGCAGTTTCTATTCTATTTCAGCTGCATTTGTAAGTCTTTACGTGTGATTTAAAGTCTTTCAATTATCCTTTTTTCCAAGTTTCACTGAGAATGAAGCTTCTTCATTTTTTTGGTAATGCTTTTTGTTGCTTGTATGATTTCTGGGAGAAGGAGAGAGATGTGTAGACTTCCATAGCCATGTTCATACCTGAAGTCCATCTATATTTTTTTAAACAATCTTTATAATTTCGTTTTTGATATAGAACTCTTTGGGGCATGAGAACTTTACCTTTTTTGTAAAATATGAACTTGAGGTCTGATATATATACATATATATATATTTTTCTAGCTGTCTTATTATCTTTTATGGAATAATCTGAATTCTGTTCCTTGTTTTGAAATGGACTATTTATCATATTTTAAAATCTTATATTTACTGTTTTTGGACTGTTTTATTATGTCTGTTCCTTCAGTTACTACAACCACAGTATTTTAACACTGTGGGTTTATAATATGTTTTTCTTGTCTTCTTTTTCAGAATTTACTTGCTATTTTAGCTGTTCTTCTAGACTTAATCCAGTGAGGTATATTTTGAATTTCTAAGATGGGAATACAATATGTAGTATTTTTTGTATTTATGGGAATATTATATTCCTTCAAGAGATAGAACAAGAATGTCTACCTTTTGCAGCTTATTGTCAACAAAACATGGTTTGGGAAACACTGTTCCAGTATTTTAATGGTAAACATTATGCTGAGTGTTGGTTAAAAAAAAGATATCTAACATGTTAAAGAATTATTGGTCTATTCTTATTTTTCTATAGTTTTTAAAAAAATCAGAAAAGAGATTAAATTTAGCATTTATTGAGAAGAATCATTTTCCTCCCTTGATCTGTTAATATAATGAATTATGCACAGAATTTAATTCTCACTATAAACCATCTATACATTCCTGTTATAAACTGGCACGTTCAGGGCATGTTATTATTTTAATATATTTCTAGATTTGATATAATAAAGATTTTTGCATCTATATTTGTGAGTTAAGTTTGAAGTTATTTTTATCAAGTTTTAATTTTAGATGGCTTAAGCTTCTTAAAATAAAATGGAACACTTTCTTCTTTTTCTCTTTTTTTTTTTTCCCTGAAATAATTTAAATTACATAGGAATTATCAGTTGCTCAAGAGTTTGAGGGAGCTCACTGGGGATATCATGTTGTCCCACTATCTCTTTTGGGGATTGCTCTTTGATACCCTGTTCAATTTCTTCTGCAATGTTAAGCCATAAAGGTTCCAGAGTCATTAGACTGCCTGGGTCAAAGTGTGCCAACTCTGGTTACTAGATTACAGGAAGCTGTTTAATCTTTACAAACATCTGTGTTCTTATCTGAACAAATAGGCATAATAATAGGCTTACAGCATAAGGTTGTTGGACAGATTAATTGTGACAATACAAGAAAGCACTTAGCCAGAGAATACCTGATACTCACAAGCGCCGAACAAATGTTAGTTATTCTCTTTTTTTTTTTTTGTTTTTTCTTTTTCGTATTTTTAAAATTATACTGTAAGTTCTGGGATACATATACAAAATGTGCAGGTTTGTTACAGGTTTATACATGTGCCATGGTGGTTTGCTGCACCCAACAACTCATCATGTACATTAGGTATTTCTCCTAATGCTATCCCTACCCTTGCCCCCCACCCCCTGACAGGCCCCAGTGTGTGATGTTTCCTTCCCTGTGTCCATGTATTCTCATTGTTTAACTCCCACTTATGAGTGAGAACATGTGGTGTGGAGAATGATGGTTTCCAGCTTCATCCATGTCCCTGTAAAGGACATGAACTCATTCTTTTTTATGGCTGCATAGTATTCCATGGTGTATATTTGTCATATTTTCTCTATCCAGTCTATCATTGATAGGCATTTGAGTTGGTTTCAAGTCTTTGCTATTGTAAACAGTGCTGCAATAAACATAAGATTGCACATGTCTTTATAGTAGAATGATTTATAATCCTTTGGTTATATACCCAGTAATTGGATTCCTGGATCAAATGGTATTTCTGGTTCTGGATCCTTGAGGAATCACCACGCTGTCTTCCACAATGTTTGAACTAATTTACACTCTCACCAACAGTGTAAAAGCGTTCGTATTTCTCCACATCCTCTCCATCATCTGTTGGTTCCTGACTTTTTCATGATTGCCGTTCTAACTGGTGTGAGATGGTATCTCATTGTGGTTTTGATTTGTATTTCTCAAATGACCAGTGATGATGAGTTTTTTTCATATGTTTGGTGGTCGCATAAATACGTTCTTTTGAGAAGTGTCTGTTCATATCCTTCACCCACTTTTTGATGGTGGTGTTTGTTTTTTTCTTGTAAATTTGTTTAAGTTCTTTGTAGATTTTGGATATTACCACTTTATCAGATGGGTAGATTGCAAAATTTTTCTCCCATTCTGTAGGTTGCCTGTTCACTCTGATGATAGTTTCTTTTGCTGTGCAGAAGCTGTTTAGTTTAATTAGATCCCATTTGTCAGTTTTGACTTTTGTTGCAATTGCTTTTGGTGTTTTAGTCATGAAGTCTTTGCCCATGCCTATGTCCTGAATGTTATTACCTAGATTTTCTTCTTTCTAGGGTTTTTATGGTTTTAAGTCTTATGTTTAAGTCTTTAATCCATCTTGAGTTCATTTTTGTATGAGGTATAAGGAAGGGGTCCAGTTCCAGCTTTCTGCATATGGCTAGCCAGTTTTCCCAACACTATTTATTAAATAGGGAATCCTTTCTCCATTGCTTGTTTTTGTCAGGTTTGTCAAAGGTCAGGTGGTTGTACATGTATGGTGTTATTTCTGAGGCCTCTGTTCTGTTCCATTGGTCTATATATCTGTTTTAGTACCAGTAGCATGCTGTTTTGGTTACTGTAGCCTTGTAGTATAGTTTGAGGTCAGGTAGTGTGATGTGTCCAGCTTTGTTCTTTTTGCTTAGGGTTTTCTTGGCTATATGGGCTCTTTTTTGGCTTCATGTGAAATTTAAAGTAGTTTTTTCTAACTCTGTGAAGAAAGTCAATGGTAGCTTGATGGAGATAGCATTGAATCTATATATTACTTTGGGCAATATGGCCATTTTCATGATATTGATTCTTCCTGTCCATGAGCATGGAATGTATTTCCATTTGTTTGTGTCCTCTCTTATTTCCCTGAGTAGTGGTTTGTAGTTTTCCTTGAAGAGTTCCTTCACATCCCTTGTAAGTTGTATTCCTAGGTATTTTATCCTCTTTGTAACAATTATGAATGGGAATTCATTCATAATTTGGCTCTCTATTTATCTATTATTGGTGTATAGGAATGCTCATGATTTTTACACATTGATTTTGTATCCTGAGACTTTGCTGAAGTTGCTTATCAGCATAAGGTGTTTTTCGTGTGAGACGATGGAGTTTTCTAAATATATAATCATGTCATCTGCAAACAGAGATAATTTGACTTCCTCTCTTACTATTTGAATGCTCTTTATGTCTTTCTCTTGCCTGATTGCCCTGGCCAGAACTTCCAATACCATGTTGAATAGGAATGGTGAGAAAGGGCATCTTTGTCTTCTGCTGGTTTTCACAGGGAATGCTTCCAGCTTTTGCCCATTCAGTATGATATTGACTGTGGGTTTGTCATAAATACTTTTATTATTTTGAGATATGTCCCATCAATACCTGGTTTATTGAGTGTTTTCTAACATGAAGGGGTGTTGAATTTTATCGAAGGCCTTTTCTGCATCTATTGAGATAATCATGTGCTTTTTGTAGTTGGTTCTGTTTATGTGATGGATTATGTTTATTAATGTGCATATGTTGAACGAGCCTTGCATCCCAGGGATGAAGCCAACTGGATCGTGATGGATAAGATTTTTGATGTGCTGCTGGATTCAGTTTGCCAGTATTTTATTGAGGATTTTAACATTGATGTTCGTCAGGGATATTGGCCTGATATTTTCCTTTTTTGTTGTGTCTCTGCCAGGTTTTGGTATCAGGATGATACTGGCCTCATAAAATGAGTTAAGGAGGAGTCCCTCTTTTTCTATTGTTTGGCATAGTTTCAGAAGGGATGGTACCAGCTCCTCTTTGTACCTCTGGTATAATTTGACTGTGAGTCCATCTAGTCCTGGGCTTTTATTGGTTGGTAGGCTATTAATTACTGCCTCACTTTCAGAACTTGTTATTGGTCTATTTAGGGATTTGACTTCTTCCTAGTTTAGTCTTGGGAGGGTGTAGGTGTCCAGGAATTTATCCATTTCTTCTAGATTTTCTAGTTTATTTGCATAGAGGTGTTTATAGTATTCTCTGATGGTAGTTTGTATTGCTCTGGGGTAGTGATGATGTCGTCTTTATCAATTTTTTATTGTGTCTATTTGATTCTTCTCTCTTCTTTATCAGTCTGGCTGGTGATCTATCTATTTTGTTAATCTTTTCAAAAAACTGGATTCATTGATTTTTTTGAAGGGTTTTTCATGTCTCTTCAGTTCTGCTCGATTGTAGTTATTTCTTGCCTTCTGCTAGCTTTTGAATTTGTTTGCTTTTGCTTCTTTAGTTCTTTTAATTGTGATGTTAGGGTGTCAGTTTTAGATCTTTCCTGCTTTCTCATGTGGGCATTTAGTGCTATAATTTTCCCTGTAAACACTGCTTTAGCTGTGTCCCAGAGACTCTGGTACATTGTGTCTTTGATCTCATTGGTTTCAAAAAACTTATTTCTTTCTGCCTTAATTTTGTTATTTACCCAGTAGTCATTCAGGAGCAGGTTATTCGATTTCCATGTAGTTGTGCAGTTTTTAGTGAGTTTCTTAATCCTGAGTTCTAATTTGATTGCACTGATTGTTATGATTTCTGTTCTTTTACCTTTTCTGAGGAGTGTTTTACTTCCAGTTATGTGGTCAGTTTTAGAATAAGTGCTATGTGGTGCTGAGAAAAATGTATATTCTGTTGATTTGGGTTGGAGAGTTCTGTAGGTGTCTGTTAGGTCCTCCGGGTCCAGAGCTGAGTTCAAGTCCTTCTGGGCGCGTGACTTTATTTGCACTGTGAGGGGAAAACCGCCTACTCAAGCCTCAGTAATGGCGGCCCTAGGTCAACTTTAGACTGCTGTGCTGGCAGTGAGAGTTACAATCCAGTGGATCTTAGCTTGCTGGTCTCTGTGGGGGTGGGACCTGCTGAGCAAGACTACTTGGTTCCCTGGCTTCACCTTCCTTTCCACAGGAGTGAATGGTTCTGTCTTGCTGGCCTTCCAGATGCCACTGGGGTGTGAAAAAGAACTCCTGCCGCTAGCTTGGTGTCTGCCCAAATGGCTGCTGAGTTTTGTGCTTGAAACCCAGGGCCCTGGGGGTGTAGGCACCTGAGGGAGTCTTCTGGTCTGCTGGTTGTAAAAACTGTGGGAAAAGCGTAGTATCTGGGCCAGATAGCACCATCCCTCATTGCGCAGTCCTTCATGGCTTCCCTTGGCTAGGGTAGGGAGTTCCCCAACCCCTTGTACTTCCTGGGTGAGGCGACATCCCACCCTGCTTCTGCTCCGCCTCCATGGGCGGCACCCACTGTCTAACCAGTACCAATGAGATGAACTGGGTACCTCAGTTGGAAATGCAGAAATCACCCGCCTTCTGAATTGGTCTCACTGGGAGCTGCAGACCGGAGCTGTTCCTATTCGACCATCTTGTGCTGAGTTCTCCCCCTAGCCATTTTCTTATGCTTGCTTGATTTGTTCACATTTGCTACCTTTTTAGGAGGCAATTTTAGTCAATAGGACATGTCTAGGCAATTAACATTTGCCTAGTTAAACATTTACTACAAAACAGTTGTTTGTAGTGTTAGTTGATAGCTTATGATTTAAAAAATTCTTTGCATCTGTCATTGCCATTCCTTTCCAATACTGAATGATATGTACTTGTGCTTTTCTCTTCATTTTTCTTGGTTTGCTTTGTTTTGAGTTTGTTTATTTTATTGGTATTTTCAAATATTGGATTTATTTATTAATGCCATTAGTTTCTTATCTTCTCTATTATTAATTTATGTTTTACTTCATTATTTTTAATTCTTGCTTTCTCTGTTTTGCTACTGATGATTTTTTTCTAGCTTCTAGAGTCC
The DNA here is from genome assembly GCF_037993035.2 of Macaca fascicularis. NCBI lineage: Eukaryota > Metazoa > Chordata > Mammalia > Primates > Cercopithecidae > Macaca > Macaca fascicularis. The sequence continues at coordinate 10,449,365 of NC_088380.1, read as the reverse complement.
ATTATTATTTCGTTGATTTTTATTCCTTTTTTAGTAATAAATACATGTAAAGTTAGAAATTTCTAAGTGCTTAACACTTGATTAATATTATATAAAGTAGAGGTTCGAAAACCAAGGCTATGGGTCAAATCCAGCCTGCTGCATGTTTTGATAAATAAAGTTTTATTGGAACACATCTATACCCATTTCTTTATGTGTCGTGTATTGTGTATGTGTACTTCTGCATAACCACAGTATGTGTTGGGTAGTGTGACAGTTCTTATGGTCCACAAAGTCTAAAATATGTACTTCCTCTACTGGAAAAGTTTGCTGGTCTCTAACATAAAGTATGTCATATTTTTGACATATAATTTGGTGATTATTTTATTTTCTAAGTCATCCATAATTAGGACCCAAAATATATCTAGGAAGGCATTTTAATTTCCTAATGATTTGAATTTTCTTGCTTATAATTTTGTTAATTTCTAGTTTTATTGCATTTAGACAGAATATGGCCTATGTAACTTCAATTTTTTTAGATTTATTAAGATTTTCTTTTTTTCTAAACCCCCTAACATCCTTTAAAAATTTTCCTTTAAGGCCTAAAGGTATGCTCAACTTTTGTAAATGTTCCAAGGACGTTGAAAAATGATGCATATTCTGAATGGAAAAAAATGGATATTTGTTGACCTCATTATTTGTTTGAACCTTAATTCTTTATTTGCTTATTGTCTAAAGATTGAGAACTCAAGATGAAGTTATCGAGGCTGGGTGCGGTGGCTCACGCCTGTAATCCCAGCACTTTGGGAGGCCGAGATGGGCAGATCACGAGGTCAGTAGATCGAGACCATCCTGGCTAACACGGTGAAACCCCGTCTCTACTAAAAAATACAAAAAACTAGCCGCTCGAGGTGGCGGGCATCTGTAGTCCCAGCTACTGGGGAGGCTGAGGCAGGAGAATGGTGTAAGCCCGGGAGGCGGAGCTAGCAGTGAGCTGAGATCTGGCCACTGCACTCCAGCCTGGGTGACAGAGCAAGACTCTGCCTCAAAAAAAAAAAAAAAAAAAAAAAAAGATGAAGTTATCGTTGTGATTTTTATCAGTTTGTTCTTGTGCTTTTGTTAGCTTTAGGGGTTTATTTTGATGCTAACTTACTTAACTTACAAACATTCATGGGCGCAGACATGATAGAAGCATAGGCTTGAAAAGCACCTGCTCACGGGGCTTGTTCTTTCATTGCTCTTGGGACTCCTATTGCAGCGGCTGGGTAGGCAAGCACTGGCCAGCAGGCTGGGTGATGAGATCCACGTGGCCGCAATTCCACTACTGCCCCTGTTGGCCCAGTCATCCAACCACAGTTGCAGAGCCATGGCAGCTGATCACACATGAAGAACGAGCCCAGCTGAGATGATGACGTCTGCCCAGTTGAGCTCAACTCAAATTGCTAACCCATAGAATACTGAGCTAGATAAATGGCTATTGTTTAAGCTGCTAAGTTTTGGCATGGTTGGTTACACAGCAAAAACCAACAATTTTATTGTAAGGTTTGCCTTTCATTGATATAAATGGACTCTCCTTGTCCAATTATAATTATTTCCCATGTATTCTATTTCAACCATATTATCTCTTCTGCTATTTTTTTTTTTGATTAGAGTTTTCTGTGATGTCTTTGCTCATTGCTTTATTTTTTGGCCTTGATATGTCATTTTGTTTCAGTATGCTTTGGCGAACTGTATTTTCCCCAAATGGCCAAAAAATAGCTCCTATTCCTCATGGTTTTTTTTACAGTAGGTCCTCGACACTTCTCCTATGAAGAACTGGGTGTATGGTCCCTCCCCCTTAAATGTGGGTGGACTCATGACAACAACAGAAGTAAGACTATGTAATTTCAAGGTTAGGCTATAAAAGGCACTATAGCGTCCACATGGTCCTCTTGGGATGCTTGGTCTTAGAACCTAGCCACCATACAGTGAGGAAGCCCAAGTAGCCATATAGAACATTTTGCTCTCCATTAAACATACTAAGCTTGTTTCAGCCTCAAAGATTTTGTTGCTTCACCGGAATTTTTTTATTCTACTTTTTATATGGCTTGTTTCCTCAGTGACTTAAGTTCTCTGCTTAAGAATCATGTCATTGAAAGACACTCTAAGAAACTCCTATCAAAAATATTTTTCCTCCAGGCTTGTCACTCTTACCTTGCTTTACTTTTTTTTTTTTTTTAGCAGTTATCACAAACTGATATTGTATTATTTGTTTATTCATTTGCTTGTTAATAGATTGTCTGTCCCACCTAGCATATACACTCCTTGAGAGCTGAGATTTTACCTGTGTGATCTTACTGAGACAGTTGACATCTCAGCGGCTGTATCCCTTAATACTATTTTTTGAGAAAGAGAGTCTCAATAAATATTTGTTGAATATGTGAATGCATTTTTATTTACTTATTTGATGACCGGATTATTCCCTCTGCGTATTTGTTTAAATCTGAGAAAATATAGGTAATCTTTATACTTTTCCTGCATGCCTGAGAGTGTCTTTTTGTTGTTTCTAACTTCAAATTGTTTGGACTTAGTGTTTTTGGATCACCATCCACTCCTCCTTCCCCATAACTGGATAACGTTTCATTTTCCTCTGCCATGAGTGCTATGGGAGATAAATCTGACGCCAGCCTGATTTCACTTTTCATTTGTAGGCATCATTTTTTTCCCCAAGTAAATGGGTGTAAGACTTTGTCTTTGAATATAAAACTGTCAGTCACCTGAATATGTTCAACCCTTATATTTTCTATTGCTGCTGTGATCAATTATCATAAGCTTAGTGACTTAAGACAATGCAAACGTATTATTTTACAGTTCTGGCCATTAAAGCTCAACACAGATCTTCCTGGGTTCAGGTCAAGGTCTTGGAAGGGCTGCATTCCTTTCCAGAGGCTCTAGAGGAGCTGTCTCATTGCTTTTTCCAGCTTCTAGATGCTCACATTCCCTGCTTCATGGCCCCTTCCTCTATCTTCAAAGCCAGAAAAGTCAGGCTGAGTTCCTCTTGCTCTCTCTGTTTCTCTGATGCTTCTCTCTGGATTTTCCTCTTCTGCCTCCCTCTTCTGCTTTTAAGAACTTTTGTGATTACATTTGGCCCACCAGGATAATCCAGGTTAATTTCTCTATTTTGAAGTCAGCTGGGTAGCAACCTTAATTCCATCTACAACACCGATTCACCTTTGCCATGCGATATAACATATTGTATTTCTCACTTTGTTTTGTTCTTTCCTTCAGTAGATTCCTTTATATGTAGATTTAAAGTAAGTCTTATCTCCTTATCTGATATCCTGAGTTTTATAATTCCCCACATGAATCTTCTAAATGACTTATTTGGTTCATCACAGTGTCTAATCTTCTGTTCTTAACTTTGTTGCGTTTTAAATTTATTGCAAGTAATTTTAAATCTGAAACCAATACTTCTGATGTAGAATCATTTCATTTGATTAAAGAATGTATCTTTTCTTGTTTTTGAGAATGTGAATCAGAAATTTTAAAAAAGGTTTTACTTACCTCACGGGGCTAGTCCGTTTTGTAGGGGAAAATTTGTTTTGATTGCTTTCTAATGTAGAGTGCATTTTTATTTCTTTGCTCATGCTATTTTTTGTGGTCTATATAAAATAGCTTATTAAAATCAAGATAAATTTCTATCAAGATGATATTTGTAGGTGGTTTTAAAAATATAAAATATAGGTAGTTTTAATCGTGCAGATTATGCTCTTCTTCTGCCTTTCGCCTTTACCAGTTTCACTCCTCAGAGGAAAACACTTTAAATTTTTTATTCTGTGACTGCCTCCATGGTAGACAGAATTCTAAGATGGCCCCAGGATTTCCTCTGCATGGTGGACATGCCTATCTAATCCCCTCTCTTTGAGTGTGGGTAGGACTTGCCAATGTGATTGGGATATCACTTTTGTGACGAAGTTTCATTATATAGAAAAGGTAAAGGGATTTTGCAGAGGTAATTAAGGTTCCTAATCAGTTGACTTTAAGTTAATTGAAAGAGGTTATCCTGAGTGGGCCTGAGCTAATCAGATGAGCCCTTTTAAACAGGGTCTAGAGGCTCTAGATTTGGTGTGGTGGCTCACACCTGGAATCCCAGCACTTTGGGGGGCCAAGGCGGGTAGATTGCTTCAGGCCAGAAGTTCAAGACTAGCCTGGCCAACATGGCGAAACCCTGTCTCTACTAAAAATACAAAAATTAGCTGGATGTGATGGCACACGCCTGTAATCCCAGCTACTTGGGGAGCTGAGGCATGAGAATCACTTGAACTTGGGGGCCAGAGGTTGCAGTGAGCCAAGATCATGCCACTGCACTCCAGCCTGGGCAACAGAGTAAGACTGTCTCAAAAAAAAAAAAAAAAAAAAAAAAAAAAAAAAGAAGATCTAGAGATAAGAGAGAGGGGAAGCCAGAGATATTCAAAGCAACAGAGATCTTTAGAAAACAAAATGCCGTTTTGTGGAGAGGGCCACATGATAAGGAGTGTTGGGTAGATTCTGGGAGCTGAGGGCCTCAGTTCTACAACTGTAAAAGGACTAAATTCTGCCAACAACAAGTGAATTTGGAAGAAGACCCCAAGTGTCAGATGGGATCACAGCCCTGGCTGACACCTTGATTTAGCCTGATGTGATCCTGAGTGGAAGACCCAGTTAACCCATGCCGAGTCCCTGACCGTGGAAACTGTGAGGCAGTAAGCACATGTTGCTTTAAGCAGCTAAGTTTGTGGTATTTGTTACACAGCAGTGGGAAACAATTACACCTTAGTATTCAGTACATAGTATTTCTGAATACTATGCTTATGTTGCTATTTATGGAATTACTAATTTTAAGACATCACATATTTCCACTTTTTCTGAAGGGCAAAGAGTTCACTTACAATACTTCATCCCCTCTCCCCCTTTCTGCCCAATTAGAGCTCTAACAATGGGCTGACAAGGCTACTTGACTTTATCTTTGCCCCAAGGATGAATCTTAATTGGACTTTATAGCTCAAGGCCTTCTCAGTTTTATCTTTTGCCAATTGGAGATGAGAAACAGTTCCATTTTCTAGCCCTGCAAGTCCTGAAATTTATGGCCTCTCTGAACTCTCTTTGAATTCCTTTTGCAAAATGGCCATTTCTTTTATGAGCTTATTTTTTTCTTACTGCACCTTGTCAAATGCAGCCATTAGCAAATATCCAATGTTATCCACATTCTGTTTTCCCATTTCTTTGCTGAAACCACAAGTTTATTAGTTACACTTTCTGCCTTCTAGTTATCACAGGCAATAGTTTTCTTCATATGCTTCACCACTACATAAAAAGCCTTTAATATCAATTTTCTTGCCACCTGCCACTCAGCCCTAAAGCCTATGCATGTGTTTTGTGTTTTATTATTGTTGGGACCTCACTTCCAGTATGTCTTTCAATTGTTCAGCTTTTCTGTAGTAACAAGAAACACCAAAATTTCCGTGGCTTATGGTAATAAAGGCTGAGTTCTGCTGAGGTGGCTGTGGGCTGGCCTTGAGTCTGCTCCATGGGTCTCCATTCCAGGATTCAGGCTGAAAGAGCAGCCTCTCTCTGAGTTAAATTACACCGCGGTTTTAGAAAATGGCCCTTAACACTTTCGCTTAAAAAAAAAAATCACGTCACTTCTGCTGGCCTTTTATTGACCAAAGCAAGTCACGTGGTCAAGCTTCTCATCAACGGGTCAGGTGTGTGTGTAATCCTTCCGGTAGGGGCAGTGAGTACCTACCCTGGACACCACAGCCAGCACTAATACCATGGGAGAAGGTGTTTGTAAGTCACACAACCAAGGAAGGATTAGTTTCTAGAATATAAAAGGCAGGAAACCAGTAGAAACACCGGCAAAGGACATGGGTAGGCAACTTGCAGGAGGAAAGCCAAATGCTTGTCAGGATATGGAGAGATGCTCAATCTCATTAGCCATCAGAGACATGCCAATTAAGTCAAGATAACCACAAACTGTCAGACGTTTTGAAGTTGGAAAGCATCAGCATTGACTTGAACATGGGGACCTCTTTGTGTCCTGCTGGCGAGAGGTGCAGGTGAGAGCAGCTATTCTGGAAAGTAATTTGGGAGGAAAAAGGAAGATGGCATAGACAGTGAAATAATAGAGGTGTCATGGATTTGAAAGATCTAGCTTTCTGGGATGATTTTCACATCATCTTTCCAGTGGCACTCCTCCCTCCTCATTCAGTACTTGGGTGAGGTCCCAATCACCAGGTCGCTGGACCACAGGGCGAGACCTTGTCTGGTTGCTCTCCACTGTGTCCTCTGCACCCGATACTGTGCTAAGCGCAGGGGAACACTCAGCATTTGTTTGGTGAATGCATATTTTAAAAATACATTTGAAGCAGAGTGCCATGCCTCTTTTAGGACATTAAAATATGGATTTTCCATTGTACATTTGTATTGTCTGAGTACTTATTTGAGGTCCCATTTATCATCTGATACAACTTTCATCATTTAATTTAATCTGTACTTCCACACAGTGACTCACACAAGGTCAGAAAGATATCAAACTGCTCAGGTCCCACCTATTGATCATAACTTACCAGAATAGAAATGTATTTTGGGGAGCTTTCTATTTGAGGTGGAAGGGATCTTTGACAGCACAAAGTCCGCCAGGTAGCCTTAAGCAATAGTTTGAAATAGTTGAATGCTTTTTAGGAATCTCGTTCTTTCTGAGCTGATCGGGAGCTTTCAGATCACTTCTTAGTGATCTGACACCTTGTTAGTTTGAGCCATGGGCAAATTGCGTGAACATCATCTTCTGAAAGTCTCAAGGCCAGCCTCGGAAAACAGGAGTTCAGTAATTTTAACATTATCTTAAAATGTAACACTAAGTGTGCCAGGCCCACGATCTAGCATTTGCTTGCTGGATTTGGGGGTCAGTCTTCTCCCTGTGGGAGCACTAGCCGCTGTTTAGATGTCTAGACTAGCTGCTGTTTCCAAGTAGTCCAGGATGTTCCACTGATGCCATCTCTTCTGAATTCTCAGAGCACTGTGTGTGTCCCAGGTCCCCTAACCAGGTGTGCACCGCGGCCACTAGCCGGCTCCTGAAGATCCTGTTGTGTGAGGTTTGGTGTACTTGGGCTTCAGTATATATATATATCTCAAGCCTCCTAAGTGATTCTTAATTACACAGGAAATTGAGAACAACTGAGGTATAATTATATTGCGTTGTGTTATTCTTAGCTATTGTTTCTTGTGTTTTAGTAATAAATTTTACACCAGTTTTATAATCTTCTGATGCAGATAGTATATCTTGATTTTCTTTGTATTCCTCCTAGTCTTTGTGACGGGCCTGTAACAGGCACTCAGCAGATGCCTGTGAACTGATAATTGAAAAGTCTTAAAATCACTTAAAGTATTTTCTTTTGCTGAAAGAAATTCTGCCTTTCTTGTGGGTCCTGGGTCTTTGTTCCTTTGTCAAGTGTTCCTTTTGATTTTTTTTTTGCTACTTCAGGGTTCCTGTTCCTAGTCTCCATATTATCTAATGACACCCACAGGTACCAATGGACTTTCACAGGTATTGCTTGGCTTATTTTAGGTGGGCTTGAGTATTACCTCTTGGGGTAATAAGTAGTTGGCCCCTATAGCCAAGGAGCTAGGACAGAGATCATCTGTCTTTCAAGCTGTGCATTGACCACAGCTCCATCCCTGTATCCTGGAGACAGGCAGAGTTAGGAGAGGTGGTAAGCTGCGCCAGTGCTGCTTGGATATTCCCTTTCTCCCATGGTTCAGTTAGGAGCAGGTCAGGCTGTGGTCTGTAACTGTGGTAGGATATGCTGTTCCTTCCCACAACAACCTTGGTGGTTTCTACGCTGGTGGCTGTGCCTTGGTTGCGAATTTTCCTTCAGGTGACTCTTGCTAGACATGGCATGGACTCCTACAATTTACCAATGAAGGGCACAGAATTTACCCCAGGACAGCCATTAGCCTTCCCTTACCTGTCTCCAAATTGGGTGCCAGGGAAGGTAGCATTCCAAGCATGTTCTTAGCCCACTCTGAAGGAAAGCAACTCTCTACTCTGCTCACTATGGTTACATTTATCCCAGCACAAAGCAAGAAGAAGCATATGTTTAAGTAGCCTTGGGAAAGGGTTTGTTTACTAAGCTACCCAATATTCAATAAGCCATCTAAGTGACAATTAGTAGCATAAACAGTTCCTCTGGCATAAAGTTAATTTTGCTGTGAACTTTTGTAATAATGATATACCATATGTTTGAGTCCCCTCTTAGATTAAGTCATGACTGGAGAACATCCGATGAGGGTACAGGAAGCAGGTGGATCCAAGAGGAGGAAGACTGTGTGGCCCTAGATTCTGCAGGACGTGAAGCCAAAGGAAATGTTAAACAATTTTTTTTTTTTTTGGTGGGAAAGAGATGGGGTGGGTTAGAAGAATAAGTTAATCATACTGTCTACCAGAATCTAAAGGGACTGAGTAGAAAGGCAGAATGTATTTATAAGGCATGATATAGAAATTGAGCCTCCAAGGAAGTTAGTTTTAGAATGGAGTGTCCACCTGAAAAGACCACTCAAGATGCAGGAATAGGGCATATGGATTATAGAGCATGTGGTCTTCCTCATGGCTGAGAGGCAGATTTGCAGTCTTTCAAGTGCTTTTATGTACATATTTGCAGTTGATCTTCCCAACACACCAGTAAGATAGTTGGAGTGGGTGGTATTGTTCTGTGCACTTAGGTTTTGTTGTAGAACAATCCATCCTGAGTTATTGATTTTCATGGATGGCTTAGCTGGGTGGCTGTAATGATCTCTGCTGCATTTGCTGGTGTGGAATGAGAGTTGACTGGATTTGGCTGGAGAGTCTCAGCTGGGAGACTCATCTTTGCTCTACGTGTCTCTCTTCCTTCTCAGGGCTCAGGCAGCTGACCCAGGGTTGTCTTTCCAATGGCAATGGCAGAGGCTCAAGAAAGCAAGCAGAAACCTGCAAGGACTCAGCCTAGGCTGGGAACTGGGGCGTTGTTTCTGTTGTATTCTATTGACCAAAATCACGTGGCTGAGCCTAGGGTCAGAGTAGGGGACATTACCAAGTTACTTGTTAAAGGGTGAGCATACAAGAGGGGTAAAGAAAGGGGTCATCATTGCATCAACTTTAGCACCTTATTTCACAAGTACAGAAGCAAAGCTTAGAGATGAAGTGACTTTTTCAGGATGTACAGTTCCTTGGTGGCCACGCTGGGAGAATAACCCATGTCACCATCTATCTAATGTGTTATTTCCCATTACAATTATACCCATATGAGAACAGTGGGTTAGTTGTAGTTCTGTTACAGTGCCTGGTGATGTCTGGTAAGCATTTTGAATAAATTCTCTGGAAAACAGATTCGAATTTAAAAAAAGCTTTGGCTGTCAAAATCTGATTTCTTGGTTGAATAAAATGGCTTTGTTACTCAGATCCTTTGGGTCTAAATTTATTTTACATGAATTTAGTTACAAAATTGATTACAATTCCCCTTCCATTTGGTGCTGTGGGTGGTATAATTGGAAGTTTAGAAAAGACAGAAATGGCTTTAAATGATTCACGTACCCACCTAAAATTTGCAGAAGGGTAAAAAATATAGGAGACGTTAGGTAAAAGAGGTTGCATTAGACTCTTTTTTTTAGGTTTCACTATCTTGAGTCTTTCTAACATCAATGCCCAGTGGGCCTTTTTATCAGTTTATGTTGGAAAACAATCTCAAAGGACTTCATCCGCTTGTCATCCTTCTCCCTTTTGCAATTGGCGGCACACATGGCTGCGGGAGAACTGGGAGGCTTTGGGCTATTGTTGCCATATGCCAATCAAGATGAATCCCACTTGTCTCTCTCTGACTCTTGCTGTCAGTAATGGAGATATCAGTATGTTCGAGTTTCAGTTTGTTGTCAAATGTTTTTCACTTGCTCAAAACCTATTAGCATCTCCACTCTGGAGGAACGCCTTTGGGGACTTGGGCCAAATAGTTGGCAGCAAAACATTCTGAGCACCCAGGATGTAACCTGGACCAAGCATTCCATTTTTATGGCTCAAAGATATAAGAAATGCGTTTGGAAAGTTTGGCTTGAATGTGAACCTTAACCTCATTGGGAGGGACCAGGCTAGAGGAAGTGACTGGAGATAAGGACATCTGTGGCCCTTGGGTGTTGTGGGTCGAGGCGGCTAGGAAAGGATGGCTCCTTGGCAAAGCGTCATGACAAGGCTGTTGGCTTCTGGACTTTATGCTTCCATGGTGCACTGGAAAATGGATTTTTTCAGTGGTGAAACTCTAGTACCAACAATGGTCAATCATTTGCTGGCACCAGGGGCCTGTGAGTCCACTTGTCCATTTCCACATGGTCCTTTATAGTCCACTGCTGCTCTAGTGCTACCTGGCTAGAAATGCCATGGCTGGAAATGTGGAGAAGCGGGGGCGGGGCGGTGTTTTGCGCAAGCTTGAGTTTGCAGTTGAATTCTAAGCTTTCCCTTCTCCTGTCCTCACACCTTATTTTCCATGCTGCCTCTCCCATCTCCTGACTGGAAGCTTGTGGTCTTGTGTCTGTTCTTTCCCTTGGGCTTAATGCCCTGGTTTTTTTCCTGACCATGAACTCACCGCCTCCTGACCATGACTCTGACTGTTCATCACCACCTCTGCTGCCTGTGGCTACCTTGAATACTCACCCCCACCTAGACCGGGGGGACTCTCCCGATTTAAGGAATATAGTTTCACTGAACCCTAATGTGCTCAGGCCTGGTGAGGGGGAACTAGACATCTTTGGTCTTTCTGGTGTCCACGTAGGGTTTTCTTCTTACTCTTGAGACATCTGCATCAGCAGAGGCCATCCTAGAGCCTGTAACATAAGCCTTCTTTCCTACCTCTCAGAACCCTCCCTGGCATTTTTGCTTTCTACATACACCCTGTTGCCTATACCCATGGTCTCCCAAACATCTGTTTCATAGAACTGATCACACGGCATTGTGATTGTCTATCTTCAGCACCAGACGCAAACCCCTTCAAGTCCTTGATTATAGCTTAATCACAACAGCATCATTTTCTGAATGCTCTTAATGGACTCTGAAGGTTAATTTTATGTGTCAACTTGACTGGGCCGTGGTACCCGGATATTTGATCAAATAAGTCTGGATGTTGCTGTAAAGCTGTCTTTTAGATGTGATTAACATTTAAATCAGTAGACTTAGATTAAAGCAGATTGCCCTCCATAATGTGGATGGGCTTCATCCAATCAGCTGAAGATCTTGAGAAAACACAGACCTCCCAGAGGAAGAGGGAATCTGTCACCAGACTGCCTTCAGACTCAAGCTGCCAGATCAGCTCTTTCCTGGATCTCCAGCCTCCCACCCTATCCTGCGGATTTTAGACTAGCCAGCTCCCACAATTGTATCATCTAGTTCCTTAAAATAAATCTCTCTCTGTATACATATTTGTACGTATAGTCTATTGGTTCTGTTTCTCTGCAGAACCCTGACTAATATATGGTCAAATCACTGTACTAAAAGCAATACGTATTATCTCAGTTAACCCTCAGGTGACAGCCTCCTAAAGAGTGTATCATTATTCTTACTTGATAAGTGGATAAACTGAGTCATAGAACAGGTGAAGAACTTGCCCAAGATCACATAGCTGGTAAGTGGCAGAAATGGGACTTACACTGGACGTGATTCCTGCTAAAGCCAGTGATCTTAACCCATGAGTCCTCCTCCTTGGCATCTCCATGGCTGGTCCAGCACCTGGAATCTAATATTAATAGCAGGCTGGTAAATATGTAAGTGAGTGAATAAAGTCACAGACTTCCCTCTATTTTATCACTTCTTCATCTTATGGAAAATAAACATTGTACAGGGAGTATATAAGAGCTAAGACTTTTATAGCATATGCAAATCTATAAAATATTGATCTCAAAATGTTATGTCTTCATTGAGGTAAAGTGATAAAAATCGACCTGGAGAAGTCTTATAACTCGGTTGAGATTTGTTGAGCAGTAGCTTTGTTACTGTTTTTAGGATCTTATGGGGGACTTTACTTCTGTCTTCCATCTCAACTCTAGTGGACATGGTGGACTGGAACTCAACGTGTATTCCAGCTTCTTTCCATTAGATAATGAGCTTTCCTGTACCGCAGAGTCTAGAGGCTAAATGTCACATTACCAGTCTCCCTTGCAACTGTGGTTATGAATGTGAATTGGGTTCTAGCCTTCAGAGGCAGCTTGCTGAGATTTGGAAGTGCAGGTTCAGAGGGACCCTCATTCTTCTGCTTTGGCTGTTGCTGCTGTCAAGTAGGGTCATGGAGATGACAGGGTTTAGCTGCTGGATGGTGCGGACTTCACAGCAGTGTTGGCAGCCAGTGCAGTGTTTGGGCATCGCTCGTTTGAAGGCAGAGGAGCTCAGCATTGTGATTTCTGTCCCCAGCTTGGAGCAGGAGGAGCCAATATTCCCTGTGGCGAGTTGTACTAGGGCTGGACTTTTAACTCCTGTATTTCTAACTGGCCTCTGAGGGTCAGTTTGGCTCCTGGTTCCGGGAGTTATTCCTGGAGGCCCAGCTCTCTCTTCCAACCCTTCTGACAATTTTATAGGTACTTAGTTCCCTGCGTTGTCTTGTTCTGCTTAAAATAGCTAGAGTGGTTTCTGCTTCCTGTATATGAGCCTCGACTGATATCGCTGCTTTAATAACTGTAGAAATGTGGAGTTGATCCATCGGTTGGCTTATTAGTGCATTTTCTACTTCTTGCTTCTATAATACATACGCTCAGGTTTGTCTGTGGTCATTTTCCATGCTCATTGGAGAGAGTTGGGAAAGGGAGGAAACCCTCCAAGAGAAGGTTTACCAAAGTGAATTCCTGAATTTGGAACGACCACATGAAAGAGAAGGACAAAGATGGTGCCAGGTCCTTTCTTGGGGATGTATTCTCTGAGTTTCACGGTTACTGCTTACTTCTGTCTTGAAACCTTATTTTCTATCATCCTTTATTTCTGAATGTCTGCATATTTTCTTTTAAGTCTGCCGATCTGGAGTTTTCTGCTATGTAAATATTTCTGTGTAAGCCCCTCATTGCTAACTTCTAAGTCCAGGAAAATTGTCCCTATGCCAAAATCATGGCTTTTTCTTTTGTGCCATTTAATTCCAGGACAGTGTAGATATGATTTTACCAATTTTATGTTTGTCACTTGTCAGTTAATAAGGAGCAGAAAAGTCATTTTGGAGTTAAATTAAGAATGTCATGGGATTTGCTTAAAACTATGAAATTTTAGTTCCAAAAGGGACTTTGGTTTTCATGTGGAATTTTTCTCTTCACTTTATTTATTTTATTTTATTTATTTATTTTCAGAGACAGGGTCTTGCTCTGTTACCTGGCTGGAGTGCGGTGGCACATCATGGATCACTGTAGCTTCAACTCTTTGGCTCACGTGATCCTCCTGCCTCAACCTCCCGAGTGGCTGGGACCCCAGGCATGCACCACCATGTCCAGCTGATTTTTTAATAATTATTATTTTTTTGTAGAGATGGAGTCTCCCTATGTTGCCCAGGCTGGTCTTGAACTCCTAGGCTCAAGTGATCCTCCTGCCTTGGCCTCCCACAGTGCTGGGATTACAGGTGTGAGCTATTGTGCCTGGCCCTTTCTCCCCATTTTAAACATGAGTAAACTGAGGGCCAGGGAGATGTACAGGAAAATGTTCTCAAGCACACAGGGTGACTGTGGCAGAAACAGGCTCAGAGCAGAGTCACGACTTTGGGAGGTGTTCTTTCTGCGTGGCTGAACTCACGGAAAAGGCTTTGTCGAACTTACTGACTTATTGTAGGTTTGAGACTATGCACATGATAAGCGTAAACTGTGTTTTTTCCCTCTCTGTTTTTACTGTGTGCACATTTATTTATCAAGAGATTTTCTAAATACAAATGTATTTTTCTAATGATAGGAAATGGCATGTTTGGATTCTTTTTAAGGACCACTACAATGCTAAATTGTCTTTAGTGCATGAACACTTGCTAAATATTTAATATAAATAATTCATTTTTAACCATTGATTTTTTGGGCTGATATTAATTATCATCATAATTTATTTAAAGAGCACGAGAGACATCTAAGATAGTTTAAGGGAAGTCAGAGGTCATGCTACAGGGTCAAGGGCAAATTGGCTTCAGTTCCTTTGGTTATGTCCTGAATGTGCCAGGTGGTGAAACTGAGTTACCAGGAGGAAGCCGCATTTCAAGTGAGTGACCACTGAGGCATGGGCAGCTTGCTAAGGGTTCAGCTGACTTTGTTGAATTTTTAGAAAATGAGAGTTTAATGAATTCCAGATGAAGAGATTATTCACTCTGCAATGTTTTAAATCCTCTTTACGAAGCACGCAGAACAGCACTGTATTCGATCAAGACTTCGGTAGCAGCTTGCTGATAAGGCTGTTTTCCAGTGTTGAGATGTGAAGGATATTTGGATAGAAAGGATAGACTTAGGCTGGAGAGTCAGAATTTCATGTACAACGTGGCCATCTTGTTGTCCCCTCCTTTCAACAGAGGGCCACACATGCCAATCCTGTTGGCTACAATCAGTCTTGCATGAGGTGTTACAGGGGATGCCAAGAGGACAGAACCCTGTTTTCAAGGAGGATTTTCTTCTTTTGGGGTGACAAGACTACTTGTACATGGCTCCGGCAAAGAAAAACCATGTGATAACGGATGGTGATGACTGCAAGGGGCAGTGAAGAGGGTCAGAGAAGGGAGGGGGGCCAGTGAGGGCCAGTGGTTCTCACATCTCATGGCTCACCATCTGGAAATACTTCTGATTGTCACAACTTGCAGGGAGGCTTGTGCTGCTGGTATTGAAGGATGCTGTTAAACATCCTGCAATGCACAGGACAGGCTTCCAAAACAAACAATTGTCCTGCTCAAAATACCGATGGTGCTAGGCTGGAGAGACCCTCGTGTGGGCTGAAGTAACGTGTCAGGCTTTATGGAGGAGGTGAGATTTAATCTCCCTTTTCATTCATTCCTTCTTCTATTTGTTCAATATTTATTTAGTGCCTACTCTTAGCCAGTGTCTGTTTTGTCCCGGAGATATAGTAGGGAATGAATCAAAGTAGCTCTGTGGCCAAAGTAGTTCTTAGGTTTAGTGTGAAAAAAATACAGTTCGGGAAAAAATTAAGGTATGATGATTATGTTGATGGGGGAGCAAAGGTGCCCAGGGAACCCACCACAGGAAGACCCATCTCAGCCATGAGGTCAGGAAGGTTCTTCCAAAGTGAAATATTTCTTCAACCACAACCGGAGGCGTAGTGGGAGATGGTCACATGGGGGCACCTGAATGAGTGTGTGTCAGGAGACGGGGTGCAGAGCGAGCAGCATTGTTTGAGGCAGATGGAGCAGCTTGTGTAAAATTTGGAGGAGAGTGAGAGGGTAGTGGGGTGTGGTCCTGCACATCAGAGATGCCAGGAGGAGAGCAGAGAGATGAGGCTACAGAAGTAGACAGGGCCCTCTACTGGGAGTGCCTGAGTTAGTTAAGAGTTCAGATTTCATCCTAAAGACCCTAAAAAATATTGAAGACTTTAAAAGTCTTAAAGCAGTGGAGTGACAGATCAGATTTAAGTTCTGGGAAGTTCAGTCCAGCTGCAGCGTTGAGGTGAGATTGGAGGAAAACCAACTAGGGCATGGAGGTCATTGAGGCTGATGGGCTGGGAGGGGCAAGAGAGGCCTTCGGAGCAGCGTGGTGAGGATGGCAGTGGCCAAAGCAAACCCATATGCTGAAGAGGCAGAATGCAGGGCACTTACTTGAAGCGAAATAGGAGGGAGGTGGCAAGGAAGATGTTCACATTTTTGCCTGGGCAAGTCAAACGTTTTGGGTACCATTTCCACGGTGCACTAGACAGCGTGCTGGCTTCTTCAGTAGCAGCTGGAAGAATGTGAATAATATTGCAGAATGATGTTGAGTACCATTTTGGACACAGAGTTTGCGCTTCCTGAGGGACATTCACTCAGATTTGTTTACTGACCCCAAGAGATGATTGTTTGAGAGTCACGGTTGATAAGGCTGTGTAGGGGAGGCAGAAGAGAAGAGCTCTGAGAAACAAAATGTTCAAGGACAGGTTTGCAGGAGGAGCTTCCAGAGGAGGGGCTGGAGTGGCAGAAGCCAAACCAGAGGGAGGTGGCATCCAAGAAAATAAGAGTAAGTTGGAGAAAGAGGGAGTGAGATGCACTGTCCTGCCACTGGCTGTTGTTCAGGATAATGACTCCAAACCTTCCATGCCTGTGAGGACATGAAGGTCCCTGGTGATCTTGAATGAGCCGTCCAAATGGAGCATTGGATGTGGAAGCCAGGCTGGACGGGATCAAGGAGAAGAGGGGAGCAGAGGGCAGAAATGGGTGCTAAAGCAGCTGTAGCCGGAGGTCTGTTCAAGTCACTTAACAGCTGTTATAGCAATGGGCACGTGCCCGGTGGGATGGCTGCAGGCAGGGAGAGCTGATACCAGACCTGGCTGTAGTTCTGATGGACACAATTTCCAAAATAAAAGAGGACAGCTTAAAAAAAATTTTTAAAAACATATAGTGTAGGGAAAAAGAAAAGATAGAAACTCTGGAACATGTGGTTACCAAGTGGTGGTTCATTTGGCGTAGTAGATACAGGCAGGAGGGACCAAGATAATGTCAAGGTCATTGAAGGGTGAACTCAAGTCATGTTTCTTAATAGTCACACCGTTGACATGCTGGTATTTATACCTGTAATGTAATTTGGAGCACTTCTGCTGGAATTTATTAGCTAACAGAAGTAAATGCACTGGAAAGATGAATCTTTCTATATATTTTAGATAGTGTATACATTTTACCTAGCAAGGCACTTCCGTTAGCACAAAAAATAACGGCCTTTTTCAACAAGATGACTGTCACAAAGAAAAAGGTGTAGATAGTCAAATGATTTATTTCCCCATCCATGTTTGAGTTTATTCATGGGGAAATTCACCTTGTGAACTAATAATTTTCTGGGCTAAGAAAAATCAGCAGGTATTTTTCTTTTTAGGAAATGCTTCTTTTGTATTTTTATTTTATTTTATTTTTTAGAATGGGCTTTCTTAGGCTTAAAAAATCATCTAAGTCTATGGCTTTGATATCAAGGAAAAGGCTTCTTTCAATTGCTTTAACCTTTGTGAAAAGGTGACCTATAGAGATAAATGTTCTCATGCTGAGAATCAGGACTGTCTTTAGTATGTAGAGTAATATAGGCAGAACAGGAAACAGACCACTTTCTTGAAGTGGTTTAAGAAAAATTCAAGATCCCGGACTGAGGAAAGGAACGTTTTTGGAAAGGTCAGGCTTAAGACCCGTACCCTAGGCAATCAAATATAAATAAATAAATAAACAAACAAATAAATAAAATAAACCTCACTCTCATGGCAGGTTGTGGATGATACCAGAACAGAGGGTGGACCAGGCCAGAACCAGGAACGCAGGAACTAGCTAAGAAGGAGGATTCTGGTAGGTTATTATTATTTTTCTTTTGGGCAAAAAAAGGGTCAAATTCTTGGAGACCAGGGAAGGCAGTGGGGTGTGGACTGGCTTTTTGGCCTCAGTGGGCAGGGCTCAGCTTGTGGGAGGTCAGAGGAGTTCGAGTAGAGCCCACATACTTGGGGGTCTCTCAATTTCTGGTTGGAGGTACAAGTAGCCCCATCCCCTGCCTCCCTCACCTTCCATTCACCCGTGGTCCTCCGGAGTCCTCCATTGGGTCCTCAGTAATGATGCTCAAGGACCTCTGCTCAGATCAGCAGGTGGCCCCTTCTTCCTGTGCCTCTGGCCACCTTGTGCTGCTTCTCCCTTCTGTTGCTTCTTCCCTGCTCCCGGCCCTCTGCTCACCTCCCACAGCTTCTTGCCATCTCTCCACCACCTGCCGCCACCCTGAGGGCTTAGCAGCTCATTCCTTTTCTTGACCCTGACTTGGGCTCATACTCATTTTCTGCTCTCAGTCTACCTCTTCTTGACTTTCATAACTCACCTGTACCTCCTGGACTCGGACATTGGCCATGAGGAATTTCTAGAGTTTTATCATTCCTGCTCACATGCCAGCACCTTGAAATGGTATTAATTATGAAAACAGGTTTTGTCCATTCCAGGTGGCATGTCTAGTCCAGAAGGAGTATCATGAATTCCCAAATGTCTCTTATCCTACAGAGAAGGAATCTCTGGCAGGCGAGGATGTGAGCAGGGAGGAGGATTTGGCGCTCAGGGCTTTGTGACAGGTCCTGTACACACATCACATCCAGAGCAGCTTACCTCTTGGGGTAGAGACTATAACATCTTCCTGCTTACCCGTGGGTTCCCCGCTTACCTGTGGGATCCCCCACATTTCCCAGGCTTCCTTACAGGCAGGATGAGTGATGGGGCGCGCCAGAAGTGTGGGCAAAAGTGATTAAGCCCAGCTCTTAAAACCGTCCCGAGTGACCCTCTCGTCCTCTCTTCTCTGGCTGTGGCAACCTCACCTGACACTTGCCCCAGATGGTACCTATGGCTGCAGGATGCAGGAGCACCGCTGGCCCACCAGACTCCATGAACAAAGAGGCTTCTTGCTGTTCCGCTGCTGCACCGAGTCTGAGCTTTCTTGCTGTGGCAACGAGCATCGCTGAGCTCTAACTGAGCTCATGTCTTTTGAGATTATTTTCAGAGAATCTAAACAGAGGAAGTGCATTTTCCTCCTGATCAACTGACATGCACGTTATGCACGTTCAGCTCTGCACTTCTGCTCAGGATTTGGGATTTGGAAAAATGCTCAAATGACAGAGATGTCCTCACCTGTGTCCCTACCCCATGTCATAGTCTTCTGAGCCTGTTGAACAGTTGGCATTACTGAGCACTTTACAGAGGCTGAACAGAGCAGCAGTTTCTGTTTTCCATGAGCTCTTGGTCTCAGGTTTCTGGCAGATGGTGGCCAGGGTTTCTCAGGCGAATGTTCTTGGACGAATGCACGATGCTGACTCTCTGGAACCCTCATTTGGTGACACATGCTATTTTCATGAAATGGTACGTTTATATACACACTTCCCAGTATAAGGAGAGCAGGTCAGGATGGAGTCAAAGACAGGTTCTTCAATATAAAGGGGCCACCCAGGGGATTTGGTTAAAGTCCAGGAAATCCCGAAGCTGGATTTTGGTGAAGACCCATGCTGCCCTTCTCCAAACCAGGGACCTGGAAGTCTGAATTCAGATACTCCTATTTGCCTCTAATGGGGATTTTGGATTATATTTGCTGTGGGGAGAGAAAAAGAACTTATTTCATGTTGGCCACTTAATGTTCAGGGCAAACAGGGAGAAACAACTACTTACTTGAATCTTTTCTCTTCCTGTCCACCTCCTCATGGTATGACCTTGACTGTGATCTCCTGACCTTGGTGGCTTTTGCCTGCTACTCCGTGGGGGTAGCTACAGCTGTCTTTAGCCTGAGAGGCTACTACGGAGCAGAGGAAACTTGTGTTGCATCTTCCTTTCTAAAGCTTAAGGCATGGGCACACTGAAAAAGTCAATTGGTCACGTACCCAAGCCAATTTGGTCACGTACACAACTTGGTTTCTTTTTGGTAGGTTCAAGAAGCAGCTAAGGAAGTTTGAAGCAGGTGAAGGCTGGCTCGTCCCTTGACTCTTTGCTCCTCAATTTTTATGACAGCAACTCTCAAAGCAGCTTCAACCACAAAAAAACACTTATTAAAGGAGCATTAATTTGCTGGCAGGCCCCAAAGTGCTCATCAACCTGTGCTGTAAGCTTAATGAAGTCCAGCTCCTTGTCTCTTAGGTGCTCAGAGTTCCGCTGAACAGAGGGAGCCAGAAGGCAGTGCCAAGGCTGTGAAAGCAGATCCTGTCACCCCTAGAGCTGGCATCAGGCATACAAGATCCTCCAAGTTTAAGGACCTAAAGTCCTTATATAGTAGCCTATTAGGCTATTTTAGAAGGCTATATAACACATCTCCACCAAGGAAAAGGGTCTGGGCATCATTAGATTCTTCTTGCAAAGGGTAGGGAAGATTTCTTGAATATTTTAACGAATCCTTATGCTACGGTTTGACTGTTGATGTCTTCTCCCCGGAATTAACATGTCGAAACCTGATCTCAAATGCAGTAGGAGCAACAGGTGGGGCCCTTGGGAAGTGATGAGGTCCTGAGGGTGGAGCTCTCATGGATGGGAGGCATGCTCTTATAAAAGAGGCCTGAGGAAGCTATTTGACCTTTTCTGTAGCAACCGATTATGCCAGACAGGCCCTCACCAGACACTGAATCTGCCAGCATCTTGATCTTGAACTTCCCAGCCTCTAGAACTGTGAGCAATAAATTTCTGTTGTTTATAAATTACCCAGTCTAAGGTATGTTGTTATGGTAGTCAAAATGGACTAACACACCATATGGTTCGAATATCTTTAATGTCACCAATTATAGCTCATTTCTGATGTTTCTGATATGAAACCATTTTTGATATTCAAGAAAGCTTTTTAAATAACAAGAGTGCTCATAGTAGCTGCCCCATGTCTGGGCTCCTGACTGGAACTTCAGGGTCTACACGGGCTCTGAATTCTCAGTGAGGACGCCTGCAGCACACTTCATATGACACTGTATATCTGGAGTATTTAAAAGTAAGTCTAGACAAGGCAGTTAACAAAAGATGGTAAAGGGTGAGTGGAGGCTCTGCCTGCAGCTCCCTTTGCTGCTGTAGGTGACCTCAGGGCTAACAGCAGCAGCTGTTATGTGGGGCACATCACTGTTCCAAGTACCTTATGCTAATAAGACCCCTTTTCTGGGTTGTCTCATCTACTCCTCGTAATAATCCAGTGGAGCTGTCTTCTTAGCCCCATCTTTCAGATAAGGAAACTGTGGCCCCAAGAAGTTCTAAATTTTCTCAAGGTCGATAGCTAGTGAGTGCAGAGATATTGACTTCAGTGGTCCAATGATAAGCCAGTGTGAAAGGTCTTGGCATAGGAGCCTCAGTTACCCAGCTAACCAGAGACAGTCTGTCGAAGTGGCTATATGTATGTTGGATTTAGACTGTCTACAGCTGTCCAAAACTGTTGTCTGGGCTTGTCCTTCATAGCAGCCCCCAACTGACCATCCCAGAGCTGTGACAGGGTGCTGCCTGAGCAGTGGATCTTTCTTCAGGTTTGTCTGTAGAGGCCTCCCTTGCCTGCTTAGACAACAGGATTTGGCCTTGCCATGTTTTCCTGGGGGCTCTCATCCCCTGGGTCACTTTTATAGATCCTGAGCAAGTCTTCATTTCTTACGGGCTTTACCCTTCTTCTCTAGGCCATAGCCATTTGTACCAATGCAATTTACTAGTGAATTTGATAACCTTCAGTTCACCAAAATTTTCGTATCAGCACATGTGGAGTGACCATATTGGTAGGGACAGTGTAGCATGGGGCCTGGACACCCAGGCCCTGGGACCAGCTGAGTCCCGCTCTGGCTTGGCCACTTCCTGGCTATGTGACTGCTGAGCCAATTATTCCAACTCTCTCTGCTTCCATTTATTTATGTTGGAATGGGGGCAAGATAGTTCTTGCTTACAGAGTTGTTGGAGGATTAAATGCATTGATCTATGTGAGTATTTGCTCCCCAGCCAACTCAACTGAATGGATTTAGGGGGATATTTAAAGAATAAACTTCTATTCTTGAGTTCTTTTTTGCTGACCCAATGTGATTTGCTGGTTTAACACCACAGGCCAGTGTGGGAGATATTCCTTCAATTGCAGAGGATTTTGGGATGGTGGATGGATGGGAAGAGCCCACTGAAAGTGTCATGAAGAGATGCCTCCACAAGAAGCAGCAAATGTTGCCATGAATTTTCAGGCCACCGGTGGCTGACTTAGTTATCATCATCTTTATGTGAGTTTTACCTTGCTAAGTACCATTCATCAATTTTTGAATATCTAAGGTATTTGAGGTCGTTCATTCAAGGCAAAATGCTGAAAGTAAAAGCGAAATCAAGAACCCAGGGGCTTTGAAGGCTTTTCTCAACTCGCGGCCACATTCTGCCTTTAAAAGCACTGACTTGACTTTTACAAGAGCCTGTAGAATAATCTAACAGAAAATGGAAGCCAAGAGCACAGCGATTCCCTTAAATATTTCATATTGCATTTGGATGTGCATTTTTCAAAGATCATTTCCTTGACATTTTCTGGGGGTATATTTCTTGGGAAATAAAATAACTATGTTTGGTTGATGCTCATACCAATTTATTTAGAGCTATAAATAAGATAGAGATGCCTCCTGTCATTTGTACTAGAAAATATAAGGATCAGAGGAATATTTTAGGAGGACAGGGCAAAGGATTAATAATACTCTTCAGAATATGCTGACGTTGCTGATGCTTTAAGCTGTTTTAGCTGATCCTCATATGGTTTACTACCAAGAATTGAGAGAAACTGTGGTCAAAGCACAGGCCAGAGAAGAACCACAATACCCCAGACCTCACAATTCATTAGGGGCAGGAGAGTGACATAATTGGATTTTCTAGCTTTCTAGTCTGTGCACGTCACACAACCTCTCCAAATAATCATGTCGATTATCTGGTAGCCTGATCACTCTGAGTGCTTCCCTGAGGCCAGCAATGACCCTTAAAAGGTAAGAAATTCACTTATTTCAATTGGAGACTGATGTATGTATGCAAAGCTCCCAAAAGGAAAATGAGAGGAACTTACTTACTGCAATCCCCCGAGAATGAATCTATTCATGCGATGAATCTGTTGAATCATTGCATTGCTGCTGTGGGGCATATGATGGAAATGGCTTTCTGGAGAGTGTGGTTGGGGAAAGACGGATGTGTAGGTGCAGATAGCAAAGCCATAGGGCAAAGTATGTGACTTCAGGGCAAGTGACATCAGACCCTAGAAAGTTACTGGAAGTTCAGAGAAGAGGCCCCTCCATCCAAGTCTGGATTGAACTGGAAAGGATTTGGAAAGGTGAAGGGACACAGCAGGGCACAGAGGATGGGAAGATGTCACCTGGGTATGGAGGAGGAAGGTCAGATATCTGTGGCAATAGCAGAAGCAGGGGCAGGGACAAAGGAAAGCACTTTCAAATGTTAGAACAACCTAAATGTCCACCGATGGATGAAGGGATACAGAAAATATAGTATGACTGGGTGGGGTGGCTCAGGCCTGTAATCCCAGCACTTTGGGAGGCTGAGGTGGGCAGATCACTGGAGGCCAGGAGTTCGAGACAGGCCTGGCCAACATGGAGAAACCCTGTCTCTACTAAAAATACAAAAATTAGCTGGGCATGGTGGTGCATGCCTGTAATCCTAGCTCCTTGGGAAGCTGAGGCAGGAATATCGCTTGAACCCGGGTGGCGGAGGTTGCAGTGAGCTGAGATCGCGCCACTGCACTCCAGCCTGGGTGACAGGGTGAGAGTTTGTCTCAAAAAAAGAAATGTAGTATGTATACACAACAGAATATTATTCAGTCTTTTGAAAAGGGGAAATACTACCGTGACAACATGGATGAATCTGAAGGGCATTAGGTTAAGTGCAATAAAGCAGGCACAGAAAGGCAAATGCCGCATGATCTCACTTACGTGTGGGAGCTAAAATAGTGAAACTCACAGAAGCTGAGAGTGGAAGGGTGGTTGCGGGGGCTGGGACTAGGGGAAATGGGGAGATGTTGCTCAAAGGGTACAAAGTTTCGTTTCTGCGGGATGAATCAATTCTGGAGATCTAAGATACAGCAGCATGACTATAGTTAACAATGCTGAAATACTTGAGATTTGCTAAGAAGGCGGGCACTGAGCACGGAACAGCTTCTTAAGTGTTCTCGACTCGCACACACACTCTCACACACAAACACATACCCCTCAAAATGGTAACCCTGTGAGTTGATGGATATGGTTGATTGTGGTGATTATTTCACAATGTGTATGTGCATCAAAACGTCAAGTTGTTCTTCTTCAATGTATATAGTTTTTATTTGGTATACTTCAATTACGCCAAAAAACAAAAACAAAAACAAAAACAAAAACAAAAAAAGGGATATGCTGACAGGTTCCACATCATCCGGCAGGGAGAGCTGGTGGGGGCTGGGTGGAAGAAGGGGCTGGAGGGTGGGCAGACTCAGCTGCAGTCCTTGGCTTCCAGGGGCTCAGGTGGAAAGCAATAGTTAAATAAATCAAGTCAGGTATGAAATGTCTCAGGGGAGCATAGTCTTTTAAAGAACTCTTAAAATCCTTTTAAAAGTGAAGAGAAACCTTCATCATCTAAGTGTAATGTAAACAATAACTTGCAAATTCAATTATCTTCTAAGTTTAAGTTTTGTGTGTTGCTTGTTTTCTTGAATTAGGCAAAACCCAGCCCAATTTCCTGTATCTCGTCACTACAATAGCACCATCCTGAAAGAGAGTCAGGTATGGGGAGGAGAGGGAGCAATATCTGTTTAGTGGAAGAAAGAGCAGTGCTACCATGTTCTTATTTTATTTCAAGTTTTGTCTTAGAACTGAGAGCAAACTTTTTTATTCTTTTCACTTTTATGTCAGTATACCTAGGGTCCAAGTCACTTCAGAAATTTGGGAGGTTTTTATTTGCTAAGATGGCACCTAGCACTTTGGAAGCACTGATTTATTTGGAACCACTGATAAGTAGGAAAAAAAAATTGGTGTTGGTTTTTAAGCTTGAGACTCCCAGATGACCAATAGGTGGTTTGCCGGCCATAGTTCCCTTCTCTTTCTTGCCCAAGAGATTCTTCGTTTTAAAATCTGCTTCAGAATCCTTTTGAACATAGTACCCTGGACAGTGACTGTTGGCTGAATTTGCCGTCAGGTGGAATCACGTTGCCTCCTTGCTTTGAGAAGAGGAGTGTTTCTCTCATTTAGTGCAAATACCCAGAAGACTAGTCCTAACACAGGTATAGGATCCCACTGTGCTGATTTAGTAGGGTTGGGGAGGAGCCTGAGAATTGGCTATTGATGGAAATGGCTTTCTGGAGAGCATGGTTGGGGAAAGATGGATGTGCAGGTGCAGATGACAAAGCCACAGGACTTTGGGGACCACATTTTGAGAACCTCTCCCAGACCACATAGGTCTGGGGGCTGTATTTTGAGAACCACTGTTTTGAATTTTAACAGAACCATCAATCGATGGCAGCTCAATATTCCCTTTTAATGAGGATCAGTCAGTGAAGAAGCCACTCGTTTATAATTTCCTTACATTTTCCCTCACTTCCTTGTTTTCTGTAGTTTTTCCTTTTGATTCTCTAGAATCAGAATGCTTTATAAACCTATGACCTCAAGTCAAGAAAATGTTATATTTCAGGATCACTCATTTTTCTTTTTATTTGGCATTCAGGCACCATAGTACCTTAGCTGAAATATAAATTAATGTTGTAGAAAATGAAATGAGAAGATTCAGAATATTAGAAGAGCAGATGGGTTGGCAGAGTAGACTAAAGAAAAAGAATGTGCTGTAAGTTTAAGAAGAGTCTCGTTCACGTGAGGCTGAAGGTTAGTACTGATGGCGACCTGGCTGGTTATTGGGAATTTACATCATGTTTACAAAGCAACACACGCTGGGGGCTCAAACCACAGAAAATTATTGTTTCATGATTCTGGAGGCTGGAGGTTCAAGGTCAGGGTGTCAGAAGGTTGTCTTCCTTCTGAGGACTGGAGGGAGACTGTCCCAGGCCTCCGCAGCTTCTGGTGTTTCTCTGGCTGTCTTTGGTATTCTGTGGCTTGCAGACACAGCAGCCTGACCTCTGCTGCCTTCACACGGCATTCTCCCTGCTGTGTGTGTCTCTGTGTCCAAATCGTCCCTTTTTGGAAGGACACCAGATGTACTGGATTCAGGCCCACCTAATGACCTCATCTCAACTAATTACATCTATAATCACCCTATTTCCAAATGAGGTCACATTCTGAGGTGCTAGGGGATAAAACCTCAACATACGAGTTTTTCAGGGATAAAATTCAGCTCTTACCAGCACCCCTGAGCTTAGTTACTGCTCAAGCTGTCTGCAGGGGCCCTGGCCACCAGGAGGACCCTGAAGGGGTCTGGGGACAGCCACCTGGGAGCACTGATCCCAGCACCCACCTTCCTCTCACTGGCTTTGGGACCAGCCACAGATGCCACAGACAGTGTCTGGGTACAGGGTCCTGTCCATTTCCCTTCATGTTCTAACTTTGTACTTTGACTTGGAGATTATATAATCTCAAATGGGAAGACCAATTATTAAGCTTGTAGAAGGCATTTCTTTTTAAAAAGGCAGGACCTTATTATAACTGAGACCACAATTAAGGGTCCTATTAACCCTTGACTCTGAGACAAAGGCACGAATCTTCTGAGATGAGGAGTCTGCCAAACATCTTCCAGGGAAAATAAAAGTAGCAAACATGTCAGTGGCTGCGAGGGGTCTGAAAGGGCTGCGATGATCTGAAATGCAACTTTGTTGCGCGCTGGGCCTGCCAAGGCCAGTTATATGGCTTACATTTTGATCTCAGGAGCCCTTGCCTTGCTTCCTGTGGTGAATCTTGCTCTGTATCTGTCAAGAGGATTATCTTGTTCATTAATGTGTCACTAAAATTTAAAATGTCACCTTTCTGATTCTCAGGTAATTATTGCTGACAGGTTTGAGGTATATTGTGAAAAGCAAGTTTTTCAGCAAAACTAGATCCCTGCAGAATACTGACAGGATGCGTGCCTGACTTTTAACTGCTCGTGTTCCTTAGATAACTAATTTATCATGGCACAAGGATCTGCGGGGCCCTTGCTTCTCTGTAATTTCTTTTTTGGGGGGATTTTTGTTTGTTTTGCTAATTTCTGAGTCTGAGAGTCTGTGTACTGGAAGGCTAGTGTTCTGTGGGAAATGGTTGCAGGAACAAAAGTCATTTTACTTCTGTTACTTTAGAACATCCTTCCCTGTTCTCCTGTTCCTGGGGGTGCTCAGGGCATCTACTGGGCTGAGAACTTTCAACCCTTACAGTGGGGGCCTTAAGACCTGTGGCTTGAGGCTCAGTGAGCAAGGGTAACTTGTGGACACCCAATGTCTGTTTTTTCTTTTTACCTCTTTCACCAGATTATTAGTTTCCTTTTTCTCAATAGGCTCTTTAAAGGGGATTGATAAGATCAATAGAGTAACAATGACTTCCCTACTCTTCCATTTCTAATTTTTGGGATGGCTTGGGGAACTCTGTGGTGGTCTAGCTTTCTTTTTTTTTGGATTTTAGTGGAGATGGGGTTTCACCACATTGCCCAGGCTGATCTTGAACTCCTGAGCTCAGGTAATCCTTGCACCTCAGCCTCCCAAAGTGCTGGGATTACAGCTGTGGGCCACTGCACCCAGTTGGCCCAGCTTTCTTTTATCATCTTGTTGCAGGAAGTCAGGGACCCCGAACAGAGGGACCAGCTGGAGCTGTGGCAGAGGAATATAAATTGTGAAGATTTCATGGACATTTATCACTTCCCTATTAATACTCTTATAATTTCTTACACATATCTTACTTTAGGTATAAGATCTCTTAATCCTGTTATCTTTGTAAGTTGAGGATGTACATCACCTCAGGACCCTGTGATGATTGCGTTAACTGTACAAATTGATTATAAAACATGTGTGTTTGAACAATATGAAATCTGATTGTAAAACGTGTGTTTGAACAATATGAAATCAGTGCACCTTGAAAATGAACAGAATAACAGCGATTTTAGGGAACATGGGAAGACAACCATAAAGTCTGACTCTCTGCAGGGCCAGGCAAAAAGAGTCATATTTTTCTTCTTGCAGAGAACCTATAAACAGATGTGCAAGTAGGGAAGATATTGCTGAATTCTTTTCCTAGCAAGGAATATTAATAATTAAGACCCTGGGTAAGGAATGCATTCCCAGGGGGAGGTCTATAAACAGCCGCTCTGGGAGTGTCGGTCTTATGTGGTTGAGATAAGGACTGAAATACGCCCTGGTCTCCTGCAGTACCCTCAGGCTTATTAGGGTGGGGAAGAAACTCCACCCTGGTGAATTTGAGGTCAGAGTGGTTCTCTGCTCTTGAAGTTTTCTGCTTTTTAAGATGTTTATCAAGACAGTATATGCACAGCTGAACATAGACCCTTGTCAGGAGTTTTTCATTTCGCCCTTTGCCTTGTGATCTTTGCTTTACCCTTTGCCTTGTGATATTTATTGCCCTTTGAAACATGTGACCTTTGTGACCTACTCCCTGTTCGTACACCCCCTCCCGTTTTGAAGTCCTTAATAAAAACCTGCTGATTTTGTGGCTCAGTAGGGCATCATGGACCTACCAATATGTGATGTCATCCCCGGAGGCCCAGCTGTAAAATTCTTCTGTTTGTACTCTTTCTCTTTGTTTCTCAGACTGGCTGACACTTAGGGAAAATAGAAAGAACCTACATTGAAATATTGGGGGCGGGTTCCCCTGATATCATCTTCTTTTCATTGTTTCATTTGGAAGTGTCATTGCATTAGGTTGGAAAAGCATTCTTGTTTTGATTATGAAATCTATACATATGGAAACCATGCTTTACAGAAATGGGCTCACAAATTTTTCCATGTGTCATATGAATAAGAACTCAAAACATTCTTTCAGGCAAGATGGTATAAAAGACAAGGCTTGAAATTCTCACATCCAGGTGCCCCAGTGACATATCCCCACTCCTTTTCTGTCCTTGCTTTACTGCCGTGCTTGTGTTTATAAGGATTCTTTTTAGAAATGTCCATTAATGCGTGGAAATAGATGAAGACCAACCAAATGAGAACAAGTCAAAGCTGTTTGTTCTGACCTTGCTACAGCAAGGAAGTTGGCCACTATCATTGTGTTTCTCAGAGACACAGAGGCAGACAGAGGAGGGGGAAAGCATCACGTTATAAGAAGGGGAGGCTCTGCGTGTGCTCTGATTGGAGGCTGCTGACCTAGGGAAGCTGGAGGCGGCTCACCAGGAGCAGGGCATCCAGTGTAATTGGTTGGGGGAGCATATTTGCCTTTCTCTGGTTGGTCCTAAATGGGGAGTAGGGTAAAAATTAGGAATATTGTGATTATGAATCAAGTCCCAGCCATTTGGGGCCAATTATTACAGGCATTATTTTTTGGCTTCCTGAATTGTTACAAGGGAGGGAGAGTGGTCTGACTTTCTACAAGTCTAACTTACAGAAAGCAGGCTGGCTTCCTGGGCTGGTTGCTATGGATAATAAGTTGGTTTCCTGGGCTGGTTGCTGCAGGTTGTGGGGCACAGTTTTATTTTTATGTATGTTCTGGCAATTGTCTGCTTATATATTCAGTCTCCCAAAAGAAACCATTAGCACTGGTTGTTTCAAGTAACTTTATTAATGACGTGTTGAACTCTATTATCCTTTTTTTCACCAGACCATTTTTGAGTGAGATACAATCCACAGAAATTTACATATGGTACATAAGCTGCTTACTTTTTGTTTTTTGTTTTTTGTTTTTTTTTTTTGAGAAGGAGTCTCGCTCTGTCACCCAGGCTGGGGTGCGGCGGTGCGATCTTGGCTCACTGCAACCTCCACCTCCCGAGTTCAAGCAGTTCTCCTGCCTTGGCCTCCTGAGTATCTGGGATTACAGGCGCCTACCACCACACCCAGCTAATTTTTGTATTTTTAGTGGAGACGAGGTTTCACCATGTTGGTCAGGCTGGTCTTGAACTCCTGACATTGTGATTGGCCCGCCTTGGCCTCCCAAAGTGTGGGGATTACAGGCATGAGCCAACATGTCTGGCTGCTTGTTACTTTTTAATAGTGGTATTAGTCCTTTCCCTGGGATTGCATATTGTTAAAGGGATATTGTTTTAGTCCATTCTCATGCTGCTATGAAGAAATACCTGAGACTGGGTAATTTATAAAGGGAAGACGTTTCATTGACTCACAGTTCCACCGGGCTGGGGAGGCCTCTGGAAACTTACAATAATGGCAGAGAAGGAAGCAAACATGTCCTTCTTTCCATGGTGTCAGGAAAGACAAGAATGAGAACCTAGTGAAGGGGGAAAGAGAGAACCCTGGGAAAGAATCCTGGAGTCACATAAGCTGGATAGAAGGGCACTTGGGCATCTGTTCATATGAAACCATCAGATCTCTTGAGAACTTGCTATCACAAGAATAGCATGGGGGAAACTGCCCCCATGATTCAATTACCTCCCACCAGATCCCTCCCATGACATGTGGGGATTATGGGAGCTACAATTCAAGATGAGATTTGGGTGGGGACATAGCCAAACCATATCAGATATACATACACACACACACACACACACACACACACACACATACACACACATATAAAATTATTGTTATTCTTAGAAATGCAGTATTTTTAGGGAAAATGGTTTTAAGTTATATACAAATGATTTTATAATGATAATTCAGTGGTAAATTAATTTTAACATCACTTTCTCTCCTTTATTAATTTAAATGCCATTTAAAATGTCCTCCATAGACTCTTTGGTTTTAAGGAGGCGTGACTCACTTGTATTACTTTAGGTATTTAGGGTTTTCCTGTAGGATGCGCGTACACAGAAGCCTGGGGAAGGCCACACCCTTGCCACCATTATCTTGTTCTCACCCTCTTTTTTGGTGGTGTTCCAACCTTGAAATCTCACATCACTATCTCCTGTGCATCTCCACAGGCCCAGAAAGTCATCAAACAAAGTCATCCTTTCTATAGTGTATATTGTGAAAACAGCAGGTCTGATTTTCTCCAGTCATACATTTCCAACTCTACATTGCATCTTACTCTCCTTTTTCTGAGGTGTACATATTCCCCGTCACCTGCTGCTGAGATTCTGCTTCAAGTCACTTGCCAGCCCACTGTTTGGTGGCCCTTGGGTCAGGAGTTCACAGTTGGTCCAACAAGCTGTGGCTGAATGTGGGCTCAGGGGTCCCTAAACATGGCTTCTTCACTGCAGAATCCGGGGCCCCATTGGGTCAACCTGGCTGCAGTCTGATCCAAGGCGTTCATGGTGGAATAGTAGGTGGAATGTGCTTTTGCGGTAATTTCTTCCCTTACTTTCTTCTCCAAAGGAATAGATTCAGAGACTTTTGCTAGAACTTGTAATTCAGAAGGGGAGAACATGCCGACCTCCTGAAGACCACATATTCCAGGAGGCGGAAGAGAAATAATGATGTGCTTCAGATCTGGAAATGAGCAGGAATGACTTAGACTCTGCTTGACAAGAGTGGGAAGCTGCCAACAGAAGCAAATCTGAATTCTGCAGCACCATTCTAGTCTCTGCAAGGTGATCAAAACAGAGAACCCTGGGAAAGAATCCTGGACTCTTATAAGCTGGATAGAAGGGCACATGGGCATCCACATGTAATAGGAAAGAACTTTTAAAAGGGAGATTTCCACCCTGTTGGCCTTTAAATTATGGGGCATTTAGAATTTTAAGGAATGGAAATTAGCATTAAGGGGCATTTCCCCACTTACACAGGTGATTTCAGAACTTAGGATTGGGTTTTTCTAGGTTCTCCATAGAACCCTTGTTTATGGAGAATGATTTATACATTCATATCAGGTTTGTTGTTTAAGCCATTCCTTCAGAGTAGAGCTTGGCTGGATTTAAACAGATCTGATACCTTGTCAGACCTTCATTTCACATCATTTGTGGCACCTTGTCATGGTTGAGATAGTGCAATAGAACAGCAACACCTAGGTTTTTCTGACAATTCATTTCTATTTAAATCACTTCCTGAAATTTCCCTTGGCAAAAACCTTTCGTTGGTTGTTGTAACACACAACTTAAATTTGAATCCTAATACTTTTAACTGTTCATCTTTCTGTGAGGTGTGTAGGGTAACTGGCAAAGGGCTGTCCTCTCATTACTTTTGGTAAATTGAGAGAATACCTTAGAACCAGCCATAGGTAAGTGCAGAAATTCCCAGACAGAGTTAATAAGCTGTTCTCGTCACGTGTGCTCTTCCCCCTATTCGAATTGTGCTGCTGCTGGCGCCGGCCTTGGCAGCAGAAAGAAATATGATGTTCAGCTAATGGCTTGAGAAGGGGAGGGAAGGACTTGGGGTCACCTGTGGCATATCCTATTTTGAGCTGAGCCGAAGGAGATTAATGCTGTCACTAGCTTGATTAGCACCGCCACTTGCCTGGCTCTCGACTTTGAAATGTATTAATTCCGAGAGAACAGCTCGCCACCAGAGTTGTCTTGTCCACGTTTGCAACTAACCTTGTAAAATCCCGTGGCAATGGGCTGATGGGAGGGGGAGGCTGAGACACTGCAAAGCCCTGCTTGTCTTTTGTTTGCTTTTATGACAAAGGCTTTCAAAATAATGCTAAATTGCTTAAGCTTGAGACTGCAAGGTAACTGGTGTTTGGTGTCTCAAGTTAAAGCTCTTTTTAGCAGAGTTCTAGCAGGCACGCATCTTAAATCTATTCAGATGTGTACATGCATTTATTCATGTGAATGTCAGAAAATTTCTTGTTAAGATAACCTTTCTAAGTATATCATTGTGATGTGAATTGGTAATGTGTTCCTATAGTCGGAAGTCCTCTGTACTTGGGTTTTTAAATGCTCCATGTACTGTCTCATTTGGCTCAGAATTATCTAGGTTCAGGCATTCTGCAGGTCAAATCATGGCTTTTACTAGATAGAGTGAAAGCATTTTACATCCCATTTGCCAGTAGATTGAAAGTAGTTCTGAATCTAAAGTCTTTTTTAAGTTCTGAAGGCCCACTCTCCCTCTTGTGGGGTGCTGAGAGCTTGGTAAGTCTATGATTTTTGGAGTTGACACACTTTGATTCCAATTCCAGCTTGTAAAATCCATGGCAATGGGCTGACTGGAGGGTGCCATTATCTTTTACACAAAAAAAACTTTATGGGCAAATCGGAGTAAATTATAAGCACTGTTGAATAATGAAATATAAATTTGAAAAGTCTTCTGATATATAATGCCAACTTTTCCTTTAGAAAGATTATGCCAATTTTATATTGCTATACTTATTCTGGAATTCATTAGATATTATTATTTAATCTTTTCGAGTGTATAGGAAAATGTTTTGTTATTGTTGTAATGTGTTTTCTTGGATTACTTGTGAGGTTAAACCCTTTTTTTCATACGTTTATTGCCTTTTGGTGGTTTCTTTTTTGAATTGCCTCTTAATGTGTTTTGCAAGTTTCCTTGCTTCCTTAGTATAATGAAATAATAATATGAATGATAAATAAATCATAGTTGCTTTTGGAAGCTTTAACAATGTTGCCATAGTTCTTTTCTTTGTTCTCACACCAGGTCCAAAACATGTTGTATGAGCCTGGTGTACCTCTGTCAACCCCATGCTATGCAAACCTACCATTTGGCATGTGGGGTTTCTTCTGTGATCTTGTTTTTCTCTTTCTTTGTTGCAGGTAGTTTCATGAGCCATTCCCTTTTTCCTTTTTCTTCTTAGTTGGCCATCTTAAAGAACCTTTCAATGCTTCCTATTAAAACCACACTTGCATGGCCTTTTAGCAGATTAGAATGCTGCAGGCAACCGTTCTCTTCTGCTGCCAAGGTTTGCAGCCCCCACCCACCAGTGCCAGGCTTTATAGAAGCACCATGGTACAAGTAGAGAGTTGTTCCCTTGGGTCTGAGTAGGAGGTCGTGGATGTTGAGAAGCATTCATTCCTTTAATCATTCCATAATTATAAATTAAGGGACTGTCTATGTGTTAGGACTACAGCAGTGAAAAGAGCAGATAAGATTCCCCAGCTTCATAAATGTCACCACTTGATGTGGTGAGCTGCACAGTGAAGAGGAATCAAAATGCACAGTATGTGAAAAGAGGGTAGAGGGTCAGTGCTGAGGGTTGGGGAGGGGCACTGTGGCTTTGTGGAGTGATCCAGAAGGACCCACTGGGAAGATGAGAGCTGGGGGAGATGAGGGAGCCAGGCCCATGGATCCCTGCAAAAAGTATGTGCCAGGTGGAGGAACAGCAGGCACCATGCCAATGCTCTGAGTGGGAGGCATGCGAGGGATGACCAAGGAAGACAGGGGAGTGAGGCTGTGAGCTGGAAGTGGTACTGAGGGGCCAGATCGTGGGAGCCTCCCCAGGAGCAGGATGGAATGACCATACTCTGAGCCTGGCAGTGCTCAGAGGACTTGCTGTTGGACTGAATGAGGAGTGTGTTTGACTTTGCTAGAACAACTGGAACAGAACACTACACACTGGGCAGCTTAAACAATAGAAATTGATTGTTACACAGCTCTGGAGACCAGAAGTCCAAAATCAACGTGTTGGCAGGGCAGGTTCCTTCTGAGGGCTGTGAGGTCTGTTCCAGGCTCTGGTGGGCTGTGGGCAGTCTTTGCTGGTTTTTTCCAAGCGTCACCCTGATCGCTGCCTCATCTTCACGTGGCATTCCCCTATGTGCCTGTCTGTGTTCAGATTTCCACCCTTTATAAGGACACCAGTCCTACTGGATGAGAAATCCACCCTTCTCCGTATGGCCTTATCTAAACTTCGCTAATGACCTCTGTAATGACTCTCATCTAAATAAGACCATATCTGGAGGTACTAGGGGCTAGGACTTCAACATATCTTTTTTGAGAAACCAAATTCAGCCCATAACAGGGTGTAAGGAGAGGAGCTGAGTCAGGATTCAACCTCAGAGCTCTTGTCTGGCCAACTGGGAGAATGGAGTTGCCGCCTGCTGCGGTGGGAACTCTGTGGGAGAAGTAGACGATGCGGGGAAGCCCATGCGTTGGGCTTTGGATGCCAAGTTTGAGATACCTGTAAGACAGCTCTTCATTTGGGGGTCCTAACATCAACTTCTCAATACTGGACTCAATATTGATCTCTTCCAGCCTGGGGTGTGTGCAGGGCAGGACCTGGGCTGGAGAGTGGGCCTAGGCTGGTCCAGGTGGCTGGCAGCCTCCCACAGTGCACTGAACAGGAATCATCCTTCTCTGAGTCCATGGCGTGAAGAAGCTCGGGAAGCACTGCACTAAGGCCGGCCCCACTGTTGTTCCCGCTTGTGAACAAAGTAGCTCAGATAGGGCAAGCAATAACAAGATTCTTTCAGTCTTAGTTACCCACTGAGTAACTTGTAGTCTGGTTCTAGCCAAGAGCCAAATGTACACGGTTACTCTCAAACTCACTTTGAAACTCACTATCCTCTTCCATTCCTTTTCTTCATCTTGTCACCTCTTGTTTGATGCACATGACCCTTTTTCTCAATATCCTACAATAACATCCTTTAACAATTTCCTGGGGTTCTGTTTGCACCTGGAGATGAAACGGTTCAAGGTAAAGGGTATTATCTCTGAGTCCGTGATTTCTCCTAGAGTGTTGTGTAAATCAATAGAAACAGACCTAAAAACCCTCAATGTGTCCAGAATGGTGATTCATGGTTCTAGTTACAACCTGAAGAGTCTGCTGACCACAGGGCTCCCAGGGGTACTTCTAACCTCACATAGTTAAATTTACACTCATCTTTTCCAAGGTCCAGAATATTTTCCAAATAAAAGTAGAGAGAACGACATATCATGTCAAACATAAAATTACCACATAGCAGTTCTGTAGCCATTGTCAATAAGTTCCATTGTAGTTTGGCTACAAATTCTCTTTTTAGCTTGGTTTAAACATGCAATGTTCATGCACCTGGGTTTTCTGCACCCAATTTGTATTTTCTGGTGCTAGTACTTAGAGCTGTATCCTAAGTACATAAAATATGAAAGAAGACCTAAATGTAGTGATTTTCTCTGATTATCCCAATAAAGACACAAATCACAAGGGTGTTCTTAAAATCCAGCTGTCCTGAGTACTTTATCTTGCTGGGCTGTGAGAAAGAACATTCTGACTTGGGAAAGCATGGGTTGAACCAGATAGCCTTATGAATTGCATAGGAACAGACGGTTTCCCACGTTTCAAAGAAGAAATAATCCTGTGAAGTCCAAATCAACCCTTTGTACACAGACTGAAACATTAATTTTGTCCTGGATGATTGGTGGCCGTTCACGGATACTCATTTATTAGAACCCTAAAGACGATTCTGTATGGCCGGCTTGTCCCGCCAGACTATAACTAGATTTATTGCAGTCTGAACTCTATGGTTATACAAATAAAATAGTTTTTTCTTATCTCTTTATTTGATTTCTAACAAATGCACTGTGGTCTGTACAACCCAAATCTTTAAGATATGTTCAAATTTGCTTTATGGCCCAATATGTTGTTGATTTTTATAAATATTTCATGTACACTTGAGAAGTGTTTGTATCTCCCAATTTTCTGGCTGTAATGTTCTTTGCAGGCCCCTTAAATAAATCTTATTGATTATAGTGTTCAAATCTGTTCCAGCTTTAATAATACATATACATACATATTTTTGTCTATTTTTTCTATCAATTGCTAAACGAGGTATGAGAAAACTTCCCATATGATTGTTGACTTGAATTTTTCTCCCATTGTTCTGTCATTTTTGCTTTGTCTTTGGAGTCTATTTTAAGAGTTGCCTACAGATTTCAAATTATTGTATCTTCCTGGTAAATTAAAAATTGTTATTTTGTTTTAATCCTATATTTAGAAATGCCTTTTGCTCTCTTTCATATATCTTTTATTTATTTATTTATTTATTTATTTATTTATTTATTTATTTATTTATGGTGGATTCTCACTCCATCGTTCAGGCTGGAGTGCAGTGGCACAATCTCGGCTCACTGCAACCTCTGCCTTCCAAGTTCAAGCGATTCTCCTGCCTCAGCCTCCCAAGTAGCTGGGATTACACACATGCACCACCATGCCCCGGTAATTTTCATATTTTTAGTAGAGATGGGTTTTGCCATGTTGGCCAGGCTGGCCTCGAATTCCTGACCTCAGGTGATCCACCTGCCTTGGCCTCCCAAATTGCTGGGTTTACAGGCATGAGCCACAAAGCCCAGCCTCTTTCGTATACCTAATATGTAAATTCATATATGTGTGTGTATCTTTATTATATATTTATATATTATCTATCTACCTAGCTAGTCTATAAAACATCTAATAGAGTGATGACAGCTTTCTTTTGGCTACCATTTTTCTGATTTTTCTCCTATCCTTTTTCTTTGAAACTTCATGTATCCTTTTATATGTGCCTTTTGTAAACTAGGTAGTTAGATGTTTTAATCCAATTTGATCATCTTCATTTTTATACTGAATCCTTTAGTTCACTTACATTATTATCATAGCATATATTTGGGTAAATATTTACCATATACTTTTGCCTTTGTTATTTGTTTCTTCTTTTTTCTTTCTGATTCTCCTGCCCCATTCTATTTTTCATCTACTAGTTTAGTAGTTCTACACTCTTTTTCTATTCTTTTAGTGTCAACTCTAAAAATTTTAACATGCACACAACTGACGTAAATTTACTGGCTTCCTTTGTTACTTTTTTTCACTTTAGATAAGTCTTTTTTTTTTCCTCTTTTATTAATATGTTTGTTATGGTTTGGCTTTGCATCTCCATGAAATCTCATCTCAAATTGTAGGGAGGGAGGGACCTGGCGGGAAGTGATTGGATCATCAGGGTGGTTTCCACCATGCTATTCTCGTGACGGTGAGTGAGTGCTGATGAGATCTGATGGTTTGAAAGTGTTTGACAGTTCCTCCATCACTCTCTGTCTCCTACCGCCATGTAAGATATGCTTTACTTCCCCTTCACCTTCTCCCATGATTATAAGTTTCCTGAGGCCTCCCCAGCCATGCAGAACTGTGAATCAAACCACTTTTCTTTATAAATTACCCAGTCTCAGGCAGTTCTTTACAGCCATGTGAAAATGGACTACAATGTTTAAAAGGGGGTTTTATGTTTTATTTAGCACTTTAGTTGTTTCAG
Organism: Macaca fascicularis; assembly: GCF_037993035.2. Lineage (NCBI taxonomy): Eukaryota > Metazoa > Chordata > Mammalia > Primates > Cercopithecidae > Macaca > Macaca fascicularis. Next base: position 10,411,614 of record NC_088380.1, on the reverse strand, counting down.
TGGGAGTGTTGGCTAGAGTATCTATTCTTTCATACTGCTCAAAATGAAAGTACTAAATGGATTTTATTTTCTATCTAAAATATAATTTTCATTATTGCAAATGCAGCAAGTGAACATCCTGGAAAGTTAGAATACACAGATAAATAAGAATAAGAAAAAACCCCCACCTTATTTATACCCTAAGATCACTTTTAAAACGTTAGAGTGTATTGTTCCATATTGTGTATGTGTGTGTGATATGGCTTGTGATATGGTTTGGGTCTGTGTCCCCACCCAATTCTCATGTTGAATTATAATTTCCAGTGTTGGAGGTGGGGCCTGGTGAGAGGTGATTGGATAATGGGGGTGGATCCTTCATGAATGGTTTAGCACCATCTTCTCGGTGCCGTTCTCACGATGGTGAGTGAGTTCTCATAAGCTCTGGTTATTTAAAAGTGTGTAGCCCCTCCCTCTCTCTTTCTTCCTCCTGTTCTGGCTATGTAAGATGTGCTTGCTTACCCTTTACCTTCTGTCATGATTGTAAGTTTCCTGAGGCCTCCCCAGAAACAGAAGCTGCTATGCTTCCTGTACAGCCTGCAGAACCGTAAGCCAATTAAAACTATTTTCTTTATAAACTACCCAATCTCAGGTCTTACTTTATAGTAATGTGAGAATGAACTAATACAGAAAATTGGTACTGAGGAGTGGGGCATTGCTACTCCTGCAATGGTATAGCAATTTCAGATATTTGAAAATATGGAAGTGACTTTGGAACTGGGTAATGGGTAGAGGTTGGAAGAGTGTAGAAGGATCAGAAGAAGACAGGAAGATGAGGGAAAGTTTGGAACTTCCTAGAAGATTGTTAAATTATTGTGACCAAAATGCTGATAGTGATGTAGACAGTGAAGTCCAGGCTGAGGAGGTCTCAGATGGAAATGAGGAACTTACTGGAAACTAGAGTAAATGTCACTCTTGCTATGCTTTAGCAAAGAGCTTGGTTGGATTGTGTCCCTACTCTAGGGATCTGTGGAACTTTGAACTTGAGAAAGATGATTTAGGGTATCTGGGAGATTAAATTCTAAGCAGCAAAGTGTTCAAGATGTGGCCTGGCTGCTTCTAATAACCTATGCTCATGTGCATGAGCAAAGAAATGACCTGGGAGGCAGAGGCAGGCAGATCATTTGAGGTCTGAAGTTCGAGACCAGCCTGACCAACATGGTGAAACCCCATCTCTACTAAAAATACAAAAACATTGGCCGGTTATGGTGGTGCACGCCTGTAGTTCCAGCTACTCAGGAGGCTGAGGCAGGAGAATCGCTTGAACTCAGGAGGTGGCACTTATATTTAAAGGGGAAGCAGAGCATAAAAGTTTGGAAAATTGCAGCCTGGCCATGTGGTAAAAAAGAATAGCCCATTTTCTGGGGAGGTTTCAAGCAGGTTGCAAAGTTTTGCATAAGTAAAAAGGAGCCAAGTGCTGATAGCCAAGACAATGGGAAAAAGGCCTCCAAGGCATTTCAGAGACCTTTGCAGCATCCCCTTTCATCACGACTCCAAAGGCCTAGGAGGACAGAATGGTTTCATGAGCCAGGCCTAGGCCCCCTTGGAACACGAATCCCTGCTTCCCAACTACTCCAGCTCCAGTCCTGGCTAAAAGAGGCCCAGGTACAGCTCAGGCTGCTACTTCAGAGGGTGAAAGCCATAAGCCTTGGTGGCTTGAGGCTTCCACATGATGGTAAGCCTGTGGGTTTACAAAGTGCAAGAGTTGAGGCTTGGGAGCTTCCACCTACATTTCAGAGGATGTATGGAAAAGTTGGGATGTCCAGACAGAAGCCTGCTGCAGAGGTGGAGCTCCCACAGAGAACCTCTATTAGGGCAGTGCAGAGGGGAAATGTGGGGTCGGAGCCCCCACACAGAGTCCCCACTGGGACCCTGCCTAGTGGAGCTGTGGGAAGAGGGTCACTGTCCTCCAGACCCTAGAATGGTAGATCCATTGACCCTCCTTGGACTCAGTGGGGGCTCTACCCCTGCCCAACTGTGGGGACTCCTTCCATCCCCCAGGCTCACTGTGCTCATCAGGATGTCTTGATTGCTTTCTAGGCTTGAGGCTGGTGCTACTTTTTTTTATGCTGATGCATAATCTGTTATCTCATCTTTCCTTCTTTTCTAAGACTTTCTGTTTCTTTTTAGGCCTTTCTGTCCATTCTCAAGGATGTACTTCCCCCATTCTCTCTTCCAACTTCTAGTATACCTAGCCTTGTTTGATTTTTGTGAAAAGGCTGGGTGTGAGATGAAATGGGTTAGGGAACATGTGAGCCTCGGGTCTTCTACTAGGGTTGTGAGTAGTGTGTCATCTAAGTCCTCTAGAGCCGAGGACAAGGGGGACCTGATTTTTCCCAGAAGGAGGTAAGACCTTTTATTTCTTTTCTTTTCCTTTCTTCCCTTCCCTTCCCTTCCCTTCCCTTCCCTTCCCTTCCCTTCCCTTCCCTTCCCGTCCCCTCCCCTCCCCTCCCCTCCCCTCCCCTCCCCTCCCCTCCCTTCCCCTTCCTTCCCCTCCCTTCCCTTCCCTTCCCTTCCCTTCTTTCTTTTCTTTCTTCTTTCTTTTTGTTCTCTCTCTGTCACCGAAGCTGGAGTGAAGTGGTATGATCATGGCTTACTGCTGCCTTGAACTCCTGGGCTCAAGCAATCTCCTGCCTCAGCCTACAGGTAACTGGAATTATAGGTGCGCCACCACCATGCCTGGCTAATTTTTTTAAAAAAAATTTTGTGTAGAGATGGAATCTCTCTATGTTGCTCAGGCTGATCTCAAATTCCTGGCCTCAAGTGATCCTTCTGCCTCAGTTTTCCAAAGTGCTGGGATTAATGGCACGAACAACAATGCCCACCCAAGACCTTTCTTATTTCAGCAACCTCAGAACAAAGCACTTTTACTCTGTAAATATATCCTTATCTGTCCTTTTTTATATTCTTCTGCTTATTTGCCTTTATTTTTCTACTAAATATTCTTTGGAGAAATATCTAACTTGAATCTGTTGGATCAAAGGAGAAAAAGATCTTTCATGCTAGAGACATCAGTGGAGACAATAAGTGGTCCCCAGAGTGAGTACTCTAACAATTTGTACAACTGGAACAAAAGTGGTCAGCTGAAATTCTGAGAGTGGGAGAGCTGTAGGCAGTTGTGACTTTTTGTGCCTTCATGACCCAGGATATTTTCTTACACTACTTTGCTCACGTGGTACTGAATCTATTTTCTTAAAAGCACAGGCTACCTACAACAACTGAGATATGTCCATGTGTCTCTGCATTTGTTGACTTTGCATTTTTGTTCAGCAAACCTAAGTGTTCCTGGGAGATTTAATATAATTGAAATTCCCCTTTCCCAGCTTATCTTGATTGTGTGACTTGGAAAAGGGAATAAGACTACTAAAAGGTTAGGGTAATTTATGTTATGAGAACTCTGCTTATTACTAAGACATTCTTGAAATTACCCTGTTACTGCCTTTAAATATTAATTCTATTTCCTGAAAGAATGAGCTAAAGAATTCAAGCAATTCTAAAGCGCTTGGAGGAGAAACTAAGTTCTCAAGAAAAGAAAATTGCTAGAAGGTGAAATATGCAATTTGACAGTATGCATGTGTTATATTGTTACAAATGCTTCAGACTGTTTAATATCAAACTATAAGATGTGTTTTGACAGAGTATAGTAGTTTTGAAGACATGACAAATGATTAATGTAGTACTTAGTGGGATAGTTTCTAAGAAATGAGTTGGGCTTCTTAGATATGGAGGTGATTTAAGCTGTGTATTAACTATTTCGGTTCATTAGGGTAGTGTTTATTACATTGAAGCAGTAATGGAAATGATTCATTGTGGTGAGTTTAAGAAATTAAAATTCCATGATAAGTTTATTTGATTGGAATGGTTTCAGGAATACTTGCCAAATTAGTAGGTATATATGATAGAAACAAATTGGAGCAGCTGCCTGACTGACAGTAATCACATTTTAGTGGTCATGTCTAACCTTCATGATGGAAAGCATTCTTTCCCCTCATCCCACTGTGAGGTCTGAACGGGCCCTGTAAATTCCAACTCCCTGGCAACAGCTAGCCACAGTAATTGGTTAGGAGGTGGCTTTAAACTAGGGTTAAACTTGTTCTGGTTTGCTTGGACTTTTCCAGTTCCAAAATTGAAAGTCCCATGTCTCAGGAACCTCCTCAGTCCCAGGCAAAGTGGGATGTTTGGTTGCCCTCCATTGAACCTAACCTGGCCAGTTAGAGTTCTTCCTGGGAGATTTAGACTGGAAATGGAGTCTTTCTTCTTCTGGTCAAAAGCTATGAAAATTAAGTTTAGGGAAGCTGGCAGCTCTGCATCTGACCTCAGGACTCAGCTACTCTGAAATAATAGAGTATACTTGCTGAGAACAAGGTGAAAACAGAGTTCCCAAAACATTTGAGTCTCTAGTTTCTCCCCACCTTTAGCAAGGACAATGTGTTTAATGTGAGCCAATGGGCTTCCTTCTTTTGCCCAAACTATTCTAATTGAGTTTCTGTCAATTACAACCAAAGAATCCTAATATAGTATGTTTGCCCCTAGACAACCCAGGAATTACTATCTTTTAATCTTTTTTATTATATTTTTTCCCAGTTTTATAAAACTTACAAAATAGGAAGTGGAAACATTGAAAATAGTAATTAAAATTTAGGTTGGAAGGGATCTTAGAGGGCTTGAAGGCTAATTTTGCAGATAGGACAGAATTCTTTTCTACAAAATGCCTGGAACAATGTGGTATAATTCATTCTTCTCCTTTGCTTATCAAGTCTAGTTTCATCATAGTTTATAAGACATCTACATTTCGTCCATGAATCTAATGCTTGGTATGGGGTTTGGTACTTAAAATCACACTGTCCCTATTGGTTGACTTACTGTGGAATGGATGAATGTTTAACTGAACTTAATCATAATGACCCCTTAATCTTAATTTTACATTTGGGTTTTGGAAGGGAATCTTAGAAAATTATAGAATCAGATTAGTGAAGATCAGAGGAACCTCTCATAACTTCAGTTTATCACATATATTGTGTATACAGAACAAATACATTTTGGCCATTTACATTTTATGGTTTCTTTTTTAAATGCTAAAGAAAGTGGATTTAAACATATGATCATGTAAACAATGATAATTGTGTCTAAAATCGTTCTTTGGAAAGATAAAATTTTCCATTGTAACTTGTATGTTTCTGCTTTGGAAAAGAATTGCTTGTTCACTTAATCAGTAAAAAATTACCAAGTTCCTACCATGCTCATAGATGTTAGAGGAGCTAGGAGTTTCCAGTTAGCTCACGGTGTGTCTGGGACATGGAAGATGTATCATTAGTACCCTCGCATTTGTAAGTAATAGAAAATGCAACTCCAACTGGCCTAAAGAAAAGTAGAAAAATTTTTGTTTACATAACGGAAAAGGTGGACCAGACTCCAGGGCTCTGGCATTGTTATCATGCCCTGGTTGCTTCCTTTCCAGTTATGAGCTCTACTTCCTACATGAATTATTTCGCAGAAAGGCCCCTTCCCCATCCCACAACGGCAAGATGACTGCCACAGGCTGTCTACCATTATCCAGCTCATCATTCAGGTAGGAATGGGAAAGGAAATATGTCAATATTACACAAGATACTAGTCTCTCCATTAGCAGTCCCAGCCAAAGTCTCCGAAGTCTCTGTCCCTCCTAGGTTTGGATTTCCTGTGTGGATTTCTATCCCAAAATTAATCACTTAGGAGCTACAGTGATTACTTTTGGAGCCAAGGTGAGAATCCCAGAAAGTATGAGAAGAAGTTTACCAAAAAAAAGAATGAAGAGGAATGACTGGTAGCTGGAGAAATGATTAACAACATTTTCTACAAAGGATATATAGCCAAACAACATTTGGGGGTATTAAACCTTTTGCCACTTTAGTGTAAGTGGCGTGTTATGGACCGAATGTTTGTGCCTTTTCCCCACCCCTGTACATTTATACTTTAAAATTCTGACTTCCAATGTGGTGGAGACCTTTGAGAGGTAATTAGGTTTAGATGAAGTCATGAGCACTCTCTCTGCCCTATGAGGTCACAGTAAGAAGGTGACTACCTGTAAGCCAGGAAGAGAGCTAAACTTTGCTAAACCTTGATCCTGAGCTTCCCTGCTTCTAGAGCTGTGAAAAATAAATGTCTATTGTTTAGGCCACTGAGTTGTGGTATTTTTTATACTATCCTGAGCTGACTAATACATGGTTCGAGGCTGAACTGTATCAATCTAAGAAAAAATTGCTTTGCTTTGCATGAGTGACCTGCTTGCTTCTATGTTTATGGTACTCCCACACACTGAGAAGCTTTGATTTTTAAATCAAGTTTTAGCTACTGTTGCAGCCCCAGAGGAAGCTCCTCCATGACTTGTTGCCATCTTGTTGCAGGGGTGAGGAAGGAAGGGGATGGGAGTGTTATGCAAATGCTGGGCCCTCCCTGTGCAGGCCTCCTGAGTCAGATTCTGAGAGGAGGAGTTCAGAGTATTTTTTTAAAAGTGCCCACGTGATTCTGAAGGGCACGAACAGCTGAACACCATTGGTTCTTTTTCTCTGGAGAGCCCACCTCGTTTGTGGCCTGGCATGTACCCATCCAGCCTTCAAGATCCAGCTCACTCATCTCCATCTTGATGAGGTCTTCCTTGCCTCTCTCGGGAAGACCGAGAGCTGCCGCTTCTGTAATGCACAACGTTTTGTTCACATTTGCATCCTGCCACTTTCTGTCTTGTATCATATTGACATATTTGTGTATCAGTTTCCTCACCAGTTTTTTTTTTTTTTTTTTGAGACAGGGTCTCACACTGTCACTGAGCCTGGAGTGCAGTGGCATGATCTCGGTCTCGGTTGAAACCTCCTAGGCTCAAGCGATCCTCACACCTCAGCCTCCTGAGTAGCTGGAACTACAGGTGCATGCCACCATGCCCAGTTAAGTTTTGTATTTTTTTGTAGAGATGGGGTTTCGTCATATTTCCCAGGCTGGTCTTGAATTCCTGGGCTCAAGCAATCTGGCCGCCTCAGCCTCTTAAAGTGCTAGGATTATAGGTGTGAGCCACTGCACCAGACACTTTACAAGATTTTGAGAAACTTGTGAGCAGGGATCATAAATTCTAAATGCTGAATTTTGTGATGGTGGAGAAAAGGTGGAACTCAGAGAAGTGAGGGAGTCATCATCTCCAAAGGGCAGGTTCTGGCATGGACACAGCAGCAAACATTGGAAGTTATGTTTCTATTTATTTTTCTATGTAACGTTTAATTTCTACTTCTGGACATGTTTATAAGGTACATCTCATAGAGTAGTACACATGTATAAAGTTAATAAATAATATAATTGGTATACTACAGTTGATACATATATCGGGAGTTTATATTCAAACATTTAAAAAATGGAGTGTGAGACAAAAAACAGTTGGAGCTTATGGGTTGAGATCATCATTTTCCAATTTCCTGTAGCAACAACCCACCTTGGGTCCTACCTGTCACACCGTTATCTTGTGAGTGGGTGACTGTGCACCAACAGGGAGACCATTCTGAGTACAAGATATTTCTGAGGGATTCTGCACTAATTCCTGACACTTCCAATTTGATTGCAATCCATTAGAGATGCTCACCTCCCTCTCAAGTCCCCCAGTTGATGTCACTAGGGGGCCACATCCTGCAGCTTGGGAAACCCTGGGTGGATCATGAGGGAGCGACGTTGAGGAGGGATCTGGATTTGGACCTCGAGCAATGTCTCCTGATGAAGGCCTTGTAAAAATGCGGCTTCCCCAGGCCTCAGGCTGGCATTCCTGTGGCGCCCTGGGGTCTGACAACTCAGAACCTCAGGCTCAGAGAATATGTGATGGTTTTATCTCATGGACCATGAGGGATGGTCCCTGGAAAAGGAGAGCAGGAAAAAAACAAGAAATCTGCAGGACAGTGGGAAGATCGGTGCTTATGAGAAATCAAGCTGGTCAGGTAGGCCTAGGCCAGGCCATGCAGAGCCTTGAAAGTCAGGTGGAGGCTATTTTGACACAGCGGAAGGCAATAACTCATCAGCACTGTTAAGTGGGATCAGCCTTACCTTAGTCAGTCACCTGAAAAGTGTTAGCACAGATTCCCGCGGGCTGAGTCTGTAGACCTAAATCTAGTTGAGTTCTGAGCTCACTCTTTGGGGAGCTGTATCTGCCTTGCTTGTCTAGCTACATCTCTGGAGTGAAGTTGAGGATGAATCCAATGCCACCCAGGTACTATGGGACAGCGGCCCCACAGGCACCCTTGTTCCACCGATCAGCTCCACCCCTTTAGGACTTGCTTGGGAAGGCCTGTGGCTTCTATTAATTTTGGACCTTGATGTTTTCTCCTCCAACCCAGAGGTGAGTGGCAACTGAACCGAGACCACAGCCTGTGCTTGGTTCACTGAAGTTATTAATGCCAAGGCGTGACCTCCTGCTTCTCTTATCGAACGTACTTTTCCTTTTCTTGGGATTGCACAAAAATGGCAGAAGTAGTTTCTTCCCAAGCTGCCTGACAGCCACCCAATGGCTGTCTCTGCTCTTGGCCTGTGCTTGGCCATCATTTTATTTGATGGTAAATACCTGGGGGATATGACTGTTCTCCAGAAGGAGTAATATAAAAACAGTGTTCCATTTTGGATTTAAGCAGCGTTGTACCTTATAAGCAGACTTAAATTCATTTTGTAGAATTCTTGCATGGCAAACCATATGCGATCTTGAGGCTTTCTGAAATGAGGATCGGTGTTTAAAATGGGTGCTATTGATAACCAGCTCTATAAGACCCGCAAGGAGGTGTTTGAGGGGGGTCTTAATGCTCTAGTTTTCATTAACTAGTCACTGTGGCAGCAGTTTATTAAATTGCAAATCAGAATCTTAGTTAAAAGGGCTGGCTGTGATCCAGTTAATATATTCATTTTTAATAGTGGGGCCCCAGGCTATGAAAAGGCACCAACGCGGAAACGTGTGTTTGAGCTTCGTCTGGGTCCCAGCACCCGCTTTTTGAGGTTCACTTGTAACATTCATTATTGCCACCCTCGGCAGTGCCCTTTGGTTCACCTCTGACAGCTTCTCAGGGGAAAGTGGAAGAAGGCAGTGTGCGTTTTGCTTTCTTTGTGGTCCTAGGGATTTTCCACCATCCCCAGGGTGGAGCATTTCTTTCCAGTTGACCTGATTGACCAGGGGAGGAATAAAGTGTAGGGTGTATTGATTGGTTTTGACTTTCAAGATATGAAACAAAGGTGCTTTCTGCTGATGGCTAAAACTAATTACAACACAGGACCATAGGGCTACGGCAGCTTAGACAAAACAATGCTGAAGGTCCCTTAAGAAATAAACAGAATCTAAGCCCAAAAGGAGAATAAAAAGGGGAGTGAGGTCCCTTTTCATACCCTATGCTTATTTGACTTCCTTGTATAGTTGGTTTTCTGTATCTGCAAATTCTGCATCCACGAATTCAACCAATCATGGATTGAAGATATTAAACAATACAACAATACAAAATACAAATTAAAAGCTGTAAGGTACATGGCTGCGCTGCGGCCAGGTGGGCATGGGCTGAGGTAAATATCCTGCATGACTCAGCGAGTTTAGAGCACAGGTGTATAACTCCACTTGTTATCACAGCTATGTAGCCATAATGATGGAAGACCATCACGTGGCTCTAAGCCACCATTGTCTGTAAAAGGTTTAATTGCGCTGCTGACGCTGCACAGGTGCACCTGTGCCCAGAGAAAGAGTTCAGCTGCTGACCCTGAAGGCAAGGAAGAGCCGGCTGCGCAGCTGTGTGTGGGAGCAGCCAGCTCAAGCAGCTGATACAGAGCGGACAGTGTGAGAGAGCTGCTGATGAGAAAGCTGCTGAATAAAGCCGTATTTCACTCTACCTATGCCCCCAACCAGTGTTCTTTCTACTGTTTGCCACTCATCCATTCACTCCCTTCAGACCTCAGCATGGGCTGGAACTGAACTTGAACCTAACAAAAACAATACAGTGTAACTATTTACATAGCATTTACATCGTATTGGTGTTGTGCTGAACCTTTATTGACTCCAGTGGGGATAGCACCAGGTTCCAGAGTCTGAAGGAGAGACTCAGAGGCAGCAAATGAGTCATGGGGTTTTATTGGAGGGCTTACACACCAGGAGAGAGTCCAGTGGTGGCGGGCTGGGCAGGAGAACCACAACTACTTACAGAGCACATGCAGTTTATATATAATACTATGGGTCGGGTGGGGGGCTCAGATGTTTCTCATAGGGAAGCAATTGATCTCTGGGTTGTCCACTCCCAGAATCCTTAGCTCAGAACGCTGAACCCATGCTCAGGTGCATCTGCCATACGCAGTCATTCTCTGGATATGCTCAAGTCAAGTTATTGCTGTCGGGTGCCTCTACCATAAAATTGGGCATTATAAACAATCTAGAGATGGTTTAAAGTACACAGGTGGATGCAGGTTATATGCAAATACTACCTCATTTTATGTCAGGTACTTGAGCATCTGCAGATTTTGGTATTTCTGGGGGTCCTGGAACCACTCCCCTGCAGATACTGAGGAACAACTGTGTCTGTAAGTTGTCTTCCTTTGGTGACGTAAGAGCCTGTGAGGCAATTGTGTTTTCGCCCAAGCCCATCTTGAAACGGGACTGGGTATTTCCAAGTATCCCCCAAGCAGATCTGATGTGACCTTGCGTTAATGAGAAGCGGATACTTGGCCTTAGATTTTCTGAAGAGATGGCAAAGAAATTCACATCACTGGCCGCACAGCAGAAATGGAATTAAATTCACATTGGATAACTCTTGTCCACGTTGTTCTTCGCCTTTCTCTCCCAGGACCCCTCTGCAGTCCTCTGCTTTCTGGGTGGGTTTTGACTGGCAGCTCACATGCTTCTGCAGCAAAGCTAGAGCTGGGTAGCTGAGTGGCTGCCATTGGCTCCTCGCCCCTCAGCATGCCCTGTGTGTATTGGTTCATCTCCTTGTTTCGCTGAGTTTGTGTTGAGATTATACATTTGTGCAACCACATCACATAGTTTATATCAAGGTTGTTTTAAACTAGGTTTTCATGTAGGCCATATCACCCTCTGACGTGCTAGGTGGTCAGCTGGCTCCAGTGCCTCCTTAGTCTCACAGATAACCTCATCTCCATGTTGCCACCTGGTCAGGTATGCCTTGTTCTACTGTTCACTGAGCTCCAAGCTTCCATTCTGAGGCATTTAGCGTATCTCTTTTACTAGGTAATTGCAAGTATTATTGTGCAAATATGTATAGATGAAATTTTCTAAGTCCTGTAATTGTGGCTAAACTTTCACGGACAATTTAGGCCTCATGACAGTCTCAGGGGATCTTCTAGTGCCTCTGGCTGGGACCTCAGCATTTTCTCACTCCTTAAAATTCCCTAGGAGTTTCTTCTTATGATATATTAGGGTAGGAGGCCAAGTTATAAGCATCTAAACATGGGTCATAGTTGATGTGCTACTCAGGAAGGTAAAAAAATGAGCCTCCACTGTCAAGCAGCCAAGTTTGGCAAAACCCCTATTGTGTTAACCATCCTCCTCCTGCCCTCACGCGTGGATCACTGCCCAATCCAAGAAGCAAGGCAGTGAGCACTGTACTTCTGCTCCCACTAATAGGTCACCTGACACTTCCTTCTTGGGGAGCGCACTGCCTCTATGCTCCTCGGAACCAGCTGGGCAGAGGTCAGCCACCCAGTTAGGACCTCAGGAGCGAACCCTCCATTTGGGAGCACTCAGCTTGCCTGACTTTCAGGGCATGTCCTATGTTGCCAGAACGTTTCCTCGAATCAACACAAAATCTTTCTGCTACAACTCCTCTATTCTAATTTAATGGGAGCTAATAGTTTCTTGTTATATTTAGTGCATTCATGTGTTCATTCACTCATCAATTCACTCAGATCTGTGCACCTAGCTAAGTCTCATAGAATGTCTACTTTTGACAGATATTGTGCTTGCTGGCTGTTAGGGATACAAAGATGAATTGAGACCTCCACACTTGCCCTAGTAGTTTCTAGCCTAGTGGGTGATAGACACAGAAGTAATTATAATGCAGTTTGGTAGGTCTAACACTATAAATGGAGACAGCTGATATTTGGAGAGTATGCATTGGTATGGCTGCTCCAGTTGCTCCACCACTAGAATCAGTAATGATAGGGTTAAACCTGGTGAGGCTGCAGGGGATGAGGTTGCCTCAGGACCCTGGCCCAGTGCTGTGGCCAGCATTAGCAGTGCTTGATTGGTGCCTAAATGGTAAGTATTATGGCCAACACTCTTGGACGTGTTTGGGTCCCAGCCAGGGGAGGATGATTTTTAAGGGGAGGTGATACGTGCTGGAATATCAAAAATGAGTAGTGAGGAGTTATTTAGGTAAAAAGGATGTAAAGGGTTTGGGGTAAAGACAGGTGATCCCGATCCAAGGAAAGACAGGTGGTCCAATCCAAGGGAAAGCTTGAGCAAATGCAAGGGGGTGAGAACCTCAGGAATTCAGATACTGGAGGAGTTTGAGGTGCTATCCAGGGGATCATGGGAAGTGAGTAGTGGAATGAGATGAAGCTGGAGGAGTGCATGGGGCGAGGCAAGGAAGGGCTGTAAGCACTGCTTTAGGGCCTCTTCTTTGTGTTTAAGAAGTTATTTCTGATGTCTGTGTAAAGGCTGGACTTGAGAGAGAGAGATTGAGGCCAGGAAACCAGGGTGGAGGCTCTGATGGGACTCCAGGCAAGGATGGTGAGGATTTCAATAGGATGGTGGAGACTGGTGGGGTAGGAGGGCAGGTGTGGGGAATGTGTTGGAGGAAGAGCCAGCAAGGTTTGGCGATTGCTTGGGAATGGGAAGGGAGTGAGGAAGGCATCTGCCAGGTTTTAGATGGCTGGAGGCAGGCATCTGTGTTAGGGTCCCTGTGCTATGGTAAGTAATTACCATGACCTGGGGGTGTAACACAACAGAAATTTATTGTCTCACAGTTCCAGAGGCTAGAAGTCCAAAAAATAAAATCCGCAGGATTGGTTCCTTGTGGTGGCTCTGAGGGAGAATCCACTCCATATCTCTGTCCTGCTCCCCTTCTTTAAAAATTTTTTTTCTATATTTTTAATTTTATGGATATATAAGTTATACATATTTATGGGGTACATGTGAAATTTTGATAGACGCATGCAATATGTAATGATAAAACCAGGCTAATTGGGATATTTGTCATCTCAAGCATTTATCATTTATTCATGTTAGGAACATTCCAATTCCATCCTTCTAGTTATTTTGAAATATACAATACATTATTGTTAACTCTAGTCACTCTGTTGTGCTACAGAACACTAGATCTTATCTTACTCCTTCTCTCTAACTGTATTTTTGTGTTCACGAACCAATACCTCTTTCTTGCTCCACTGCTGGTGGCTCCAGAAATCCTTGGTGTGCTTGGCTTACAGATGCACTCGTCCAATTTCTGCCTCTGTTTTCATGTGACCGTTTCCTTTGTATGTCTCAAATTTTCCTCTGTCTTCCTCTTCTAAGGGCATCAGTCATTAGATTAGGGCTCACCCCAACTTTAGGATAATCTTATCTTGAGATCCTAAACTTAATTACATCTGTAAAGCTTATTTCCAATAAGTTTACATTCTGAGTTTCCATGTGGACATGTCTTTTGGGGTACACATTCCATCAGTACACCCTCTGAACAGAATAGAGAACACCAATGAGGAAAGAGATTGGGAGAGAGTGATGAGTTTATTTCAAGCATGTAGCTCTGAAGTGTCTATGTAATATCTGAGTGGAGAGGTGCAAAGGTATATGACATGAGATCTCAGGAGGGGAGTTTGGGCATCATTGTACTTGGTAGATGAGAGTAGGTAAGATTATTCAGGGAGAACACAGGAAAAGCAATGGACTGAGAATGGGCCGTTGAGGAACGTCAATAACTAAGGGGAGGTAACGGGAGGTCTCCATTAAGGAGACTAAGAAGGAGTGGTCATAGTGGTAGGAGGAGGGCCATGAGTCAGTCCTATTGAGAGGAAAAGGCAATAGAGTGTTTCCTGGAGAGTGTTTAGTGCAGTCCCTAGGGACAAGTGAGACCAAGATGGTTGCTGGATCCTAAGGTGTCTGAGCTGCCATGTTTGCGTGGACTTAAATTAAAGAGAACTCTGTGATTTCCCCTGCCTTGGCTGATGGCATACTTGTTTCTGGAATGACAATTATTAATAACAACACAGTGGTTATGATGAGGAGTGACACGGATGTAAGTAGGATGCTCTGAATTCTGGTTGTGGCATTTGAATTTCAAGATAATTACCTTAATTTGGTAGGGCAGTACCCTAAACTGATCTAATTTCCCCTTAAAAACTTCTGCAGGCTCTAATGTGCCTCATTATCGCAATTATAAGGTTGTTTGAGGGTAAAAAAATGACTGGAAACAAAATTGTAGGAAATTAGGTCAGAGCAGTGTTCAGTTTAAGGCAGAAAAGTGGGGAGGCAATTTTGTGTCATTGTCTTAAAGAAATTATGGAGTTGCATGACCCACTGATCTGAATGTGAAGATAGTTCTTAATGAGCATTCGTGGCGGTGGTCTGGCATGCTCTGGGTTGATTAGCCATGGTTGGTTTCTCCAGTCCCAAATTAATTGGCAGAGTCTCAAGTGCTGTTGTATATTAAGCTCCTTTAGAATTATGTTTCATAATCTTATAGTTCATAGTACTCTCTCTCTCCCAATTCTGGAAGAACCAGAAGTCCTATTAATTCTGAAAGGTGGCTCAAAGGTCAAAGGCCTTCTGCAAACCTTTTTTTGTTGGCTTAAGGACTAGGCTTGATTCACCTGCAACTTAATTGAGACGATTGAGTGTTTTAATGGGTATAGGCTTGGTTTTATGCACTAAAAAACCCCCAACATCTCAATGGCTTAACGTAAGAGTTTATTCTCAATATACTGCATATTCAATGGGATTTGGGTGAATGATAGTGCCAGTGCCAGTCATCTGTGGCCCAGGTTGATGGTTGATGGCGTCTTCACCATCGTTTAATTGCACCACCTGGAACACATGGACTTCTAGTTGGCCACAGCAGCCGAAGAGAGACTGGAGCTGTTTGCTACCTCAGATCAATCCATTGGCCAGAAACTAGTCTGATGGCCCTCCAGCCCCCAAATGCAAGGGGCTGAGTTGTGCAGTCTTCCATTAGCCAGAATGAGAGATGAATGAGATATTGGTAATGGTTAGTTACTTCTACCAGGAACCGGTGCAGAGAACATCGGTGAACTGAACATTTCAGTACTAGTTAGTGTTTAGTGAACTCTCCCTGGGTGCCTGTGTTTAGGGTAACTTTCCCTAAGTACCACCTCTCACAATGTCAGTGGTCTGCCAGAGGATCTTCTTGCCCAGGGGAACTATCTACTTTTAGATATGTAAGTATATGTTTGACTGACATGTTTGGAGTGTCAATAAGCCCATGCTACCTTCTCTGGAAGCTTCCCTCCACGGAAGTTGTATCTAGATAGCCTTTTATTTTCTCATAAATGTAATTGAATGACAGGCTGTCATTAGACTATGGGTTTCAAAACCTGCTAGAGGGAGTCTCCAGGTGTTGTGGAGTGCCTATCACAATGGCCCCCTACAGTGGTGAGTCGTCATGGTCCCTAAGCCTGAGAATCTTTCAGACATTGTAGCCTCAAAATGCAAGAAATGAGACTCACAATCCTTCCAGGTTTGACTTGTTCCTGGGCCATGGTGGCCATTTGCAGAGGGAACCTAGTGGGTGGTTCTAAAGTTCTGGTTCTTAACACCGCAAATCAGAAAGCTTGAATGAGGAGACTGAGTCCCCTATTAGTACCACTTTCTGGACACATGTCACAGCATCAGAGACTAGTGACCTGACCACTAAAATATTCCTCATGCTTGATGACTTCTTTTTGCTCTATCAGGTAAATCCAAATAATGCCATAGTGTTGTATCCTTCTCTTCTGTGAGGGTGTGGGGAGGATACATGGAACAGAGGCACAGATCTGGCTGTGGCTCTTTGCAGGTGGGGTCAGGGCTGAGGTGAGAGAGGGAACTGCGTCTTGGTGTCTGCCATCTTGGTCTAGAAGGCGACTGGAGGCAAATGTGAGGCAAAGGGTTTTGGCAGTTCCCCCTTGATGGGAGCACACTAATGTTTGACTGTGGTAGGCTTTTACCTACTTTCTACAGTGAGTACATTGGATTTTAAGCCTGGTGGACTTGATACATCTTCATGCTTTACATCAGTGCTTTTAAGCAACAGAATTGAAGGTCGTGTGGAATTGAGCTTGAGGCAGCCAGGTGCACTGTGATGAAAAGAGTAAGAAAGCTGCTGTGTGGTGAGGAGCAGGAGAATGAAGCATGCAAGGGGAGAAAGGGGGATAAAGAAGAGAGGAAGACAAAGCTCTCCCAGCTCTTGGTCATTTTCTAGAAAAATGTCATTTCTGAAGAATCCGGTGGAACCTTCTCCTTATAAAAACTCTTGAATAAGCTAGCTAAAGTGAGGGTCTACTCCTTTTGTAGGAAAAAAGAGGGGAATCCATCCTCATTCTTACAACCAGGATTGTCATCATACCATGTCCTCATCCAACAAATGTTTCTTGACCTCTTGCTATAGGGAGTCCTCGGCTGCACCCTGGGGATAAAATGGTAAACAAGACACAGCCCGTGCCGTGGGAGGGCCTGCCTCCGTCAAATGGGAAATGCACACAAGCAAACAGGCCACTACAGGCCAGTGTGAGAAGGAGCTAGTAAAAGGATGCAGTCTTGGCATGTTGCCCAGCAAGGGCAGGCTTTTAGTGGGTCCATGGCGATGAATGTGTCAGCCAGGGCCAGGCTAAAGGCAGGATACCGAGTGCTTCCAGCAGAAAGACAGTGCTCGAGACAGGCCAGTTAACCATGACCATCTTGGGCTCTGTGGCTAACAGTCTGATTATAGACATTTCTTGCTCTATTACCTGCATTTCATGCTAACATAACAAGGATCAGTTTTCACCCTGATGCCTGGTGTTACAGACAGCTCAGTCATGGCCTTAACATTATTAACCATTCTTAATTAAATGTATTCTCCAGATGGTACCTGATGGCCATACCTCTTCTTATAAAGGCTTTTGAAATTTTAACACTCAGAAATTTTAAAAACTATTAATGGTGTGTTACTAAAGATTTCTTTTGGAAAGTCTGGCTTTTTAGAAGGGCTTAGCAGAGAGTGTTAATTAAAGCTGTTTTCTTATTTTAAAATGTCAGCACACCAGTTACGGGCACTCTCCGTCGGTGTGTGTGTCCTGGAAATGTGTACTAAGATAGTGTCACATGTTTATGGTCCTTCTGTGTATGATTGATCAAATTATTTTCCATCAAAATATACACCCACTTCATTCTATTCTGTTCCTTCTGACAAAAATGCTAGGATTCTTTCCAAGGGAAGATTTTTATTGTCTTCGTCTCAGCCACTCAAGGACTTTTGTCATTGCTGGTCCCATTCAAGTATAATGACAAATTACTGAGGTCAGTTGACAATACCTATCCAAGGTCCATGATGGAATGTTCAAGAACAAGACCCAGAACTCAATTCTTCAGGCTCCCTCTTTGGTTTATCTCTTAATTCTTTCTGTTATTCTCTTGATTTCCTAATTAATGAAAAAAACTTGATTTTTTTACAAAACAATTTTTTTAACAGAAAGTCTATTTAGTGAGAACTATACTTGTGCTAATTGAGAAATGTTACTGAAATGATTTGATATTAAAAAGCAATGACTTTTAGACCTAAAAGAGTCCCGTCGGTGACTGCATCCAAACCATTTTTTTTTTGAAACGGAGTCTTGCTCTGTTGCTGGAGTGCAGTGGCGCAATCTTGGCTCACTGCAAGCTCCGCCTTCCGGGTTCACGCCATTCTCCTGCCTCAGCCTCCTGAGTAGCTGGGACTACAGACGCCCACCACCACGCCCGGCTAATTTTTTTTTTTTTGTATTTTTAGTAGAGACGGGGTTTCACCTTGTTAGCCAGGATGGTCATGATCTCCTGACCTCATGATCCGCCCGCCTCGGCCTCCCAAAGTGCCGGGATTACAGGCTTGAGCCACCGCACCTGGCCCAAACCATTTTTAGTGGAAACTTGCAACCTGTCTCCAATGACCTATGTGACATTAGACTGTTATGTAATAACTTCAAGCCTCAGTTTTCTCAAGTGTAAAATTGGCTTATTGGACTCGATTATCTGAAAGGTGTCTTCCCACTCCAAAATTCTATGACTCTCTACAATGTAGGAAACAGATTGAGGAGCTTGCCTGAGGCACACCCAGCTGCTAAAAGGATACTACCCAGCCTCAGAACTGTAAGTCCAGAGTTCTTTCAACTTTCTAAGGTGTCAGTTTATGACTAAAGTTCTATTTAAGGCACTGTTTTCGTTATTATTCAAAACATAACTGAAATCAATATTTGTCAGATACAAAGGGCAGCAACATGAGAAAAATGATTTTCTAAAAGGTCCCTAGATTCTTAGTACAAGCCCTGGCTAAGGCTATATTTAGAATACTCATGAGCTCACTTTGCTATGATGACATCCCTCTCTCTCTTTTTTGTAGCGACCTTCATATTTATAATAGATAGGTTTCTAATATTTTCATTTTAGGTAGTAGCACAGCAATATAAATTAACCCATTTGCTCCTGGAGAATGTGCCATGATCTCATCACTGAGAAGAGAGTAAATGAACAGCTCATCTGAAATGTTTGCTGAGGGGTTTGAGGGAGACAGTGCAGTCGAGCATGTTAGGAGTGGCATTGAAGATTGCTGGCTGGGAATAGTTGGATAGAATTGGAGGATGGCTGGGTGGGAGTTGAAGGGGATAATTGGGAGCACAGTTGGGGATATAAATTTGAGTCTAGAAAATTTAGATGCCTGTATACACAAAGCCAGCTATAATTTGGAATTTATAACTGTATAGTAATATGTAGATGAAGCTCAATTTAATTTAAGTTGACCCTTCAGAATACAGACTTAAAGGGTAACCAACATTTCAGGGATGATGCTCATCCTGTACTTAGAGGATGATTGTAACCCCATTCCAACCATGCTCCTCTGCACCAGGTGAGCAGTCTGTGAACAAAAAGGCAGTGTACACCTTTACCGCCTACCTCACTTTCTTGACTCATTCTAGGTGTCCAAGGCCCTGGTATTCCCTGTCCACACAGGCTTCCTTCCAAGCCCTGTATAGATGTCTTTCTCAGATTTGTCCTATGGAGGGTACCTATACCTCTGGTGCATGTGTGCCCCGGCCCTAAGGGTGGCTGAAGTTTGGCTGTTTACAGATATGAGCAGTGACCGAAGCTTAGATGAGAGGGCAGGATTGTTCACACATAGGTGGGCACATGAGCAATTTTGAGAGCTTCAAGAATTTTTAAACTTGAAGTTGGCCTTCTAAGTCATTTGAAGGTATATTTGCCAAAGCCGTACAAGAAAAGATTATTTAGGAGTTTGCCTGATTCATGAATAACTTGTACCTATTTAGACATAAAAGCACGTGGGCCTCCATGGTTTTCTTGCCCTGTGAATGATAGGATACACCTGATATTCAAATTACATAATGGGGAGAGGGGTAGAATAAGCTAGCAGAATAGAAGACTTCATGGATCATTCACTCCCACAAGGACAACAATTTAACAAGTATCTATGGTTTTCTTGCCCTGTGAATGATAGGATACACCTGATATTCAAATTACATAATGGGGAGAGGGGTAGAATAAGCTAGCAGAATAGAAGACTTCATGGATCATTCACTCCCACAAGGACAACAATTTAACAAGTATCTATGCGCGCACACACACACACAAAATACCTCATAAGAACAGAAAATCAGGTGAGCACTCACAGTACCTTGTTTTAACTTCATATTGCTAAAAGAGGCACTGAATAGAGAAAAAAACGACCTTGAATTGCTGACATCCCCCATCCTCCACTCTCTAGCAGTGAGGTGAGGTGTGGAGAGCATTTCTGTGCACTGAGGGAGGGAGGGTACAGCAATTGTGAGGCATTGGACTTAGTGCTGTCCTGTTATAGCAAAGAGGAAAACCAGAGCAAACTCAGCTGACATCTGCCCACTGATGGAACATTTAAACCAGCCCTAGCCAGAGAGGAATCACCGATCCCAGCAGTCAGAACTTGGGTTCTTGCAAGCCTCACCACCATGAGCTAAAGTGCTCTGGGGCCCCAAGTAAGTTTGAAAGGCAGTCTAGGCCACAGGGACTGCAACTACTAGGTGAGTCCCGGGCCCAGAGCCAGTGGCCTGGGTGGACACGTAAGCTACTAAGACAACAGCTGGGGTGGCTAAGGAGGTGCTGGCCTCACCCCTCCCCTAACCCCAGGCTGCACAGCTCACCCACTCCAAAAGAGACCCTTTCCTTTGCTTGAGGGGAGGAGAGGGAAGAGTGCGGAGGACTTTTCTTGCATCTTAGATACCAGCTCAGCTAGAGCAGAATAGGGCACCAGTCAGAGTCATGAGGCCCCTTTTCCAGGCCCTAGCTACTGGACAACATTTCTAGACACATTCTGGGCCAGAAGGGAACCCACTGTCTTGAAGAGAAGAACTTAGTCCTTTCAGTATTCATCACCTGCTAACTGAAGAACCTTTGGGCCCTGGATAACCGACAGCCATACCCAGGTACTATGTTGAGGGGCTTGGGTGAGCCTTAGACTTGCTGGCTTCAGGTGAGACTCAGTACATTACCAGTTGTGGGGGCTATAGGGTGAGACTCCTCCTGCTTGAGAAAAGCAGAGGGAAAAGTAAAGGGGACTTTTTCTTGCACCTTAAGTACCAGCTCAGCCACAGGTGCATAGAGAAGCAAGCAGGCTCTGACTCCCTGATTCTAGGACTTGACTATTGGATGGCATTTCTGGACCTGCTCTGGGTCAGAGGGAAGCCCAGTGCCCTGAAAAGTGAGTCCCAGGCCAGGCAGCATTCACCATGAGCTGACTGAAGAGGCTTGGGGCCTTAAGGGAACGTGGGCAATAGTCTGGCAGTACTCCTTGTTGCCAGGGGTGGCAGTGGCCACCACAGTGGGGCAAGGCTCTGTCTTTGGAAAGAGGAGGAAAGAGTAGGAAGGACTGCATCTTGTGGTTTGAGCTCAGCTGCAGTGCAACAGAACACTTGGTAGATTTCTAAGGTTTTTGACTCTGGTCCCTGGCTCCTGGATAGCCCCTCTGGACCTGTCTAGAGCTTGGGGGGAACTCGCCATCCTGAAGGGAAGGACACAGGCCTGGGTGACTTTGGCACCTGCTGATTGCGGAGCCCCAGGGCCTTGACAGAACCCAGGCAGTAGCCAGGGAGTGGTTATAGATCTTGGGCAAAACTCAGTGCAGTCCTAATGGTGGTGGCCACTGGGGTGCTAGTGTCACTCTATTCCAAGCTTCACATGGCTCAGAACAGAGAGACAGCCTCTGTTTTTTTTTTTGTTTGTTTGTTTGTTTGTTTGTTTTTTTGTTTTGTTTTTGTTTTGGGAGAAACTAAGGGAAAAGAACAAGTCTCTGCCTGGTAATCCGGAAAATTCTACTGGATTTTGTTCAAGACCATGAAGGTGATACCTCAATGGGTCTGCAAGAACCACAGTGTTACTGGGCTTGAGGTGCCCCCTAAAGCAGATACAGCTTAGATCATAACACCCAAGTCCTTTAGAATATCTGAAAAGTCTTCCCAAGAAGGACAGGGAAAAACAAGCCAAGACTGTGAAGATTACAATTAATACCTAACTCTTCAATGCCAAGACACAGATGAACATCTACAAGTATCAAGGCAACCCAGAAAAACATGACCTCACCAAATAAACTAAATGAATCACCGTGGAACAATCCTGGAGAAACAAAGATATGTGACCTTTCAGACAGAGAACTCAAAATAGCTGTTTTGAGGAAACTCAAATTCAAGATAACAGAAGAAATTTAGAAATTATCAGATACATTTACCAAAGAGATTGAAATAATTAAAAAGAATCAAGCAGAAATTCTGGAGCTGAAAAATGCAATTGGCATATTGAAGAATATATCAGAGTCCTTTAATAGCAGAATTGATCAAGCAGAAGAAAGAATCAGTAGAATAATAATCTATTATTTGCAAATAGTGAGCTATTTGAAAATACACAGAGGAAACAAAAGGAAAAAATATAAAGCACACCTATAGGATCTAGAAAATAGCCTCAAAAGGGCAAATCTAAGAGTTATTGCTCCTAAAGAGGGAGTAGAGAAAGAGATAGGGGTAGAAAGTGTATTCAAAACAAATAATAACAGAGAACTTCCCAAACTTAGATACCTAAGGTTTGGTGTCATACAACACTAAGCAGACTTAACCCAAAGAAGACTACTTCAAGGCATTTAATAATCAAATTCTCAAAGATCAAGGATAAAGAAACAATCCTAAAAGCAGCATTAGAAAAGAAATAAATAGCATACAATGGAGGTCCAATACATCCAGCATCTGACTTTTTACAGGCCAATAGAGAGTGACGGAAATATTTAAAGTGCTGAAGAAGGAAAAAACCTTTTACCCTAGAATAGTATGTCCAGTGAAAATATCCTTCAAACATGAAGGAGAAAGAAATACTTTTCCATGCAAAAGCTGAGGGATTTCATCAACATCAGACCTGTCCTACAAGAAGTGCTAAGGGGAGTACTTCAGTTAGCAAGAAAAGGAGGATGTTAATGAGCAGTAAGTAATCACCTGAATGAAGGCACACAACTCACTGATAATCGTAAATACACAGAAAGACACAGAATGTTATAACACTGTAACTGTGATGTGTAAACTACTCTTATCTCAAGTAGAAAGACTAAATGATGAACCAACCAAAAATAACTACAACAACTTTTCAAGACATAGACAGTACAATAAGACGTAAATAGGAACAACAGAAAATTAAAAAGCAGGGGGAGAAAGTTAAGGGGTAGAACTTTTATTGGTTTTCTTTTTGATTGTTTGTTTATGCCAACAGTGTTGTTATCAGCTTAAAACAATGGGTTTTTAGATAGAATTTGCAAGCCTCATGGTAATCACAAACCAAAAAAAACAAAACAAAACAAAAAAAAATGGATACACAAAAAATAAAAAGCAAGAAACTAAACCATATCATCAGAGAAAATCACTTTCACTAAAAGGAAGATGGAAAGAAAAAAAAGGAAGAGAAGTCCACAAAACAACCAGAAGACAAATAACAAAATAACAAGAGTAACTCCTTACTTATCAATAATTACACTGAATGTAAATGAACTAATCTCTCCAACTGAAAGACATACAGAGGCCAAATGGATAAAACAAGCCTGTTTGATTTATTGCCTACAAGAAATGCGCTTCACGTATAAAGACAAAAGAGACTAAAAATAAAGGGATAGATAAAGATATTCAGTGTCAATGGAAATGAAAAAGCAGGAGTACCTATACTTATAAAAAATAAGTTTCAAGACAAAAACTGTAAGAAAAGACAGAGGGTCACTTATAGGATGATAAAGGGGTCAACTCAGCAAGAGGATATGACAATTTTAAACAGGTATGCACCTGAAGTGGGAGAACCCAGATATTTAAAGAAAATATCATTAGAGCTAAAGAAAGAGAAGGGCCCCAATGCAATAATAGCGGGAGACTACAACACCACAGTTTCAGCATTTGACAAATCTTCCAGACAGAAAATCAATAAGGAAACATCAGACTTACTCTGTATTATAGATCAAATGGATCTAATTAATATTTACAGAACATTTCATCCAATGACTAACAGAACATGTGGGATATAGCAAAAGTGGTAATAAGAGGAAAGTTCATAGAGTAAGTGCCTACATCAAAAAAGAAGAAAAACTTCAGATAAATAACCTAGGGATGCATCTGAAAGAACTAGAAAAGCAAGAGGAAACCAAACCCACAATTAGTAGAAGAAATAATAAAGATCAGAGCAGAAATAAAGTAATTTTAAATGAAAACAATATAAAACATCAATGAAACAAAAAGTTGGATTTTTGAAAAGTTAAGCAAAACTGACAAAGATTGAAATAAATCGGTGATGAAAAAGGAGACATTATGACTGACACCACAGAAATTCAAAGGATCATTGTGGCTACTATGAGCAGCTGTATGCCAATAAATTTGAAAATCTAGAAGAAATGGACAAATTCCTAGATATATACAATCTGCCAAGATTGAACCAGGAAGAAATCCAAAACCTGAACAGATCAATAACAAATCATAAGACTGCAGTCAGAATAAAATGTCTCCCAGTAAAGCAAAGCCCAGGACCCCAGGGCTTCCCTGCTTAATTCTACCAAACATAAAGAACTAATACCAATCCTACTCAAAGTATTCCAAAAAATAGAGGAGGAGGGAATACTTTCAAACTAATTCTACAAGGCCAGTATTACCCGGATGCTCAAACAAGACAAACAAATCAAGAAAAGAAAAGTACAGGTCAATATCTCTAATAAATTTTGATGCAAAAATCCTCAACAAAATGCTAGCAAACCAAATTCAACAACACATTAAAAAGATCATTCATCATGACGAAGTAGGATTTGTTCCTGGGTTGCAAGGATGGTTCAACATATGGAAATCAATCAACAGGATACATTGTATCAATAGAATGTAGGACAAAAAACAAATGATCATTTTAATTAATGCTGAAAAAGCATTTGGTAAAATTCAACATCTCTTCATGTAAAAAACCCTCAGAAACCTGGGTATAAGAGGAACGTACCTCAACATAACCAAAGGCCATATACAACAGCCCCACAGCTAGTATCATACTGAATGAGGAAAAACTGAAAGCCTTTCCTCTGAGATCTGGTACATAACAAGGAAGCCCATTTTCACCAGTGTTATTCAACATAGTACTAGAAGTCCTAGCTAGAGCAGTCAGACAAGAGAAAGAAATAGAGGGCATCTAAATTGAAAAGAAAGAAGTCAAATTATCCTTGTTTGCAGGTGATATAATTTTATATTTGGAAAAAACGAAAGACTCCACCTAAAAACTATCGGAACTGATAAATTCAGCAAAGTTGCAGGATACAAAATCAACATACCAAAAAAAAAAAAAAACAAAAAAAAAAAACTCAGTAGCATTTCTGTATGCCAACGGTGAATAATCTGAAAAAGAAACAAAAAAGTAATCTCATTTACAATAGCCACAAACATAATTAAATACCTAGGAATTAACCAAACAAGTAAAAAAATCTCTGTAATAAAAACTATAAAATACTGCTGAAAGAAATTGAAGAGGACACACACACACAAAAAAATTCCATGTTCGTGGATTGGAAAAATCAATATTGTTAAAATATCCATACTAACCAAAGCAATTTACAGATTTAATACAATCCCTATCAAAATAACAATGACATTATTCACACAAGTAAAAAAAATTCTAAAATTTATATGGAACCATAAAAGACCCAGAATCACCAAAGCTATCCTAAGCAAAAAACAAAACTGGAAGAATCACATTATCTGACCTCACATCATACTGCAGAGCTATAGTAGCCAAAACAGTATGGCGTTGGCATAAACACAGACACAGACCAGTGGAACAGAGCAGAGAACCCAGAAATAAATCCACACATGTACAGTGAACTCATTGTCAACAACTGTTCCAAGAACATACACTGGAGAAAGACAGTCTCTTTAATAAATGGTGCTGGGAAAACTAGATATCCACATACAGAAGAATGAAACTAGACTCCATCTCTTGCCATATACAAAAATCAAAGTGGATTAAAAACTTAAATCTAAGACATCAACCTATAAAACTACTACAAAAAAACACTGGGGAAAATCTCCAGGACACCACTCTGGGTAAAAATTTCTTGAGTAATACCCTACAAACACAGGCAACTAAAGCAAACATGGACAAATGGGATCACATCAAGTTAAAGCTTCTGCACAGCAAAATAAACAATCAACACAGTGAAGAGAAAACCCAGAGAATGGAAAAAATATTTGCAAACTACCCCCACTTCTGACAAAGTATTAATAACCAGAATATATATGGCGCTCAAACAACTCTGTAAGAAAAAAAATCTAACAATCCAGTCAAAAAATGGGCAAAAGATTTGAATATACATTTTTCAAAATAAGACATACAAATGGAAAACGGGCATATGACAAGGTGGTCAACATCACTGATTATCAGAGAAATGCAAGCCAAAGTTACAGTGAGACATCATCTCACCCCAGTTAAAATGGCTTATGTTCAAAAGACAATAAATATTGATGAGGATGTAGAAAAAGGGAATCCTTGTACACTGTTGGTGGGAATATTTTTTTTTTTTTTTTTTTTGAGACGGAGTCTCGCTCTGTCGCGCAGGCTGGAGTGCAGTGGCCGGATCTCAGCTCACTGCAAGCTCCGCCTCCCGGGTTCAGGCCATTCTCCTGCCTCAGCCTCCTGAGTAGCTGGGACTACAGGCGCCCGCCACCTTGCCCGGCTAGTTTTTTGTATTTTTTAGTAGAGACGGGGTTTCACCGTGTTAGCCAGGATGGTCTCGATCTTCTGACCTAGTGATCCACCCGTCTCGGCCTCCCAAAGTGCTGGGATTACAGGCTTGAGCCACCGCACCCGGCCTGGTGGGAATATTAATTAGTACAACTATTATAGAGAACAGTTTGGAGGTTCCTCAAAAAACTAAAATAAAGCTACCATATGATCCAGCAGTCCCACTGCTGGGTTTATATCCAAAGGAAAGGAAATCAGTATATCAAAGATACATCTGCACTCCTATGTTTATTGCAGCACTGTTCACAATAGCTAAGATTTGGAAGCAACATAAGTGTCCATCAACAGATGAATGAATAAGGAAAATTTGTTACATATACACAATGGAGTACTATTCAGCCATAAAAAAGAATGAGATTCAGTCATTTGCAACAACATGGATGGAACCAGAGATCATTATGTTTTTTTTTTTATGCTTTTTATTTAAATTTTTTTTATTATACTTTAAGTTCTAGGGTACATGTGCACTATGCAACCATAAAAAGGATGAGTTCATGTCCTTTGTAGAGACATGGATGAAGCTGGAAACCATCATTCTGAGCAAACTATAGCAAGGACAGAAAACTAAACACCTCATGTTCTCACTCATAGGTGGAAATTGAACAATGAGATCACTTGGACACAGGGTGAGGAACATCACACACTGGGAACTGTGGTGGGGTGGGGGGGATGGGGGAAGGAAAGCATTAGGAGAAATACCGAATGTAAATGACGAGTTAATGGGTTCAGCAAACCAACATGGCACATGTATACCTACGTAACGAGATCATTATGTTAAGTGAAATAAGCCAGACACAGAAAGACAAACATCACATGTTCTCAATTATTTGTGGGATCTAAAAATCAAAGCAATTAAACTCATGGACATAGAGAGTACAAGGATGTTTGCAAGAGGCTGGGAAGGTTAGCTGGGGAATGGGGGTGAGGTGAGGTGGGATGTATAAAAAAAAGTTGGAAAGAATGAATAAGACCTACTATTTGATAGCACAACAGGGTGACTATAGTAAATAATCTAATTGTTTTCTGTTCATGGTTCTATCTTGTTGCTTGTATGTGTTCAAAAATGTGTCCATTTCTTCTAGGTTTTTCAGTTTTTTTTGGTGTATAGATTTTCATAATAGTTTCTGATGATTCTTTGTATTTCTGTGGTCTCATTTGTTATGTCTTTTTCGTTTCTGATTTTATTTATTTGAGTTTTCTTTCTTTTTCTTAGTCTAGCAAAAGTTTTGTTAATTTCATTTATCTTTTAAAAAATCAACTTTTCATTTTGTTGACCTGTATTTTTTTAGTCCTAATTTCATTTATTTTTGCTCTGATTCTTGTTATTTCGCTTTTTTCTAATTTTGGATTTTGTTTGCTTTTTGTTTTCCAACTTCCTTGAGGTACATCATTACGTTATCCATTTGAAGTCTGTCTGCCTTTTGATATAGGTGTTTACTGCTATAAACCTCCCTCTTAGTACCACTTTTTCTGTATCCCTTAGAATTTGGTATGTGGTATTTCCATTTGCATTTGTTTCACCACAAATGTATTTGCATTTTTTCACACAAATTTTAAAATTTCCTTCTTAATTTCTTCATTTACCTATTTGTTGTTCATGATCATGTTGTTGAATTTCTATGTGTTTCTATGCATTTGTGTCATTTCCAATGTTCCTCTTGTTATTGATTTCTAGTTTTATTCCATTGTTCCCAGAAAAGATACTTATTGTGAGTTCTACTTTCTTGATTTTTTTTCCAAAACATTTTCTTTCTATAGATTTAGGCGGCAAGGGTCATTTTGTGACATGGGCATATTGCATAGTGATGAAGTCTGGGCTTTTAGAATAGCTGTCACCCAAATATTACACATTGCATCCTTTAAGTAATTTCTCATCCCTCATCCCCCACCTGTCTTCCCATGCTTGAATTTGTTGAGGCTTGTTGTATGGCCTAAGATATGGTCTATTTTGAAGAATGTTTCATGTGCTGATGAAAAGTATGTGTATTCTGCTGTAGGTGGGTAAAATGTTCTGTAAATGTCAGTTAGGCCTATTTGGTTTAGTGTGTGGTTTAACTCCAATATTTCTTTGTTCACTTTCTGTGTGTAAATGATCTGCCCATTACTGAGAGTGGGATGTTAACATCCCCTACTATTATTGTATTGCAGTTTTTCTCTCCATTTGGATATTAATATGTGCTTTACATACTTGAGTGCTTTCGTTTTGGATGCAGAAATATTTGCAGCTGTTATATCCTCTTACTGAATTGACCTCGTTCATTATATAGTGACTTTGTCTCTTTACACGTTTGATTTGTAGTCTATTTTATCTAAGTATAGCTACTCCTGCTATTTTTTGGTTTCCATTTACATGGAATACGTTTTCCATCCTTTCCCTTTCAGTATTTGTGTGTCTTAATAGGTAAAATGTGTTTATTGTAGGTAACATGTAGTTGGGTCTTGTTTCTTTATCCATTCCACCACTTTGTGTCTTTTAATTGGAGAATTGAGTCCATTAATATTTAGTGTTATTATTGATAAGTGAAGACTTAGTAATGCAATTTTATTGCTTGTTTTCTCGTTGTTTTGTAACTCCTCTCTTCCTTTCTTACTGTCTTCATTTGTGGTTATGTGATTATTCTCTGGAAGTATGTTTTAATTCATTGCTTTTCATTTTTAGTGAATCTACCATAGGATTTTGCATTGTGGTTACCATGAGGCTTACAAAAACATAGATAAAACAAGTTATTTAAAAAAGATGATAACTTTACTTAGATCACAAAGAAAATAATAGAAATAAACAGTGAGAAAAATAAACTACACTTTAACTCCATCCCACCCCTATATTTTAACTTAATTTACATATTTTTATATTACCTGTCTCTTAACACATTGCTGTTGCTATTGCCATTTTTGATAGGTTTGTCTTTTTGTCTTCATACTAGAATATGACTGGGTTACATACCACAATTACAGTATTGCATTAGTCTGGGTTTGTCCATGTACTTATACCAGTGGGTTTTATGCATTCAAATGTTTTCTTTTTGCATGTTAGTGGGGTTTTTCTCTCTCCAATTGCAGAAATCCCTTTGGTATTTCTTGTAAAATGGGTCTGGTGGTAATGAATTATCTCAGCTTTTGTTTGTCTGGAAAAGACTTTCCATCACCTTCATATTTGAAGTATAGCTTTGCTGGATACGCTATTCTCAGATGACAGTGTTTTTGTTTGTTTGTTTGTTTATATTACTTTGAAAATGTCATCCAAGTCCCTTGTGGCCTGTTTGGTTTCTGTTGTGAAGCTGGTTGCTAGATGCATTGGAGTTTCTTTATGTTATTTGCTTCTTTTTATCTTGCTGTTTTTGAGATCTTCTATTTGTCCTTGACCTTTGGAGTTTGTTTATTATATGCCTTAGGGTAGTTTTACTTGGGTCATATCTGTTTGATGTTCTCTGACCTTTCTGTACCTCATATTTATCTCTTTTTCAAGTTTTGGAAAGTTTCTTGTTTTTATTTCTTTGAGTAAACTTTCTACCTTTGGCTCCTGCTCAACTTTCTCTCGAATACCAATAATTTTTAGATTTGGGCTTTTGAGGTAATGTTCTATATTTTGTAGGTGATCTTTGTTTCTTTTCATTCTTTTTTAAAAAATTTTCTTCTATATATATTTTCAAATAGCCTATCTTTAAGCTCACTGATTCTTTCTTCTCCTTGAGTAATTCTGTTGTTGAGAGACCTTAATGAATTGTTCATTTCAGTCAGTGTATCTCTCAGTTCCAAGATTTCTGTTTGATTTTTTAAAAATTATTTTAATCTCATTGTTAAACTTCTCTGATAAACTTCTGAATTGCCTTTCTGTGTTATCTTGGAGATCACCGAATTTCTTTAAAAGTGCTATTTTGAATTTTTGGTCAGAAAGCTGATGTTTCATTGTCTTGTTAGGGTCAGTCACTTGTTCTTTGCTTTGTCCTTTTGGGGAAGTCATGGTTCTCTGTTTGCTGTTGTTCCTTTTGGATGTACATCTGTGTCTTTGTGTTGAATAGTTATTCATTCTAATCTTCTTTGTCTGGCTTATACTGGTTTTTGTTGGATGTGTTTACTTAGAGTTTTTCTTTAATTTTCCCGCAGATTTTCTTTCTCCCACCACCCCCACAATGTTACTGCCTTGTTTTCAACACTAGATGGTGGTTAAGCCCAGGTTTGCCTCAGTCCTGGAAAAGAAACACGGTTCCACCCATCTTGAATATGGGAGGTCTCAGATATTCTGGCAGCATGGG
Organism: Macaca fascicularis; assembly: GCF_037993035.2. Taxonomy (NCBI): domain Eukaryota; kingdom Metazoa; phylum Chordata; class Mammalia; order Primates; family Cercopithecidae; genus Macaca; species Macaca fascicularis. The sequence goes on along the minus strand of NC_088380.1, from coordinate 10,380,846 downwards.
AAGGCTGAGTAGCGGTTCATGCCCGAGGTACTCATAGAACAAATCCCCTATATTGTGGTGCTGCGCAACAGCCATTCTGATTTGGCCAATCTACAGAGCAGAGTTTTCAGGGCTCCCTGCTTTGTCTCTGGCTGTCCTCAGGGACATTTCTCCTTTCGGATACTCCCAGTGCTTCTGTGGGTTGGGGCAGGGACAAGTCTCCTGCCAGGGAACCCAAGACGGTGGGCAGGGTGGTTTTCTACCTTGATTTCACTTTTTCCAGTGTAGAAACTGTGAGTTGTGGGGAATTATTCCACACATTTGGTGCTGGATAAACTGCGGTGAGAAACATCTTGGACATGAAAGTCTGATTCTCTTACTGTCAACTTGGAGTTTATTCACTTCTCTGTGACCCCAGGAACTGTCTCCTTGCATTTGAGTTCTGGAATATTGTTGGTGATAATCCTGGTGCTATGTATTTGTTTTTTGGTTTTCTGTCGGGGGTGTGGAGAAGTGAAGCCAGCTTGTTTCTGTGCTGCCATTGTGGAACCAGAAGTTGTCTTGTACTTTTAAAGTACCTGTTTACATGTAAATAATTGATTTAGATAATAGCTGACATACTACTAGCTACTCATTAAATTTGATTCATGAAGACTTCTCCATCAATGCATGTTTTACCAGCCTATATAGTTTCTATCCAAACTTGCAAGTAAAATAACCCAGATTTTCTGGATCCCCTTGGATAGCCCCTGTTTTTAATCCTGCCTCATTGGTGGGACACTGCAGAAGTGAGTACTTTGTGCAGCAGACTGGCTCCTCTGTCAACCTCCTGCTCTCCTTTTACCCCCCAAATCTTAGCATCACTATTAGGTCTGAGTACTGGGAAGTAAAACAAAAATTGTGGTGGGAGAAGGGGAATAAAGACAACATCTGGCCCTGATGATGGGCCAGGCTTTGTTCTAAATATTTTATGTATCTAGGGGCATGCTACAGAATTTGTGGGGCCCAGGTCAAAATTTTCTCTCTTGTTCTAAACTGATTAAGAATTTCAAGATAACAGCAGAGCATTAAACCAAGCAGGAGACCATATTAAGCATGAGGCCCTGTGGGACTGCAGAGATCATAAACCCAGGAAGCTGGCTCTGTTGTGGATTAACCCATTAATCTGCATTACTACATTTTGAGGTATTATCATCCTCATTCCTGTTTTACAAATGGGAATGTTGTTTTACAAATGGGAATGTTGAGGTACAGAAATGTATATGTGATTAGTCCAAGATCATAGGGTTATGACAGCACAGCTGAAATTTGAACCCAGGTATTTTTGGTTCCTTAAACAGCATGCTCAGCTGCCTCACTAGGGAGGAGAGTGTGGGGCCATACCTACAGCAAACTTTAGTAAACCCCCTCAGTTAAATCTCTGGACTGTTTCTCTACGGTTTCTTTTCTGAAGTGTCTACCTGCTCCTACATTCTTATCTCCTAAAATGAAAGCCTCTATCTACCATGAAAACAAATCCTAAAGTCAAGAATAAACTGACCTCCCCCCAACCCCCAGTAATGTATTGGTTCCCTGTTCTATTGTAATTTAAACATATTACCTGGGGAATATCCTCCCATCATATACACACAAGCCAAGAAACTTAATGTTTTAAGGCAATAAAAATCAATTTTGTCCTAGGAGCTATTGTACTGCTGAGAGAATCAGATTTTCTCCATATTGTTATGGTAACAAAATTATATTTCCTTTAAAATATTCCACTTATTTTGTCCATTTATTCATGCTCATAGTTCTTTTCTTCCATCAGCCTAAATTTGCAAGGTTTCAATTCTAGATTGTTCCAGATTCCAAGAAATTGTGATAATCAAGAGTGTATTTTAATCCATTTTGATTTACTTGATGTTTCAATACATTTACTTTCAATCTCATTTACTCAACACACAATGAGAGGGTCACTGTGCAGAAATATCTTTGTGTATTTTGTGAAAACGTATTTCCTTGCCAATGACTTTTGCAAAGAAGTTAATCTTAATACCAAGAAATATTATTGGGGAAATGAAAAAAATGTGACATTCTATCCTTTGGGAGGGAACCTCAGTGACACTTTTTCAAGATACTTGAAGCAATACCAGGTGTTATTAGAGCAAACAATTGATTAATTTTGCAGCATTCATATCAGAAAACTAGCATTTTTGTTTGTTTATTTTTTTTGAGATGGAATCTCGCTCTATTGCCCAAGCTGGAGTGCCGTGGTGCAATCATAGGTCACTGCAGCTTTGAACTCCTGGAGTAAGGCAATCCTCCCATCTCAGCCTCCCAAGTAGCTGGGACCACTAGAGCCTACCACCATGCCCAGCTAGTTAAAAAAATGTATATTTGTAGAGACAGGGTCTTCCTATGTTGCCCAGGCTGGTCTTGAACTCCTGGGCTCAAGCAATCCTCCAGTTGGCCTCCCAAAGTGCTGAGATTACAGGCAGGAGCCATGATGCCTGGCCAGAAAACTACTATGTTAAATAAGTTTTCTTTATAATAAAGTTGGAATTTCATGTAAGTGACTCATTAGAATGACTCAACTACTTGAGACTCCTTTCCCATGACTAAATTACAAGATAAGAAGAGTATATCTTATATTTCTAAATCTTCCTTCCCCTGTCTCCCAGTTCCCATGCTGACGGGTATCTGCAAATTGGCTTGAAAGTTGAGGGAATGGAAGAAGGGTCAAGGATTGAAGGAGAAAGAAAATCTCCTTGGGAAAGTTTAAAATAAATTAAGTAGATCTGATTAGTAAAAGAAGACAGCTACATTTCAAGAAGATGTTAAATGCTCTGTACAAATCATTTTATGTTGATTAAACGGTACGCTGTAATTTCTTTTCTAAATTGAATGGGCTACAGTGAAAAATGGTATTTGGCCCACCCTGCACAATAACTTTTCTCTGAAGACCTTTACTGTGAATTGAAAATTTTAAATTGGATGAGGAAACAACAATACATGATGTTGCTTAGCAACCACTATATGTCAGTTCATAACAGAGACTCCAAATGGATAAGTTTTGGGTCACTTTGACAGAACAAATAAACTAATTACCTGAGGCAACATTAAATGAATTTCTACAAGCTGAACCTGTGCCAATATCATTTGATGCATATATTTGTGCCAAGAAGAGAGGTTTTCATGATTGCAAAAGTTCATGACTTGAGTTACAGTTCTTGAATCAGTTGTACCCTGGGTGGTTAATAGAAGTGACTTTGGTGACAATGGTGACTGGAGGTACGGAACTGGGCAGGCTCCCAGCTGCAGATGGGTCAGTTTGGCCTTCACACTTGTCCAGTGATTTTGGGAGGTATAGATTGCCTCCCAAGAGCAGAGGTGGGTGAGGGCTTTCGTTCTCATCCTCCATCACCTTATTACCAAGTGCTGACAACGAAAGCAAGTCTCAGAATGAATTCTGCCCACCTCTTCGCCAAAAAGCTTTGTTTAACAAGGAAGCAAAAAACCTGTCTTGGGAACCCAGGGAAGTTTCCACTCTCTGTCCTTAGCCTCTTTGAAAATTAGAGCACACAGCAGAATTCTTAGCAATTTTGCAGAATCCAAAAACTTAATGTCATCATAGACCTGGTGTTAGACTGCTGGCGAGACTTTTCTGCCCTGGCCATGCCTGAGCACAGGTGCCTGGAAAATATTTCTGGCCAATTCAAACAACTGGAACACCATTCATTTTGCTAACAAAAAATTATTTCTAGCAAAACAAACTCTCTGATTCAGAGTGCAATAGTTGAATAGCTCTTGGTTGAATAGTTCTAGGTTGTCGGCTTCTGAAAGGATCTTTCAAATACTAAAGAATTGCTGCAAGAGGGTAGATTCTTGATTGAGGCATGTACAATATTAACTCCCTACCCCCAGGTTGTGGATTAAAATGGATTTACACATGCTTGGGTATTTTATTGAGTCTAAGATGCCATCACCTGTTTGCATAGTTTGCAAACATTTTCTCCCATTCTATATAGGTTGTTTCTTTACTCCGTTCATAGTTTCTTTTGCAGTGCAGAAGCTCTTTAGGTTAATGAGAACCCATTTGTCAATTTTTGTTTTTGTTATAATTTCTTTCAGCATCTTTGTTGTGAAATCTTTGCCAAGTCCTGTATTCAGAATGGTATTTCCTAGGTTATCTTCCTGGGTTTTTGTAGTTTTAGGTTTTACATTCAAGTCTTTAATCCATCTTGAGTTTATTTTTGTATGTGGTGTAAGAAAGAGGTCCAGTTTCAGAGTTCCAAGATGGCCATATAGCAACAGCTCTGGTTTGCAGCTCCCAGCAAAATCAACACAGAAGAAGGGTGATTTCTGAATTTCCAACTGAGGTACCTGGTTCATCTCATTGGGACTGATTGGACAGGGGGTGCAGCCCACAGAGGGTGAACTGAAGCAGGACAGGGTGTTGCCTCACCCAGGAAGTGCAAGGGATCGGGGTATTACCCTTTCCTAGCCAACAGAAGCTGTGACAGTCTGTACCTGGAGGAATGGTACACTCCTGCCCAAATACTATGCTTTTCCCACAGTTTTCACAACCAGCAGACCAGGAAATTCCCTCCCGTGCCTGGCTCAGCGGGTCCTACGCCCACGGAGCCTTGCTCACTGCTAGCACAGCTGTCTGACATCAGCCTGCAATGCTACAGCTTGGTGGCGGGGAGGGGCATCCACCATTGCTGAGTCTTGAGTAGGCAGTTTCGTGCTCACAGGGTAAACAAAGGCCAGGAAGCTCGAACTGGGCGGAGCCCACTGCAGCTCAGCAAGACCTCTGCCTTGCTGTAGACTCCATCTCTGTGGCCAGGGCATATCAGAACAAAAGGCAGCAGACAGCTTTGGCAGACCTAAACATCCCTGTCTGATAGCTCTGAAGAGAGCTGTGGTTCTCCCAGCATGGCATTCGAGCTCTGAGAATGGACAGACTGCCCCCTCAAGTGGGTCCCTGACCCCCATGTAGCCTGACTGGGAGACACCTCCCAGTAGGGGCTGACAGACACCTCATTCAGGAGGGTGGTGCCCCTCTGGGATGAAGTTTCCAGAGGAAGGATCAGGCAGAAATATTTGCTGTTCTGTAGCCTCTGCTGGAGATACCCAGGCAAATAGGGTCTGGAGTGGACATCCAGAAAACTCCAACAGACCTGCAGCTGAGGGGCTCGACTATTAGAAGGAAAACTAACAAACAGAAAGGAATAGCATCAGCATCAGCAAAAAGCACATCCACACCAAAACCACATCTGTAGATCACCAACATCAAAGACCAAAGGTAGATAAAACCACAAAGATGGGGAGAAAACAGCAGAAAAGCTGAAAATTCCAAAAACCAGAGTGCCTTTTCTCTTCCAAAGGATCACAGCTACTGGTCAGCAAAGGAACAAAACTGGATGGAGAATGAGTTTGATGAGTTGACAGAAATAGGCTTAAGAAGGTTGATAATAACAAACTTCTCCAAGCTAAAGGAGCATATTCCAACCTATCACAAGGAAGCTAAAAACCTTGAAAAAAGGTTAGATGAATGGCTAACTAGAATAAACAATGTAGAGAAGACCTTAAATGACCTGATGGAGCTGAAAACCACAGCATAAGAACTTCGTGATGCGTGCACAAAGTTCAATAGCTGACTTGATCAAGTGGAAGAAAGGATATCAGTGATTGAAGATCAGATTAATGAAATAAAGTGAGGAGACAAGATTAGAGAAAAAAGAGTGAAAAGAAATGAACAAAGCCTCCAAGAAATATGGGACTATGTGAAAAGACCAAATCTACGTTTGATTGGTCTTCCTGAAAGTGATGGGGAGAATGGATCCAAGTTGGAAAACACTCTTCAGGGTATTATTTAGGAGAACTTCCCCAACCAAGCAAGAAAGGCCAACATTCAAATTTAGGAAACACAGAGAACACCACAAAGATGCTGCTCAAGAAGAGCAACCCCAAGGCACATAATTGTCAGATTCACCAAGATTGAAATGAAGGAAAAAATGTTAAGGGCAGCCAGAGAGAAAGGTCAGGTTACCCACAAAGGGAAGCCCATCACACTAACAGCAGATCTCTCTGAAGAAACCCCATAAGCCAGAAGAGAGTGGGGGCCAATATTCAACGTTCTTAAAGGAAAGAATTTTCAACCCAGAATTTCATATCCAACTAAGCTTCATAAATGAAGGATAAATAAAATCCTTTACAGACAAGCAAATGCTGAGAGATTTCATGAGCACCAGACTTGCCTTACAAGAGCTCCTGAAGGAAGCACTAAACATGGAAAGGAACAACCAGTACCAGCCACTGCAAAAACATACCAAATTGTAAAGACCATTGACACTATGAAGAAACCGCATCAGTTAATGGGCAAAATAACCAGCTAACATTATAATGACAAGATCAAATTCACAAATAACAATATTAACCTTAAATGTAAATGAGCTAATTGCCTCCAATTAAAAGACAGACTGGCAAATTAGATAGAGTCAAGACCCATCGGTGTGCTGTATTCAGGAGACCCATCTCATGTGCAGAGACACACATAGGCTCAAAATAAAGGGATGGAGGAAGATCTACCAAGCAAATGGAAAGCAAATAAAGCAGGAGTTGCAATCCTTGTCTCTGATAAAACAGACTTTATTTTATTTTATTTTATTTTTTTTGAGACAGAGTCTCGCTGTGTCGCCCAGGCTGGAGTGCAGTGGCCGGATCTCAGCTCACTGCAAGCTCCGCCTCCCGGGTTTACGCCATTCTCCTGCCTCAGCCTCCGAGTAGCTGGGATTACAGGCGCCCGCCACCTCGCCCGGCTAGTTTTTTGTATTTTTTAGTAGAGACGGGGTTTCACCAGGTTAGCCAGGATGGTCTCGATCTCCTGACCTTGTGATCCACCCGTCTCGGCCTCCCAAAGTGCTGGGATTACAGGCTTGAGCCACCGCGCCCGGCCTAAAACAGACTTTAAACTAACAAAGATCAAAAGAGACAAAGAAGGCCATTACATATAGTAAAGGGATCAATTCAACAACAGGAACTAACTATCCTAAATATATATGCACCCAGATAATAAAGCAATTCCTTAGAGACCTACAAGAGATTTAGACTTCCACACAATAATAATGGGAGACTTTAACACCCCCCTGTCAATATTAGACAGGTCAAAAAGACAGAAGGTTAACAAGGATATCCAGGACTTGAACTCAGCTCTGGACCAAGCCAACCTAAGAGACATCTACAGAACTCTCCACCCCAAATCAACAGAATATACATTCTCCTCAGCATCACATTACACTTATTCTAAAATTGACCACATAGTTGGAAGTAAAACACTCCTCAGCAAATGTAAAAGAACAGAAATCACAACGGTCTCTCAGACCACAGTGCAATCAAATTAGAATTCAGGATTAAGAAACTCACTCAAAACCACACAACTACATGAAAACTGAACAACCTGCTCTTGAATGACTACTGGGTACATAACGAAATGAAGGCAGAAATAAAGATGTTCTTTGAAACCAGTGAGAACAAAGACACAATGTACCAGAATCTCTGGGACACATTTAAAGCAGTGTGTAGAGGGAAATTTATAGCACTAAATGCCCACAAGAGGAAGCAGGAAAGATCTAAAATTTGACACCCTAACATCGCAATTAAAAGAACTAGAGAAGCAAGAGCAAACACATTCAAAAGCTAGCAGAAGGAAAGAAATAACTAAGATCAGAGCAGAACTGAAGGAGATAGAGACACCAAAAACCCTTCAAAAATCAATGAATCCAGGAGTTTGTTTTTTCAAAAAATCAACAAAATAGGCCTCTAGCAAGACTAACAAGAAATAAGAGAAGAATCAAATAGATTCAATAAAAATGATAAAGGGGATATCACCACTGATCCCACAGAAATACAAACTGCCATCGGAGAATACTATAAACACCTCTATGCAGATAAACTAGAAAATCTAGAAGAAATGGATAAATTCCTGGATGCATACACTCTCCCAAGACTAAACCAGGAAGAAGTTGAATCCCTGAATAGACTAATAACAGGCTCTGAAATTGAGGCAATAATTAATAGCCTACCAACCAAAAAAGTCCAGGACCAGATGGATTCACAGCCAAATTCTACCAGAGGTACAAAGAGGAGCTGGTATCATTCCTTCTGAAATTATTCCAATCAATAGAAAAAGAGAGAATCCTGCCTAACTCATTTTATGAAGCCAACATCATCCTGATACCAAAGCCTGGCAGAGACACAACAAAAAAGGACTTTAGACCAATATCCCTGATGAACATCGATGCAAAAATCCTCAATAAAATACTGGCAAACTGAATCCAGCAGCACATCAAAAAACTTATCCACCATGATCAAGTTGGCTTCATCCCTGGGATGCAAGGCTGGTTCAACATACACAAATCAATAAATGTAATCCATCACGTAAGCAGAACTAAAGACGAAAACCACATGATTATCTCAATAGATGCAGAAAAGGCCTTCTACAAAATTCAACATCGCTTCATACTAAAAACTCTCAATAAAGTAGGTATTGATGGAACATATCTCAAAATAATAAGAGCTATTTATGACAAACCCACAGCCATTATCACACTGAATGGGCAAAAACTGGAAGCATTCCCTTTGAAAACCAGCACAAGACAAGGATGCCATCTCTCATCACACCTATTCAACATAGTGTTGGAAGTTCTGGCCAGGGCAATCAGGCAAGAGAAAGAAATAAAGGGTATTCAATTACGAAAAGAGGAAGCCAAATTGTCCCTGTTTGCAGATAACATGATTGCATATTTAGAAAACCCCATCATCTCAGCCCAAAATCCCCTTAAGCTAATAAGCAACTTCAGCAAAGTCTCAGGATATAAAATAAATGTGCAGAAATCACAAGCATTCCTATAAGCCAATAACAGACAAACAGCCAAATCACTAGTGAACTCCCATTCACAATTACTACAAAGAGAATAAAATACCTAGGAATCCAACTTACAAGGGATGCGAAGGACCTTTTGAAGGAGAACTACTAACCACTGCTCAATGAAATAAAAGAGGACACAAACAAATGGAAGAACATTCCATGCTCACGGATAGGAAGAATCAATATCATGAAAATGGCCATAGTGCCCACAGTAATTTATAGATTCAATGCCATCCCCATCAAGCTACCAATGACTTTCTTCACAGAATTGGAAAAAACTACTTTAAAGTTCATATGGAACCAAAAAAGAGCCCACATAGCCAAGACAATCCTATGCAAAAAGAACAAAGCTGGGGGCATCATGCTACCTGACTTCAAACTATACTACGAGGCTACAGTAACCAAAACAGCAATGGTACTGGTACCAAAACAGAGATATAGACCAATGGAACACAACAGAGGCCTCAGAAATAACACCACACATCTACAACCATCTGATCTTTGACACACCTGGCAAAAACGAGCAATGGGGAAAGGATTCCCTATTTAATAAATGGTGCTGGGAAAACTGGCTAGCCATATGTAGAAAGCAGAAACTGGATCCCTTCCTTACACCTTATATGAAAATTACATCAAGATGGATTAAAGACTTAAATGTAAGACTTAAAACCATAAAAACCCTAGAAGAAAACCTAGGCAACACCGTACAGGACATAGGCATGGGCAAAGACTTCATGACTAAAACACCAAAAGCAAGGGCAACAAAAGCCAAAATTGACAAATGGGATCTAATTAAACAGCTTCTGCACAGCAAAAGAAATTACCGTCAGAGTGAACAGGCAACCTACAGAATGGGAGAAATTTTTGCAATCTACCCATCTGACAAAGGGCTAATGTCCAGAATCTACAAAGAACTCAAACAAATTTACAAGAAAAAACAACCCCATCAAAAAATGGGCAAAGGATATGAATAGACATTTCTCAAAAGAAGACATTTATGTAGCCAATGGACATACGAAAAAATGCTCATCATCTCTGCTCATCAGAGAAATGCAAATCAAAACCACAATGAGATACTATCTCACGTCAGTTAGAATGGTGATCATTAAAAAACCAGGAAACAACAGATGCTGGAGAGGATGTGGAGAAATAGGAATAGTTTTACACTGTTGTGGGAGTGTAAATTAGTTCAACCAATGTGGAAGACAGTGTGGCGATTCCTCAAGGATCTAGAACTAGAGATACCATTTGACCCAGCGATCCCATTACTGGGTATATACCCAAAGGATTATAAATCAACACATGCACATGTATGTTTATTGCATCACTATTCACAATAGCAAAGACTTGGAACCAACCCAAATGCCGATTAATGACAGACTGGATAAAGAAAATGTGGCACATGTACACCATGGAATACTATGCAGCCATAAAGAAGAATGAGTTCATGTCCTTTGCAGGGACATGGATGAGGCTAGAAACCATCATTCTCAGCAGACTATCACAAGTACAGAAAACCAAACACAGCATGTTCTCGTTAATAAGTGGGAGTTGAACAACGAGAACCTGGACACAGGGCGGGGAACATCACACACTGCAGCCTGTTGGGGTGTGTGGGGCTGGGGGCGGGATAGCATTAGGAGAAATACCTAATGTAAATGACGAGTTGATGGGTGCAGTAAACCAACATGGCACATATACCTATGTAACTTGCACATTGTGCACATGTACCCTAGGACTTAAAGCATAATTTTTAAAAATTATAATATTAATCCATGGGAAAGTTTGCACTAGGAAAACACACTTGTACACATGTCAAGACACATATCTGTTTTAGAAATTAAAGTATACATTTGTTATTTTTGGATGCAAAAGAGGTCCAGTTTCAATCTTCTGCATATGCCTAGCCATTTATCCCAGTACCATTTATTAAATGGGAAATTCTTTCTCCGCTGCTTGTTTTTGTCAGGTTTGTCAAAGATCAGATGGTCATAAGTGTGCAGCATTATTTCTGTGTTCTCTGTTCCCTTCCTTTGGTCTATGTGTCTATTTTTGTACAAGTACCATGCTGTTTGGTTACCACTATCCTGTAGTATACTTTGAAGTTGGGTAACATACCTCCAACTTTCTTCTTTTTGCTTAGGATCACCTTTGCTATTTGGGCTCTTTTTATGTTCTATATGAATTTTAAAATATTAATAGTTTTTTCTAGTTCGGTGAAGAATGTCATTCATCATTTGGTAAAAATAGCATTGAATCTGTAAATTGCTTTGGGCACAATGGCCATTTTAGTGATACTGATTCTTCCTGTCCATAAGTATGTAATGTTTTTCCATTTGCTTGTGTTATTGCTGATTTCTGTGAGCAGTGTCTTGTAATTCTTGTTGTAGAGAATTACACCTGCCTGGTTAGGTGTATTCCTCGATATTTTATTTTTTGTGGCAATAGTGAATTCAGTTGCATTTGTGATTTGGCTGTTTGTTTGGATCTTGGTGTATAGGAATGCTACTGATTTTTATACATTAAGTTTGTGTCCTGAAACTTTGCTGAAGTTGTTTATCAGATTAAGGAGATTATGGACTGAAACTGTGAGATTTTCTAGAGATAGAATCATGTTTTCTGCAAACAGGGATACTTTGACATACTCTCTTTCTCTCTGGATGCCTTTTTTTCTTTCTCTTGCCTGATTGCCCTGGCCAGCACTTCCAATACTATATGGAATAGGAGTGGTATGAGAGGGTATCCTTGTCTTGTTCTGGTTGTCAAGGAGAATGTTTCCTGCCCATTCAGTATGTTGGCTGTGGCTTACTCATAGATGACTCTTCTTATATTGAAGTGTGTTCTTTCGATGCCTAGTTTATTAAGGGCTTATAACATGAATGGATGTTAAATTTTACTGAAAGTCTTTGCTGAGATAATTACAGTTTTTATTTTTAGTTGTGTTTATGTGATGAATCACATTTATTGATTTGCATATGTTGAATCAACCATGTATCCCAGGGAAGAAGGCTACTTGATCATTGTTGATTACCTTTTTGATGTGCCACTGGATTTCGTTTGCTAGTATTTTGTTGAAGATTTTTGCATCTATGTTCATCAAGGAAATTGGCCTGAAGCTTTCTTTTTTTGTTGTGTTTCTGCCATTCTGGCCTCATAGAATGAGTTATGGAGGAGTTCTCCCTCCTCAATTTTTTTTGAATAGTTTCAGTAGGAAAGGTACTAGCTCTTCCTTATACATCTAGTATAAGTCTACTGTGAATCCAACTGGTTCTGGGCTTTCTTGGTTAGTAGGCTTTTATTACTGATTCAATTTCAGAACTCGTTATTGGTCTGTTCAGGGATTCAATTTTTTCCTGGGTCAGCCTTGGGAAGTTGTATGTGTCCAGGAATTTATCTGTTTCTTCTAGATTTTCTAGTTTGTCTGCATAGAGGTATTCATAGTAGTCTCTGATTTTTTTTTTTTTAAATTTCTGTGAGGTCAGTGGTAATGTCCCCATTGTCATTTCTAATTGCATTTATTTGAATCTTTTTAAAATTTTTTAGTCTAGCTTGTGGTCTCTCTTATTTTTTTTCAAAGAACCTACTCTTAAATTCATTAATCTCTCTTTAATACCTTTTTTTTGCATCTTAATCTCCTTCAATTCAGCTCTGATTTTTGTTATTTCTTGTTTTCTGTTAGTTTTGGGGGTGAGTTTGCTCTTGCATCTCTAGTTCTCCTAGTTCTGATGTTAGATTGTTAATTTGAGATCTTTCTAACTTTTTGATGTGGGCATTTAGTGCTATAAACTTTCGTCTTGACACTGCTTTAGTTATGTCCCAGAGATTCTGGTATGTTTTATCTTTGTCCTCATTAGTTTCAAAGAATTTCTTGATTTCTTCCTTAATTTTATTATTTACTTAAAAGTCATTCAGGGGCAGGTTGTTAAATTCCCATATCATTGTATGCTTTGGAGTAATTTTCTTACTATTGATTTCTATTTTTGTGCTGTGGTCTGAGAGTGTGGTTGGGTAAGATTTCATTTTCTAATTACTGAGTATTGTTTTATGTGTGATGGTGTGGTCGAGTTTGGAGTGTGTGCCATGTGGTGTTGAGAAGAATGTATATTCTGTTGTTTTTTGGTGGAAAGTTCTATAGATGTCTGTTAGGTCCTTTTGGTCAAGCGTTGAGTTCAGGTCCCAAATACTCGAATAATTTGTTGTTAACTTCCTGTCTCAATGATCCATCTTACACTGTCAGTGGGGTGTTGAAGTTGCCTACTATTATTGTGTGTAATATAAATCTCTTCATAGATTTCTAAAAGCTTGCTTTATGAATCTGGGTGTTCCTGTATTGGTTGTGTGTATATTTAAAATAGATCTTCTTGTTGAATTGAACACATTACCACTATATAATCCCCTTTTTATCTTTTTTGATCTTTGTTGGTTTAAAGTCTGTTTTGTCTGAAATTAGGATTGCAACCCCTGCTTTCTTCTGTTTTCCTTTTTCCTGATATGTTTTCTCCATCCCTTTATTTTGAGGCTATGGATGTCATTGCATGTGAGATGGGTCTCTTGAAGACAGTATACCATTAGGCCCTGCTTTTTTATCCAGCTGGCCACTCTGTGCCTTTTGGTTGGGGCATTTAGCCTATTTACATTCAAGATTAGTATTGATTTGTGTGGATTTGATCAAGTCATTGTGGTGTTAGCTGGTTATTATACAGAATTGTTTGTGTGGTGGCTTTTTAGTGTCACTAGTCTATGTACTTAAGTGTGTTTTTGTAGGGGCTGGTAATGGTCTTTCCTTTTATACATTTATTGCTCCTTTCAGGATTTCTTGTAAGGCAGGTCTGGTGGTAACAAATTCCCTCAGCATTTTCTTGCCTGAAAAGAATCTTATTTCTCCTTCACTTATGAAGCTTAGTTTGACTGGACATGAAATTCTTGGTTAAACATATTTTCTTTAAGAATACTGAATATAGGCCCCCAGTCTCTTCTGGCTTGCAGCCTTTCTGCTGAAATGTCCACTGTTAACTTGATGGGATTCCCTCTGTAGGTTATCTGCCCCTTCTCTCTAGTTACCTTTAATGATTCTTCTTTCATTTCAGCCTTGCAGAATCTGATTATATGTCTTGGGAATACTCTTCTTGTGTTAACCTCACAGGGGTTCTCTGCATTGCTTGAATTTGAATGTTGGCCTCTCTAGTGAAGTTTTAATAAATGCTATCCTGAAATATGTTTTCCAAATTGCCTGTCTTCTCCCCATCTCTTTTGAGGATGCCAACGAATCATCAATTTGGTTTCTTTACATAATTCTGTGTTTCTCAAAGGTGTTGCTCATTCCTTTTTCTTTATTTTTGTCTCATTGAGTTATCTGAGACAGCCAATCTTCAAACTCTGAGATTCTTTCCCCAGTTTAGTCTGTTCTGTTGTTAATACATGTGATTGTATTATGCAATTCTTATAGTATATTTTCAGCTCTATTAGATTAGTTTGCATCTTTTTTATAATAGTTATTTTGTCTATCAGCTCCTGTATTATTTTATTGTGATTCTTAGCTTCCTTGTATTGAGTCTTGACATTCTCCTGAATCTCAAATATCTTCATTCTTATCCATATTCTGAATTCTATTTCCGTCATTTTAGCCGCTTCAGCTGGGTTGAGAACCCTTGGTGGGTGATATAGTTTAGATTTGTGTCCCCACCCAAATCTCATGTTGAATTGGAAGAGGGGCCTGGTGGGAGGTGTTCTAGTGATAGTGAGTGAGTTCTCATGAGAAATGATGTTTAAAAGTGTTTGTCACTTCCCCCTCCTCTCTCTCTCTCTCTCTCGCTCTCGCTGTGCCACAGTAAAGATATGCTTGTTTCCCCTTCCCCTTCTGCCATGATTATAAGTTTCCTGAGGCCTTCCAGACATGCTTCCTGTTAAGACTGCAGAACTGTGATTCAATTAAACCTCTTTTCTTCACAAATTTACCCAGTCTCAGGTAGTTCTTTATTGCAGTGTGTAAGTGGACTAATACCCTGGGGAACTAGTGTGGTCATTGGAGGAAAGAAGCCGCTCTGGCTTTTTGAGTTGCCAGAGTTCTTGCTCTGGTTCTTTCTTAATTGTGTGACCTGGTGTTCCTTCAATCTTTGAAGTTGCTATCCTTCAAAGATAGATTGGATAGATTTTTTTTTTTTTTGCTTTTTTCTTCTTTGATGTCCTTGAGGGTTTGATGATGCTGTAAGGTGGGTTTGGTTGACTGGCTTCAATTCTAGTCTGCTGCAGGCTCTTGGAGGAGCCCCCTCCAATTACTGTCTCCATGCCCACATTTCTTTTGTTGGGTATTTTGGTCCATGAGACTCTCTCAATCAGGGGCCGCAGTTGGCAGATAAGCCTTATCCTTGCTAGATTGGCCCTAATCTGCTATTTGTTTGCTTCCTGGGGAAACAGGTGTGTACCTTCCTGCAGAGCTCAGGCAGAAGTAGGGTGACTGGGTTGGAAGCGCTAGTGGGTGTGGCCCTTCTGCTACAGGAGGCAGGGGTGGGGGGAGTTGCCCATCCTGCCATCCTGGTGTTCCCAGGGCAATAGGAGGGTGTGCCCCTTGGCAAATTGAGGCAGAAGTAGGACTGTTGGGCTGGAAGCTCTAGCAGGCATGGCTCACCTGACTACTACCTGTGGTAGAGGTGGATGGAGGCAGCTGCCCTGCTGTCTGGGTGCTTCCTGGTACAATAGGAGGCTGTACCTGCTGGCTGAGTTCACACAGAAGTGGGACCACTGGGCCAGAAGCTCTAGTAGGTGTTGCCCACCTGGCTACCCATGGAGGGAGTGAGCGAGGTAGCATGCTCTGCCATTGAGTTTTTCCTGGGATAACAGGAAGCTGTGGCCTCTGAGTTCACACAGAAGCAAGATCACTGGGCTGGAAGCTCTGGCATTTCCCACCTGGCTGTCAGTGGTAGGGGTTTGTGGGGCCACATGCCCTGCCCTCTGGGTGTTTGAGGGAGTTTCTTTTCCCCTTTCTGCCATGTGAGGAAACCTAGAATGTGCTATCTTTGAAGCAACAAGCGAGCTCTCACTAGACACTGGATCTGGCAGTGGACCTTTATCTCGGACTTCTCAGTCTTCAGAAGTGTGAGAAATAAATTTGTTTTTATAAATTACCTCTTGTGAGATACTTTCCTATAGCAGCCATAATGGACTGTGACAAGGGTAATCTCTCAATTATCCATACTTTATGGCTCATTAGCATTCTGGTCTCCTCACTACCATTTCCAAGGCTGAGGTATTCAAATCATAAAGACATGAAGCTTTGCTAATGTTTAACGAAGTAATTGAGAGGTTTGCCTATGTAGTTTGTGTTACAGGTTGGGTTTCCTGGGAAGCAGACTCTGGGAAGAAATGGAGTGTGTGGGATATTTGCTAGGGTATATCCTGGGCACTGACATCTGTAGGAGGGACAGAAGGAATCAGGATGGAGCAGAGGGAGAAGTTCATCTGTGACACAGGCTCTGTGACAGCCTGAGCCAACCCCATGCAGAGCATGGGAGCTAGAATGGCCCTTCAGAGCTCTCTAGAGCTGGACCCAGGTGGCCAGGCCTTTGTATACCTGCACGGATAAGTCACTGCATATGGGCTGTCTTGAGAAGGACATGCATTCATCCAGGTGGCCCTCTGCAGTTGCAGCATCCCTGAAGGACTGATCACTGGGGACTCTCTGTCCACAGCACAGGACAACATGTCCTTCGCTGGGGACTCTGGGCAGTGCCTAGCAGTGCCCACCACAATGTGTCAATAAATATACATATTTTAAAGATACATTTTCAAACTTCTTTTACTATTAGGGGTGCATAATCAAAAGAGTTGGGCAGCAACTATTATAGAATGCTGCGATTCTTTCTGCGGGAGAATAATGCCAACACCTCAATTAATAATGATTCACAGTTCTGATTTGTTGCTGTGAGTTTTTTTGGTCTTTAAGGTCATTTTCCCCCGCAAAAGGAATGACTTACATTTATTTTGGAGTTTTATTATGAATTAGTATACAATTTATTCAAATCATAAATTAAAAAGTCTTGTTTTCCTTAAGCCCATATAAGTCCCACTTACAAATCTTTTTGTTCTTTTTATAAATCCAGTGAATTTCAGCAATCCTGTTCAAGGGCGCTTTTATTAGTGTTCCAGCTGAACAGACAAAACTACCTTAAATAATCAGCCCCGTTTACAACTTGGTTAATTAAATTCCTTTAAACATTTTTACTGCATTTATAAATATAATATATTTGATTTCCCCTCTGTAGGTAATATAATAAATTAATCTTATGAGTATAGTAAATCTCAAGTTATCTTAAGCATCCAATGCTGTTTACAAACCCAGACAAGACTCTTAAATCTTTCAGCTTAAAATCTCAAGTAGAAAATAAAGGGTACATTTTAATGGAATCATAAAGCGAATCTGTTGGTTTTTATAGACAAAATTATCCCTAAACACTATAAATACCAAACATATGTAGATTATTATTTATTGTAACATACAGGCATTGATATTCTAACCTTCTGTGGTGAGCTTTCCTGTTTGATTGTCAGAAACTCTCGGGTTCTTTTAGGTGGAAGACAATGGCACAACCAGGTTATAGGCAAAGCAGGCGGCCGACCAAACTCTCCCCTCTATCTGGATGTTTAATGAGCACTTATTATCAAGCCTGTGAGCTCAATGAAGTCCCTATTCTGTTTTCTTTAAAAAAGTAACTAAAAATATTGACAAAGTTGTATATATTTGTCATGTATAACATGATGTTTTAAAATATGTATACATTGTGTAGTGGCTGAATTGAGCTAATTAACATATGCGTTATCTCCGATACTGGTAATTTTTTGTGTGTTCTCTGTCTTGTGGGTAGTCTGACAGATTGCGTGGCAGGTTCACCCAAGGTAGATATGATGGTATCTGTAGTCCAGACTGCTTCTGACTCAGTGAGGGATCTGGGACTCTTAAGACACTAGATGTTGAGTGGCATCATTTCCTGGGATATTTGTGCTGTTCATGAAGTGTGGGGATTGTTACTGAAATATTTTACTCTGCCACACAACTTGAATACCATTAATTCCACCAACAGAAATCACCAACCTTCCCTAGGTCAATTAGAAAAGCCTTTGGTGTTGATGAATATTTGCTTAGCTGACGCTCTTGCTGTAGCCCTCTCTGGTGTGTGGACTTGCTGGTGATCTGCTGACTGGCTGGCAAGTCTCCATCGGGCCACTGGCTGTGCCTAGGTTATAAGTTAAACTAACATGTTATGGCATCACACTGTGTGTGCTCAAGGATTTTAGGGTAGGTGTTAAGATGTGGGTAATCTGCCTTAAAATACTTAAAATACTTGTGTGTTAAAATACTACCTTAAAATCATTGAAACCTTGGAAGGTTCCAAGGGTAAAATGATACTCACTGAAAAAGAAGTTTTATCATTCCAGGTACATTGGGCTCACATCCTAGGCAGAAAGATGGTGCTTCTCTTGAAGATAATTTGTTGTGGGATTCATGCCTTGGATTCTCGGGTCTTCCTGTGTGTGAAATAGACATGCCGGCTTTTTAATGATTGTCTATGAAGAAACTACTGGGGCTCCTAAACTACATCCTTCAGTGAGGTGGTCTTGCAGCCCATGTCCATAGGGTTCTCTTTTTTTTTTTTTTGAGACCGAGTCTCGCTGTATTGCCCAGGCTGGAGTGCAGTTGCACAATCTCATCACACTGCAACCTCCGCCTCCCGGGTTCAAGCCATTTTCCTGCCTCAGCCTCCTGAGTAGCTGAGATTACAAGTGCCCATCTCCATGCCCGGCTACTTTTTTGTATTTTTAGTAGAGACGGGGTTTCACCATGTTAGCCAGGCTGGTCTCAAACTCCTGACCTCATGACCCACCCGCCTCGGCCTCCCAAAGTGCTGAGCCACCACGCCTTGCCCATAGGGTTCAATGTTTTAGTTAACTGTGAGTGGAGTGGAATCTTCAACCTCACTGAGATCCCACTAACTCCCTTTCTTACCTGGTTAGATTTTTCATTTCTTTAGTTCTCTTAAGTCATTTTAATAGTTTCCATTTTCCTTAGCAGAATTAGCACATAATTCTTTCCATTCATTCAAGTCTGCAGTGAGTCCTATCCCACTATCTGAGAGCAAATATTTTAAAATTATCTTTTGTTTTGGCTGTTTTATTCTTTAATGTTGATTATGAAATATTGATTCATGTGTTATAGAAAGATGTATGTAGTGTACACAGGTGTTATGAAGCATAATAGATAAACACAGGGAGCACTGAGATATCTTATAAAATCAAGGAAAGATGGACCATGGGCCTTGGGAGAGCTGGACATGGTGCAGTTCTGGAGACCTTGGTGTTATTACAGTGATTCAACTCTACCCTCTCTCGTCCCTGTGTGTCTCAACGAAGGTTGAATTCTCAGGAGGGAAAGTCTGCTTGAGCTACCTCAGTCTCATACCTACTCTTGTGGTTAGGGTATGGCAAATCGTATGGTTGGAAGCCCCTCTGAAACCACCTGTGCAAAGATTATGACAGCAAGATGGGTCTAACATGAATGACCCTCCTCTTGCTTCCAGTCTCACAGCTGGCTGGCCTTGCTC
Source organism: Macaca fascicularis (assembly GCF_037993035.2). NCBI lineage: Eukaryota > Metazoa > Chordata > Mammalia > Primates > Cercopithecidae > Macaca > Macaca fascicularis. The sequence goes on along the minus strand of NC_088380.1, from coordinate 10,361,364 downwards.
CTACCTGGGTATAGGCCAAGCTACCCATGGGAGAAATGTAGTTGATAATTTAACTTTAAAGCAAGGACGATAATGGTCCCTCCCTAAAACTGATCCCCTCTTTGTTTGAGGACTAAAACTATCTTTGTAATACAAATGAAAGGCCACATGATTAGGATTATGGGAGGGACCTGGGAGGGACCTGGATTCTGCTAAGATGTAGGTGTAGATAAAAAATAACCAGCTGTTATTCTCTTGCTTGTCTTTCTGTAATCTCTTGCTGCTCAGGAATCACGTGGCCAGAGGTCACAAAATTGGTGACATTTCCAGTTGTTCCTGTAGATAACATTACTATTGTGAAACCTAAGATTGGTCTTTTGAGATATTTTTTAGACTTTTGCATTCTGGCAAGTAACTGACCCCACCCAGACCTGTGACTCATCACTAACCATTCCTGTGGCCCCCACCCAGAGACAGATTCAGCACACAAAGACCATTTATCACACCCCTAAGATTTCATCCCCAACCAATCAGCAACACCCATTCCCTAGCCCCCTGCCCAACAAATTATCCATATAAACCATAGCCTGTGAGTTCTCAGGGAGGCTGATTTGAGTAATAATAAACTCCTGTCCTTCTGCTTGGCCAGACTTGTGTTAAACTCTTTCTTTGCTGCAATCATGTTGTCTCAGTGAATGGGTTTATTTGTGCAGCAGGCGAGAAGAGCCCATTGTGCGATTACACCAGTGGGACAGGCACAGTTCCCTCAAAGAAGGAGGTGAAGAGGTGAGATAGTCAAAACAGACCGACATCCCTCACACTTCCCAAGCCAGGAAGTGCTGGGGGGTTAGCTGAGGCTCCCTGCTACTTGTTCCCATGTGGGTTTCCCCTTGCATTTGGCGGTTGTGGGCCTGAGGGTCCTGTTCTGTGGCTGGTCTTGCTTTCCATGTGGAAAATCCTTGAATATCATTTAAAAGTCATTTTCAACCTTTCCAAATTTCCAGCTTCCATATGGATTTCCTTTGGTCACCTGGTGCTAATTTTGAGAGGGATTTACATTCAGTGCTTGAATTATGTTTTGAACTGTCTGAGATATTTCTGGGGCAGGTTGACGGGATTTGTGGATGGAACTTGGAGGAGGGAGATAAGAAAGCAGGTGAAAGAAGGCCAACATGGCAACTTTCACGAAGGAAGGCAAACACGTGGAGGGACAAATCTGGGGGAAGACAGAGGAAACAGGTCAATTTTAAACTTCAGGAGCCTGGAGGGGCCCAGTAGACTGGCATACATGTGGGTTGGATTATGTGACCTCTCTTATACTTTACCGTGATTTTATGCTCATCCCCATACTCCTGAAGGTTTGTTATTCAACATCCATCTCATCTTTCCCCACTATCTTTTGTGTACATCTTGACAAAAATAATAGTAAATATTGTAATAACTACTGTTTTGGGGAACTTATGCACTGAATACACTTAGTACTTGATACATGTGTTTTATTTAATTTTCAGACCCCCCCTGCAAGGTAGGCCTTTGTATCCCTATTTTACAAGATGAGGAAACTGTTTGACTTTCGTGAGCCAAAGAGATCTTGGGGGGATCACCTCTGCTCATTTTGATGCTGAGGTGGTTTTGTTTTGTTTGTTTTTAATCAGCTTCCACATGCTCTGTGGTGGTAGTAGGTTGGGAGGCAGGACAGTAAAGGGACTGGGGGAGAAGTGACAGCCTGATCTGGATCCTGGCTTCATCATTGATCGATGTAGACTAGGAAGTCTCTTAACCACTCTCTTCCTCTATCTCTCCATCTTTAAAATGTGAATAATTATAGAACTTACCTAATGGGGCCATTGTGATAATTAAAGGAATTAACATGTCAAACACTTAGAACAACACCTAGTAAACAACGAGCATGAAAAAACACTAGTCATGTGAGGTTTGGGGTTAGGGAGGAAGGATGATGGAGTGAGACTGGTCAATGGTGCAAGGTTGCAGTTAGATAGGAATGAGTTCTGGTGTTCTGTGGCATAGTAGAGTGATGATAGTAAACAATGCTATGGTGTATATTTCAAAGTAGCCAGAAGAGAGGATTCTCAATGGTCTCACCACAAAGAAGTGATGGATGTCTGAGGTGATGGATATGCTAAATACCTTGTATATATGCTAAATACACATTGTATATATGTATTGAAACATCACACACTGTACCTCATGATACATAATACAACTATTATGTGTCAATTAAAAAAATAAATAATACACCAAAATGCTAGTCATTGTATTTGTCCATGTGTAATATATAGAAAAGAGCTTTCTAATTAACTAGTCAAGTCAATTCACTATCTGTGGGAATTTGAGGCAGGCCATTTTGTTGCTCTCTGGAATTCTGTTGACTAGACTGTAACTAGGAGGCAGATGAAATGTTCTCGAAGGGCCCTCATTCATTCCTGCGAATGACTGGGAGGCCCTTGGAGAACCATGCCATTTCCCCTGTGAGTAAGGTGTTGGAAAAAAGTCACAAGGGGTGACTATGAAGATAAGCCCACCTGACTCGTGGACATAAAGATGGGAACAATAGCCACTGGGAACTACTAGAGGGGGAGGGGAGGAGGAGGGCAAGGTTTGAAAATCTACAGGGTACTATGTTCAGCATCAGTGGTACCGCAAGCCTCAGCATGAAGCCATATACTGATGTAACAAACCTGCACATATATCCCCTGAATTAAAAATAAAAGTTGAAGTTATAAAAAAATTTAAAGAAAAGAAAACACACATACACATGTTCACACTGTTTTGAGGTCAACTTATACAACTGAAAGCTTTTAAACTACTATAAGCTTTCTATAATAAACTAAATTTGCAAAAGTTAAAAAAAAAAAAAAAAAGATGAGGTCGCCTGGACAGACCTTCTGCTCAGAATATCTCATCTGTAGAGGCCAAACAGGAAGAGCCCCTACAACACAGGGCGCACAGGACGCATCCAGGGCTCCTTAAAGTACTGTATTGAAAACCATGCAGGGTACTGGAGGATGTGGCCGTGGTGATTCAGGCAAGAAAGCAAACCTTTGTGCCCTGGACCTCTGGCTATCAGATGAGGGCCGCGGACTCTTTCTCCAAATAATGTTTTTAGATGCATAAAATAAAATACATAGAATTACTAAAGAAACTAATTATAATATAATGGTTAAAATATAATATACACACACACACACACACACACACACACACAGCTCAAATTGGGGATTTAGTGGTTGTGATATATGGGCTTTATTACCACATTAAACAGCAAGCTCTCGTGGCAGCTCTAACAGTGACCGAAATTTTGAAATAGTGATGAGAGTAAATATTTTGAGATACCTGCACAACCTTAATGTGATATGAAAATATCTATGATTTCTCTTGGCCATAAAGTCTCTGAGACTAGGTTTGCTGCCTGCATTCATATTTGAAGGAAATACTAAATTTAAGTTAGAGGTTAGTGAAAATAAAGATGTCATTTTTTTCCCCTATCCAAGTTTATGGTCTTCATGAATGCATGCCACCCAAATAATGTCTAGGATTCTATGTCCCAAAGCCAGATGCATGAAAATATACAGGTGGTGTGAGGTATGCCAGAGGCAGGAAAAGAAGAACGACCAAACGGCCCACAGTCTTCTTGATCTGTCAGTAGGAAGTTTTTTGTTTTTTGTTTTTTCCTTAGAGCACGTGGAAATTAGAAAATGCCTCTTAAAAGTGCAAAACATTTATTGTGGAAGCACCTTTCATGATATAAGGGACTAGGGAAGCAGCAGAACATTGCATTCTTATGCCCACAAGATCGGTGAGAATTGGCATGGTTCAATTTTGGCCTGGATTTCTTTCGGAGATTCTTGACGGCAAGGGTGTGAATTTCCTGGGATACTGCAGTGGGGTTAAAGACGTGAAAGTGCTGGCTTATCTCCCACAATGCAATGGACCAGCAGGATGATTTAATGTGGCTTTCAATGGTGCAGTTAAGATTTATGTAGATAATCATCCCAGTGGTGGGAATGATGAGTTTTCACATTTATTATTTGCATATAGAAAGGCCCTTCATGAATTCTGTGGGTTCTCACAACTCAACCGTATGCTTAAGAAGAAGGCAAGTCGTTTTTAGATTTAATTAGAGAGTATTAGAAAGGTAAATTTATAGGGCATAAAATATCAATAGTAGACTATGTATGAAGACTGAAGAAAAAGAAGAGGACATTTATTTTCTAACATAGGCAGATACGATGTAGGCACAGTTATCTGTGAAGTTTTAATGGGAGCAGTGAGCACGTTCTAGGATGTTTGCATGGGACAATCATTTCTGTAATAATTTTATGTCTATCACAATATAGGATCAGTAGAAGCCAGTAAGTAGGACCCAGACTCTTGAGAGGCTGGGGATCAATGCAAAGACCTGTGAGCTTCTATTTGCATATATTCTGCATTTTTTTTTCAATTTTGTGGAAGTTTTCACTAAATTTCCTGGTATTCAAAAAGGATCTTTGAACAAATTAGGAACCATTGCTCTAGAGGATATGCAATTACTTTGGTGGAAATGTGATTCCGAATTTATTCTCAGCAAATCTGAAGAAACATCTGTCTACTCAGCTCCTTACCTAACACATTCAGAGGGATGGCGTTTCCGGAACAGTGTACTTACTTTCATACGCAAAACTTTACTTTCTCAACTTTTTTTATTTCTTTACTAATAAATCCTCTTTGTAAAGTTTGTAATTCTATTTCAGTATTATTGTACATTTGTAGATAAGCTTGAGTTTGTAGCTCGAAACTGGCTATGAAAACCTCAGGCTGCAACAGTTTCTTGGGGAACCGCTGCATTTAAATTCGAGTTCAAATTAAATAAAACAAGGGAAGAAATTCAATGACAACTTTTTGCTCATCTTCAGAAGATGGAAAATGATGGGGGAATTTGTTGGAGAGAAATAGTCAACCTAAATCTTATTTTTTTAGTGGGGTGATTCATTTATATCTAGATACATATTTTTTCTTCTTTGAACTGGTGGAATTTAGAGGTCTGATGGAATTCTACTGCTATGCTAAAGGGGCGAATAAAGAATTTCTTTTAATGAGTGGTCTCGTTTGCCATGGGAACGGCTGGCTTGTGATTACAGTGGAGAAAGCAGAGAGTGGCCAGAAGATGGAGAGTGGATTGCCAGAAACGCTTTGAAGACGTAGAGTAGTTCCCAAGTTCCCAACTTCTCAAACTTGGAAGCTGACCTGACCCAAAGTGTCAGTAGTGCTGGGGTAGGGAAACCCTGCTGTAGATCAGATTCTATAGTCTGAGTACAGAGGAGCTGAGTGTGCTGTTGCTTCTTCAGATTTGCTGAGAATAAATTTGAAATGGCATTTCCAGCGAAGTAATTGCATATACTCTAAAGCAATGGTTCCTAATTTCTTCAAGGATCCTTTTTGAATACTAAGAAATTTAGTGAAAACTCCCACAAAATTGAAAAAAAAAAATACAGAATATATGCAGATAGAAGCTCACAGGTCTTTGCATTAATCCCCAGATTTTCAGGAATCTGGGTCCTATTTAGTCGCTTCTGCTGATCCTATGTTGTAATAGACATAAAATTAGAAATGATTGGTAGGTGCAGGCAAGAATTCAGGATGTTCAAAAGTCATGTTCTCTTCAAGCTTGGAGATCAATCTGATCTCCAGTATTAGATCAATTAAGGATAAAGGACAGTTAATTGTTAAACTTCAGATTACTAATTTGTACCCAGAAAGTTGCTTACACTGTATAAACACAGAGATCTTAAACCTGAGACCGTAATATTGAAATATGCTTGCAGCTAAATGTATCCCTGCCCTACACACTTCTGCTGTTCTGCTGATAATTCTTACAGGAATTCTGCAGGAGAGGATTATGCCTTCTTAATGGCCATTTAGATTCAGCCCCAGGGTTGCAAGAGGAAGCCATAAATGTGAGCTTTAGGACAAGCTGTTGAACTCAGGGAGCATCTTGCCTCCTGGAGGGAGGAGTTGACTGTGTGGGAGTGCCCAGCAGGGAAGCTCAGGTAGGGTGAGAAAAGGGCTTTCAGAATCAGGTTCCTTGAGGAATCATTTAGCAGGCTAGCTGCTCTGCTGGCCTCTGCCACTCCTCAATAGAACAAGCAAGGGTAGCCTGCTCCTGCATGAAAGCTGCTTGACTGAGTCTGGCTGGGAAAGCTGGCGGCAGTGAGGGTGGTCTTTATAGAGAAGCTGCTGCCCCTCAACCTCCCTAGCAGAGGACGATCCTTCTCTACGTAGCTGATTTGTGTGACCATTTTATTTTTCATATTCACTTAGCTATTTTAATACAGAAACCAACGCGGGAAAGTGCAGTTGTCCCTGTTTCTGGTGAATCTACAGCAGGGTTTCTCTACACCAGCACTACTGACATTTTGGGTGAGATCATTTTTGGTTGTGGGCAGCTGTCCTGTGTGTTGTAGGAGGTTTAGTAATATCACTGGCTCACTCACCAGATGCCAGGAGCAACCCCCAACCTGTGACAACTAGAAATGTCACCATCTAGATATCAGACATCTTGTAGGTGGTAAAGTCATTCCTGATTGAAAACTCCTGCTATATGGAGTCTGCCATCTCTTTAGCCCACATGGATGTCACCAACTATCACCACCGAGCGCCAGCAGGTTTTCCTAATTGCAGACTAAATCCCAAAGATCATTCATATGCCGGGCATAAACCTAGACTCATAGTTGTATAGTCTTCATTCAGTAAAATGCAGGTATGGAAGTGCTTTGGTGTTTTCTAAAACCGCCATCAACTTGCTTCTTTCAATCTTTTTCTCCAGACATGGGGTGAGGGGAATCATGATGTTTCCAGCTCATAAAATATCTGTCATGTATGGCAAGTTAACCCAAGTCTAGTGATTTTCATATTAATCTGGTTGGTAAAAGTCTCAGGCTCCTTTGGATAAGGATTTAATCCCGTTCAAGTTCTATTATCCACATAGAAAAGAGGGATACAGATATTTCTCTCTCTGTGTGTCTGTGTCTCACTGTCTCTCTCCATCTCTATCTCCATCTCCATATCTTCTCATTGTCCCACATAACAGCCAGGTCATAGTGGCATGAAGGGGAGGAGAGGCTGGGTTGGAGATGCATGGAGCAAAAGAATCCTTGGTAGTTAAACATGTGGTATTTAGTAGTTAATGCCAGCACACTTTCTCTTTTTATGTTTTTATTCTTTGATTTGTTGATTTTTAAAAATTGTGGTAAAAGTACACATAACATAAAATTTAACATCTTAATCATGTTTAAGTGTCCAGTTCTGTAGTACCTCACAGAAGTGGAATCTCACAGTACTTACCTTTTTGTGACTAGCTTATTTCACTTGGCCATAATGTCTTCCAGGTTCGTCCATATTGTAGTACATGTTCAAATTTTCTTCTTCTCCTTCTTCTTTCTTCTGTTTTTTTTTTTTCCTTCTTTCTTTTTTCTGAAATGGAGTTTCACTCTTGCTGGAGTGCTGTATTCTCTTTCTCCCATTCTCCAGACAACTCTGTGTCCTCAGAAGCAGCCTGCGGCAAGCTCTGGTTTCGGGTTCTGCATGTGCAGACCTGATTTTTTTGAGATTTACAGTCTTGAGAATGGAGGAGCTGTGGTGCCACTAGGCCATTTGCTTATCACCTGTCTGTTCTTCAAGGTACTGGAGCAGGATTCACTAGGTGCACTCTTCATGGAGGCATTTTCAACGAGGAACAAACATAGGTTAATTAAAAGCAGATTTTACCAAACAAAGGTAATTGTTTCTTTGATTGTAATCACTGATTTTGTGGTGAGAGTGAAATGAAGGAAGAGATCTTAATTTAGGTAGCAGCTTGACATTATGCTACTTGATTATGTTCCTCAAAAACAATGAATTTGGAAGTACAAACTTGGAAGTACAGAAAAGTTCCCAAAAGATGCATTCATTCTTGAAGAATAAGAAACATTGCCTGTTTCAACAGTATGGAGGGCTGGTGCAAATGCTCTGGGAGAACTTTGTGCTTCTACTCACCAGTTCTCCTAATATAATCACCTATATGCTTTCCCTGTTTGCAGCAGACTGTTTGGGAAACAAAGTTCATCTTCTTGACCTTGCATTTCCTAGGACTCACAAATACTTGACCCTCAATATTTATTGAAAGGAGTGAGAGAAGGAAGGATAGCTAGATTGGTTCAGTTAAAATCAAGGCTGTAAGCATGTGCCAGATCTATACAAAATTGAGACACAGGCCAAATTCCATTTCTATCCCCTTTGTGATGCTGCCCTTCCCTCAGAAGAAGGAGTCGGCTGTCCTCAGTGATCCCGCTGAAGACACACTGCATGCTCGCTCTTCTGTCTTCCTCACCTCTCTTTCCTACCCTTGCTGACTCATGAATTCATAGAGGTGGTGAAAGTATATAGAGTAACATGAAATAATGTCTAGCCCACCAAACATGGTTTCTCATCTTTAGGTAATGTCTGCTCTGGGAAAGTCACCATTCCCAATGCCCAGCTTTCTCTATGATTCAGGGGCCACCTCTCATCCTTCAAAGACATCTGGACTCCTTAAAGTCTGGAGATAAAGAGCAAAGTCATGAGAGGGATGAAGTGTCTCTTCTTCTGACAACTGGAGGCCCCTCTTTTAGGGGTTCAATTTTTTTTCCCCTAAAGGGATCCAAACATTCTCAAATAACCAATACTGGAAAATAGTTTTCTTAAAGGGGAAATTTGCCTACCATCCATAGGATAACAGAAAGACATCACTGTTCACACAAGAGAAATACACATATGGCCTGCATTTTCAACAGAGGTGATATTTCTCCCCAAAAGGGAAAATTGATTTTTGGGGGAAAGTCGTGGAAAAAAATCTTAGCTATTATAAAGGCTTGTGGCTCTCTGAAAGACTGTAGTATGTAAACAGATATAGAGCATATCTGTGCCATTCAGATTTTGTGGGAAGGGGGTGAAAAGACTGAAAAGGCTCCATGCTGGGGAGGGGCGATGATGAAAACAAGGTTGAGAAACATTAATATACATTAAGGGAGGTCATTGTATTCACCAGCTTGCAAGGCTCAGTTACCATTAGGATTCTCTAGGAAGTCTCCTTTCTTAATCTGTGGTGATGTCTTCTGACCCTGTCTGAAACCCTTGAATGGAGGTCAGGGGAGCCCTCCAGGTGATGCACCAGGCCTGTGGGTGGTTTTGGGCTCCAGAGCAGCTCACCTGCTGCAGGATACCTCTTGACCTGCCCTGTGGGAGTATTCCTCAGGAACTTGAGAACAAGTAGAGAGGCAGAAGGTGGTGGAGCCTGAGCAGGATCCAAAGGCAGGAGCAGGATCACACTGAGAGAGGGAGCCTGGGACCAGGGAGCAGGGAGTTGGACATGAACATGTAAAGGCAAAGAGGGCCTTCCTACAAAAACCAGTGGGTGCTTCCATTTTTTTTTTTTTTTAATGTTGATGTGTTGGTTGATTTCAGTGTGGAGAGGAACAATCATTCATCTAGTTACTTACTTAACCAACATTTATTAAGTGCCTACTGTATTCCAGGCTTTATTCCAGGTACTCGATACATGGTGACAAGCCAGTAGGATTCAGTCTTTGCTCTCTGGAACGTGCATCCTAAATGGGAAGCCAGGCAGCCAGCGTGTAAACTATTAAATAATAACATAGCAGGTTGTAATAAAGTTCTGAACTAAGATTGGATGGAGCGACAGAGAGTGACCCACTGCTCCTTCCGATTAGCTGATCTGGATGGGCGGGGAGTAGAGAGCATCTGAGCTGATAGTAGAAGGATGAGAATGGCTCTCGGAGAAGTGCATTCTTGGCTGGGAAGCACACCTGCAAAGGCCCTGTGGTGGCTGGAAAAATGACCTCTCCCTAAATTATGGAGAACAGACCATAGAGGGAGAGGAGTGAAGGAAGGAGGTCATTGCGGTAGTGGAGGCCAGAGATGGCGGTGGTGGTGGTGGCCATGGCAGGACATGTGTGGATTCAGGTTAAGCTGGGGAGGTAGAGCCAGTAAGACTTAAGGATTAATTGGATGTGTCTTGTCAGGGAAAGCAAAACATTAAAAATGACTGCCAGGCTTTTGACTATAGAAGCTGAGTCAGGGGAAGAATCATTGCTGAGATGGGGAAGACCAGTGGAGAAGTAAATCTAGGGGAAAACATCTGAGAATCCTGTTGATACCCAAGTGGAGATGTCAATCGAGAAGTTGAATACATAGATCAGGAGTTCAATGGAGAGATCAAAAACGGGGATACCAATGTAGGAAAGCTCATCTTGATGATGATACTTGGAGCCAAGGACATGAGAGGGAAAAATCGTCCCATTCTACTTGCTTTAAGAACCACTCATTGCATACTTGGTGTGTTCCACCTTTGCCATTACCTAGCTTTCCCATAGGGAATGACTTGTGTATGTACCACAGTAGACTATGAGAGACTTGAATTTAGGTTCAGATTTCTTACTTCTCTGTATCTTTCATAGCACATGTATGAGGTCAATAACACGTGAAAGCTCTTTTACATTTACTTTTACTCAGAGATAAACCTGACTACTTCTTTGTGCTGCTTTTGTGTGAAGCCTGGGTGAGTTTTTCACTCTAACTTTGCATTAGGATCAAGTCATCCTGGCTTCCTTCCCACTTCAGTGCGAACCTCCACCTCTTCCCTCAAGAGCTATCAGGGAAAAACAGGGACTTAGTGTGCTCCGTAACTTTTCTTTTTCTTTATAACTAAATGTTATTGTATATATTTAAGGTATACAATATGATATTATGAAATACATAGAGATGGTAAAATGTTACTATAGTGGACCAAATTAACAAATCCCTCATCTCAAATAGTTACCCATACCCCACTGTAAGAGCAGCTGTAATATACACATTTAGCAAACATTCCGAATACAATATACTTTTATTAACTGTAGTCCTTATGTTGTAGTTAGATCTTTGGACTTGTTTATGGTACATATTTACTACTCTGTATCCTTTGACCTATATTTCCCCATTTCTCACTGGACCACAGGTAGGTTTTCCCTACTACTTTATTCCATAGCATTCTTGTATGAAGAGTTGCTGGGATATAGCACATCTCACACACGTATTTGCTAATTTGTATCCTTTGACCTATATTTCCCCATTTCTCATGCCCTCCACCCCAGCTAGCCCCAATTCTGGTAACTACTGGTACCGTTCTGTCTATATTTGACCTTTTAAAAGAGTGTTCCACATAAGAATGAGATTATGTAATATTTCACTTAGCATAATATCAGGCCTCCAGTTTTTTTTTTATTTGAAGCCAAACCAAAATAAAACTGGAACGAAATAATAAAAAAGGCATGTGAGACTCAAAGCCTATGTTAAAAAAGCAAACATAGAATGATTTCCCCTTTTCCCTTTGTTTCTCATATCCAAGAAACTACCTTTTTGTTTTTCTTTGTTAGAAGAGAAATGAACTCTTCTGTCTTTTCTGTTTGCTTTGCAATATTTACTTAGCAACTTGGCCATGGTATGAAATTACAACCTGTCTCAGTTAACTGATTCTCAGAACTGTTTTTATCAAGGATGTAGAAGTGGTCCTCTTCTCCTAAAACCTCTGGCAGGGAAGATGAAAGAGGGGGATGGGCAGGCTGCAGGCACTTAAGGATGAGAAAGTGTTTTTACTACAAAATGCTCCTAAAGGCACAGATGGGCTTTCATCATGAAGGGTACAGATCTTATCCAGAATATCTCAATCACAAATTAAATATTTAGCAGACATCAGTGCTGTTTTCACAGTGGTTTGTACTATTCTTAACCATTTTATGTTGGATTTCCAGAAAAGGCAAAACACCTAGCAGATTCTTAATAAAGCCGTGTAGCTTAAGTCATTAACCAGTTCAATGTTCACTGTGTCCAGCAGCAAAGTTTTGGCCTTCTCTGATTAGGAGTCAAAAACAAAAGACAAAGCCTGGTGCCTAATACCGTCCTTATGGAATTCTATACTCCTAGGATGACTAGCCTAATGGGCTAGTTATTGAGTGTCTACAATTGCCAGACTCCCATACATTTTGTAGCATCAGCAATTTGATACACTTCTCTGCCTCCTGATTCCGGTAACTAGGAGTCCATGCTAACCATGGATGTAAAAAGAGGAGGGCTGACATGCAGAACCAAGGGACTAGAAAGCTCATCTACCCTCATCAGGGCCATGTGGTTGAGATACTGACCCAACACAGGCAAATCTGCCTGACCAAGGAGAAAGAATGCTATCTGGAATTAAAGCAAGCATGGTACAAGCTCTGTAGCTGTGAGTGACAGCAACTGGAATATCAACTGGACCCGCTTCTAGTGGCAGCCAGGACCATCCTTGATACACCTGGCCACTCTCAAAATTTGCAAGGATGCTAGCACTATTCTGAGATTATAAGAAATCCAGTAGAAATCTCACTGGACCACAGGTAGGCTTTCCCTACTACTTTATTCCATAGCATTCTTGTATGAAGAGTTGGTGGGATGTAGCATATCTCACACACATGATTTTAATGGAATCCAAATGAACTTCTCTTATAATTACTCTTCCCTTTAAATTGTTAATACAATATCTAGTTATATGTGTGTATGTTTAAAAAATTCATTAAGAATACATATTTAATTCTGAAAAACATCCTAAAAAGATAAAAAATGGATTTGACTCACTTTGCAAATCTCTTTTAATACATATGAAAATATGCTAAAAAATAGGATGAGAAACTATAAGACTAAATACACACACACACACACACACACACACACACACACACACACACACAAAACAAGGCGTCATGCAGTATAATAGCAAACAAATGATCCCCTTAAAGGAAATTGCTAAAATTCACTAAGAGTAATGGAGTCTTCATAGTTTTGAAATAAATTATAGCTCTTGGCATGGTGCTAATTTGCTTAAATGTGCAAATCCCGCCCCCTACAATGGTAACTCCAAGGGAGAAAGTTGGCTTTGTTCATGAGATAAACAAATCTATTGTATATTTCATATTTGCTGTATCCTTTCTTAAATATTTGATTTTGAAATAATCTATTTAATACTATCTCACTGTAGGAATGACTAGACCATAGTTAAAGGCTGCAGGTCTTTGCTGCAAGGTGTGGGAACTCACAAAGACTGAAACTACTGCCAGGCTGCTGGAGCCGTTGGTTCTTCTCTGTGCCCCAGACTGCAAGTAAATCATGATGTGTAATGCATATATACTAATAAAGCACTGCACGTGGAGACTTCAAGATAGACATTAATAAACGTGACTCACTTGAACTTGCTTCTCAGCTGAGTCCTACCAATAAAGTTCTATTCTTCATTTGAGTACAAACTCAGCCTGAGAGCCCATTGTCACCCTTCAGATAAGCTGGCCAGGTGCTTCAGCCAGCCCAAGACCTCCACAGCCTGGAGGAGAGAAGGTTCTGATTAGAGGATGTTTATCTCGGGAGAGAAGAGCTTTTCTGAGCTCTGATGTATGGGAAGCTGCTGGAGACGGTGATCTAGAGGCTGGGTTCCAATGGCTCTGCCATGAATTAGCTGTTTGGTTTTGGGTGAGCTACTTAATTTCTTGGACTTCATGTTCTTGGATCAAACAGAGATATTTGGGTTAAATAATCTCTAAGAATGAACCCTAAATAATTTTGAAATCCTTTCCTCAAAACTTTACCTGGTACTCACTTCCTACTCGGCCCATTTCCAAATAGCTTTTAAAAATGGCCCTAATTAAGAGGGGTATGTGGAAAGGAAGACAAGAGGTGCCTAGCCACCTCTTTAGCCAGTTGCCCTCATCACCGCCTATAGGATAGCAGGGGCCATCAGCACACCTCCTGGGCATGGAGCTGTCCTTGGCAGCCAGAACACCAGTATCCCACAAGCCTAGGGCATCTTTCAGTTCTGTTTCTTCGTTGCCTTAAGATAAAAGGTGAGACCTCCAGTCCTCAGCATGATTGGGCCTTTTCTGGATTCTTATTGATGCCACATGTATTTGTAGAAATTTGTGTAATGACTTTATCACGTGATATATTTAAAACTGTATTAGGATCTATTTTACCTGAATAAGAATTATTAAGGAATTATTTTTTAAAACACTCTCATACTATATTTAATAACCTATGTGTTCCTCTGTAGCATTTCTAGAGTAGTAATCCAATCCATTGTGACAGACACTGGGTTGGTGATATGGTTTGGCTGCTCCCTCACCCAAATCTCATCTTGAATTATAGTTCGCAGCCCCATGGTGTCGAGGGGAGGGACCAGGTAGAGATAATTGAATCATGGGGGCAGTTTCCACATCCTATTCTCATGATAGTGAGTGAGTTATCACAAGATCTGATGTTTTTTTTTAAGGAGTTGCCCCCTTTGTTGGGCACTCATTCTCTCTCCTGCTGCCCTGTGAAGAGGTGCCTTCTGCCATGATTGTAAGTTTCCTGAGGCCACCCCAGCCACCTGGAGCTGTGAGTCAATTAAACCTCTTTCCATTATAGATTACTCAGTCTCGGGTATTTCTTCATAGCAACATGAGAACAGATTAATACAGTTGGGAGTTAGAAAGCAGCTATTTATTTAGCAGGTCTCCAGATGAAGTCCATTTTTAAGAAAAAGGAAAAAGGAAAGAAGAAAATTGCCGTCTATTATGATTGCATTTTCTCTAAGGTTTTTAACGATCATTCTGTGGGATTGAGCACTGTAAAAACTTCTTAACTTCAGATATGCTGCAGTTAAACCAATAGACTAAAACCTAGTTTGAATTATAGCTGTGAAACTGCATTATTCTAGAAATAATTCCAGCACAAATGCCATAAAAATGATGATATTTTTTGATTTAGGCTTTTCCTCCTAATTTCCTCTCATATGTTTCTGATGACATCTTATGGCAGTTCAATGCAGGATTGCAACTGATAAGATGTCAAACATTTATTCATATACCAAAGTTGATAATGATTAAAATGTTTTACAATTTTTTATCTGTTTTGTCAATAGTTTTGGATTTCTTCCTGGCATGGCCTTCTGTCTGTGTTCTTGCTTTTTTCCTGTTTATCACTTTAATTGATCAATCGGGTATTAGTTCCATCTGATTGTCAATTAAAATTGCCCAAAGAAAGTTAACTTGTATCTGTCACATGTTCTATTTATTCTCTATGAATTCCATAGAGAGCCAGGAATGAAGTTTAATTGGAGAGGAGAAGAATGAGTTTCAAACATGGGATCTGAAGCCACCCAGAAAGGTGAGAGATTGAGAAGAGAAAAAAGCATGTGGAAAAAAGAGCGTATGCCCACTTTAAATGGGATAAAAGTGAGGAGGATTGGGCAAAACATCAGATTATTTAATTATAGAGACTCTATTGAAAATTATAGAGACTCTGTCAAAATCTTGATTCTTATAATAACAGCCGTTATTAAGTGCAGTATGCAAACACTGCTGCATGTTGTGAAAGCTGGGGAGAGACTCTGCCCTACAGGTGCTCATGGTAAAAGTTCATCTTAATATTTACCTGAGCTGAAATTTTGTGCCAGGCCTGGGAAATCAATTTCTAAGCAGTAGACCTCCATGCATTCATTTGGAGATGATAGTTTAATTGTTTCCTTTCCATTTATGTAGAGCTGTGATTCTTCCTGGAGGATGCCCGTGAGCACGGGGTATGGCCCAAAGACACAGACTGGGTTTGAGGCATATCCATGGGTGGAGATGCTACTGAGGTCATCACACTGCTAAAAACCTCATGAATCATGCTGATGCTGGTCTTCCTCCAGTTCTCAAAATCTACCCAGTCCAGGGAGCTAATAATTTTGTCCTCTCCCATTTGATCCTTTCCGGTTTCTCCTTTCCATTCTACCCACTTTTCTCTTCTGTTTGTAGTGGAAGCTTGATCATTCACAATGAGAATGAGTTATCTTGACAATAACTTTTCAAAAACCACATGAGTCTGAAAGTGTGTATTAATGATCATTGTGAGCATGTAAAGGATATAGACAAATATACATGTATGAACACATGTGTCTATAATCCTTTTAAAAAATTGTATTTCCATAGTTTGGGGAACAGGTGGTGTTTGGTTACATGAGTAAGTTCTTTTGTGGTGATTTGTGAGATTTTTGTATACCCATCACCTGGGTGGTATACACTGCACCCTATTGGTAGTCTTTTATCCCTCACCCGCTTCTCACCCTTTCCCCCTGAGTCTCCAAAGTCCGTTGTGTCATTCTTATGCCTTTGCATCCTCATAGCTTAGCTCCCACTTATGAGTGAGAACATATGATATTTAGTTTTTCGTTCCTGAGTTACTTCACTTAGAATAATAGTCTCCAATCTCATCTAGGTCGCTGCAAATGCCATTAATTAATCCATTTTGATGACTGAGTAGTATAATCCTTTTTCAAAATGGAAATTTGAAGATATCCACCCTCCACTATTTATGGCCCATGTCAAATTTTAAATACATCTGGAATTTTAGTTGAATGTGTAAGCCCTTATGACGGTTAATTTTATGTGTCAATTTGACCTAATGGATGCATTATTTTTGGGTGTGTCTGTGAGGGGGTGTCCAGAAGAGCCTAGCGTTTAAATAGGTAGACTGAGCACAGATTATCTGCTGTCACCATTGAGAGACTGAATAGAACAAAAAGAAGGAAGGGCACATTTGCTCTGTTTGGGCTGGGCGTGCTTCTCCCGCTCTCATACATCAGTGCTCCTGCCTCTGGGGCCTTTTGACTCACGCTGGAACTTATGCCGTGGCCTCTCCTGGTTCTCAGGCCTTCAGGCTTTGGACTGAATTACTCCACTGGCTTTCTTCAGCCTCCAGCTTGCAGATGCCAGATTGTGAGCCTGCTCAGCCTCCATAATTATGTGAGCTGATGCCCATAAGACATTTCTTTCTCTCCATCTATATCTATTGAATTGGTTCTGTATCTCTGAAGGACCCGAATACACCCTTTTTCTAAAGGTTCATGAAATGTTTTGTCTTTTTTTTGCTGAACTTTTTTGAGATGTGTGTGTTTGTCGTATTCCCCTGGCTTTATGTTTGTCCTCTCTGTCCAACTAGACTGTAAGCTCTCTGGGGAAGGGCACAGTTTTCTCTGTCCCCTCCACCCCTCCACACTACCCCAGCATAACATTTTTCTTGAAAGAGACACTGAATGCACATTTGTTGAATTGACCTCTTACATTTGAGTCCCCTTCGTTTATTTCAGGCCGCTTCTAATAACACAAACCAAAAACTTTCTTAAAACGAAAGGGAATGAGTTGTTCTGTTTTTAAAATGAGATTCCGGGATGAGTTGCCATACATAAATTATTTATGCCCCAGAGGAAAATGTGGCGATGATCTGATTAATAGCAGCGTTGTGAGATACCAGCCCCCAGATAACCCGGGAGCCACGGTTCATGTGTCAGGACTGGCTTTTCTGCCGCAAGGCCATCCTGAGCAGGTCACATTCTGCTGGTGACCTAACAGCTGCATGACTCCACGGATTTCGGGCCTTCATGTGATGAGGGCCATTGTGTGGACAGAACCATCTAGGCAGGAAACTAAACCAACGCCATGGCTGGGAACTTCTGCCTTCTTACCCTTTTGTTAAAGAAATGCCTTTTAAGAGAATTGGTGCCCATTGTTTCTTGTCCTACGAAGTAAACCAAAATCAAACACACACAGACACAGACACACACACACACACACACACACCCAAAATAATAGAAAGTCTTATCACACACATTCAAAGTTAGCTACCATCCCAAGCGCTAAAGGGCATCATCCTTTATTTTTTAAAAACATAAGGTTTCCCTCGACACAGGTTATGCTCTTTCTTCCTCTCTCTGTCTGTATTAGGACATTTTTGGCTACAAGTGACAGAAACTCAGCTGGAATTTATTTAATGTATGCCTCCTGTTTCAGCAAAGCCTGGGGTGCCTGAGGTGAGCCTGGGTCCTGGGGGTGCATGAGGACTCGCCTCCTTTGCAGGCAGGCTCTCCACAGGGTGGCAAAGATGGCTGCCAGCTCACCTAGGCTCTCCTCTTCCCAGTGATGAAGCTTCCCAAAGGATTGCTAACTCCATTGGACACTGTCTCCTTTCTGCTGACTTCAGCCAAGTCCCTGTGGGGGAAGGGAGGTTCTTTCCATGGCTCAGGTGGGTGTCTGTCCCTGAAGTAATCACTCCGACCATGGGTATGTGGTGCTCAGATTGATCAAACCTGAGTCATGTCCCCTCCCCTAGGGCTGGGGAAGAGGTCAGCCTTAAACACATCCATTGGAAGATGTTTCCTCTAAGGGATTCTGTTACAGGAAGTAATGGGGGAAAGGGAAAGTGTGGGAAGATAAAACCATAATTACAGTTGTCCACCTCAGCAGTCTTACAGAACTCAAAGCAAGACAGCCTCGGGTATCTGAATCATTGAGTTTGTGTATGCCATCTGCTAGACTTACCTGATGCATGCCTTTCATTATTTTCTCTGATGAAAAACATGATCAAAAGGGTGCCCCTCATTAGCTTCTAAGGGACTCTTTTACACATCTAGACACAGGAGACATTTTTCACAATGTAGTTGAGGTTCAATATTTATAGTATTCACGCCTGAAGTCAATGAAATCTATCGAGGAATTCTAATGCACACAGGACAATCTGTCCTTGTTGTGGCCAGGGTTTAGGGCTAATGACTGATATATAGATATGTCACCACACAAGAGGAGGCACTGGAGGGTTTGCAGTGTCATGGCACCTGGTAATTGAATGTTATTTTGTATGTGAAACATTCTATTAAGAAACAGATACTCTTCTACTGTATTGCACGGAGAAGCAAAAATTGATTGTCAACAAATTTGTGTTTTGGATGTTATTTCTCAGAATAAATTGCACAGGGAAAATGGTCTTTATGAGGGTGTTGATATATTTTTAATAGGAACTCTCCATCCCTGATAGAGCAGATTACAAATGTTTCCAAGGGAAACTGTTCCAGTAGCTTTATCATATAAGCGGTTTCTGCCGGTTTTAGTAAAATGAGTTTCTTCAGTGCCAGAAAAATCTGATAGCATTTATTAAACAAGAGACACACAACACCCTTTCCATTACTGAGATTACAGGCTATATGCTGTGCCATCATTTTTAATTATGTGGAAAAATTATGCTCCAGGAAAACAACTAGGAGAAAATTGTAAAGATATAGGGGAAAATCACTCTCTTGAAATTTCTATATTTTTAATTCTTCACTTAGAGCTTTGAACTAGATACAGTTTGTATTGCCACAGTGATCTTTCATCTTGTTCTCCCCATGTCATTGCATGGGAGTTTAGACTCATTGGAGATTGGTTTTGACCCAGTAGCTGCAAGGGGCTTACAAGGTCTAGTTGGTGTGAGCTGGGGTCAGCAGGAGGAAGTCAGATATCCCCTGGGGTGAAAGCAGGCAGCAGTTTAGTTGCTGTGACCATCTCCACCTCAGCGTGGCTTTATCCGGTGTGTGCCATGCCATCTGTAAGCAGAAACATCAGGAAGACAATGTCTTGTCAGGGCGTCACTATCTCATCTGACTCCTGGGGCTTGCCTTCAATGGAATGAGAGAGAAAAGTCTAGTGTAATGAAGGGTTGGAGAAACCCACCTGCAAAATGCACAAAGTGGGCAGGACTCTACAGACCGCAAACTGACTGCTGTGGATGCTGCTGAAGGGAAACTAGGTGCTTCAAACTCAAATGGCCAGTGAAGCCTTGAAGGCTTTCCTGTTTCCACCTACAGAGCAGGGGGTCACCTCACAGACACAGGCCGACAGAAGCCCTGCCATGTGGCCTGTGCCAGGCTCACTCATGATTTCATTCTGTGCTGGTCAAACAGGGTCTCCATCCAACACTTTGGAAAGGTGCCCAAAGGGATGTGTTGAAGTCAACTAGATCTGAATTCTGGAGTGAGATCTATAGATATTTAGATCCAAACATATAAATAATTCATGAGGCAGTCTAATGTAATAATATGATGTATAATATATTAATATGTATATAGATAATACATAGTTATGTATATATGTAATATGTATTATGCATACAGATTGATGTTATACATTGCATTAATACAATATATAATATGATGTAATATTAATACATCTATACCATATACATCTATATATCTGTATCATATACATCTCTATTGATACACCTATGTTACATATGAGGTATAAGATTGCATGCACTTATTTATTGAGATACACAATGCAAATGGGTGTGCTGTCCGGTTCCCTTCCTCCTCAGGCCTGGCCGTGGGTGTGACCCACAGTGGATTGCACTTGGCCCAGGTTCTGCTCACCCTCCTCTGTGCTCCACATCCTCTGGGCTGAGATCTGCTCCCTGTGTGTTCTTAAGGCCCTCTTGACTAATTGCAGAGCTTTACAGTCTCTGCTTATGTGATTCATCATTAAGAATAGTCTTTAGTATTAGATTATCTCCAGAAACTCTTTCTTTTTTTGCTTTTCTTCCCTGTGCCTGCAAAGTACCTAGAATGTTTGGAACCAGCCCCTGAGGATGCTGGACCCAGAAATGCTGGCCTCTTATGCTTGCACTTGTTAATTTAAACTCACCTCTGCTTCATCTATTTTTTTTTTTTTTTTTTTTTTTTTGAGATAGAGTCTTGTTCTGTTGCCCAGGCTGGAGTGCAGTGGCCCGATCTTGGCTCACTGCAACCTTCACCTCCCGAGTTTGAGCAATTCTCCCTGCTTCAGCCTCCTGAGTAACTGGGATTACAGGCACTCGCCACCATGCCTGGCTAACTTTTGTATTTTTTATTAGGGATGGGGTTTTGCCATGTTGGCCAGGCTGGTCTTGAACTCCTGATCTCAGGTGATCCGCCTACCTCAGCCTCCCAAAGTGCTGGGGTTACAGTGCTTCATCTTCTGTGTTGAATTTGGGGCTACCCTCAAATATTCCCTGGAGACAAGCTCAATTTTCCAGAATAAGTCATGTTACTAACATAGGACCTATCCTGTTGTATATGTCTTATTCTTGATAAACTTTGAGATGTCTATATCCCTGACTTTCTAAAAAATAACCATAACGGGTTTGGGCATGGATTGCCTCTGAATATTCTATTACAAGGGCAAGTGTGGCCCTGGTTCAGGGAGAAGGTTTTATTCCGTTAGCTCTTTTCTTCTCTCGCCTGTGGGTTCCTGCAGTCATCCTCTGCTGGGAGCGAACTGTGGGATCAGGCACAACCACCCGGAGGCAGGAGCGACGGCTCTCAAGCCCACCTGTTTACTGCAGCTGCTGCAACCTCCTTGCTCTTGGTGTTCAAGGAGTTTGCCTCTGGTAACCATTCTTCTAGTCTGTGTCCATGAGTTCAATTGCTTTAATTTTTAGATCCCAAAAGTAAGTGAGAACATGGGATGTTTGTCTTTCTGTGCCTGGCTTATTTCACTTAACATAATGATCTCTAGTTCCATCCATGTTGTTGAAAATGACTGGATTTCATCCTTTTTCAGGGCTGAATACTACTCCATTGTGTATATGTAACAAATTTTCTTTATTCATCTGTTGATGGACACTTATGTTGCTTCCAAATCTTAGCTACTGTGAACAGTGCTACAATAAACATAGGAGTACAGATATCTCTTTGATGTACTGATTTCCTTTCTTTTGGGTACATACCCAACAGTGAGATTGCTGGATCATACGGTAGCTCAATTTTTAGTTTTTGGAAGAACCTCCATACTGTTCTCCTTAGTGGTCGTACTAATTTACATTCCCATCAACAGAACATGAGAATTCCCTTTTTCCTACATCCTTGCCAGCATTTGTTACTGTGTGTCTTTTGGATATAAGCCATTTTAACTGGGCTGAAATGATATCTCATTGTAGTTTTGATTTGCATTTCTCTGATCAATGATATTGAGCATCTTTTCATATGCCTGTTTGCCATTTGCATGTCTTCTTTTAAAAAATGTCGATTCAAATCTTTCACTCATCTTTTGATCAGACTATTACATTTTTTCCTATAGAGTTGTTTGAGCTCTGTATATTTTGGTTACTACCCTTGTTAGAGGGGTAGTTGGCAAATATTTTCTCCCATTCTGTGCATTGTCTCTTCACTTTGTTGATTGTATCCTTTAATTGATGTGATAAAATTTGTCCATTTCTACTTTGGCTGCCTGTGCTTGTAGGGTATTGCTTAAGATATTTTTGCTGAGACCAGTGTCTGGGAGATTTTCCTCAATGTTTTCTTGTAATAGTTTCATAGTTGAGGTCTTAGATTTAAGTCTTCAATCCATTTTGATTTGATTTTTTGTATATAGTGAAAGATTGGGGTCTAGTTTCCTTCTTTTGTGTATGGATATCTAGTTTTCCAAGCACCATTTATCAAAGAGACTGTCATTTCCCCAGTGGATGTTCTTGTTACTTTTGTAAAAAATGAACTCATTGTAGGTGTGTAGATTTGTTTCTGGGTTTCTATTTGGTTCCATGGATTTATATGTTTACTTTTATGCCAGTACCATACTGTTTTGATTACTATAGCTCTGTAGCACAATTTGAAGCTAGGTAATGTGATTCTTCCAGTTTTATTCTGTTTGCTTAGAACAGCTTTGGCTACTCTGGGTCTTTTTGTGGTTCCATAAATTTTGCAATTGTGTTTTCTATTTCTGTTTAGAATGCCATTGGTATTTTGATAGGGATTGCATTGACTCTGTAGATGGCTTTGTGTAGTATAGACATTTTAACAATATTGTTCTTTTAATTCATGTACACAGAATATCTTCCTATATTTTGGTGTCCTCTTCAATTTCCTTCAGAAGTGCTTTATAGTTTTCATTGTAGATATCTTTCACTTTTTTGGTTAATTGCTGGATATTTAATTTTATGTGTGGCTATTGTAAATGAGATTATTAGTTTTATTTCTTTTTCAGATTGTTTACTGTTGGCATTTAGAAATGCTGCTGATTTTTGTATGTTGATTTTATATCCTGCAACTTTATTGAATTTGTTATCAGTTCTAGTTTTCTTGTGGAGTCTTTAGGTTATTTCAAATATAAGATCATATCAGCAAACAAGGGCAATTTGACTTCCCCCTTTCCAATTTGGATGCCCTTTATATCTTTCTCTTGTCTGAGTGTCCTAGCTAGGACTTCCGGTACTATGTTGAATAACAGTGGTGTAAATGGGCATTCTTATTGTGTTCCAGATCTTAGAGGAAAGGCTTTCAGTTTTCCCCATTCGGTATGATATTAGCTGTGGGTCTGTTGTATATATGCCTTTTATTATGTTGAGGTATGTTCTTTTTCCAGTTTTTTGAGGGTTTTAAAAAATCATAACAGACACCAAATTTTATCAAATGCTTTTTCAGCATCAGTTGAAATGGTCATATGGTTTTTATCCTTCATTTTTTTGATATGATGTATCATGTTGATTGATTTGCATATGTTGAACCATCCTTGTTTCCCAGGTATAAATTTCACTTGGTCATGATGAATGATCTTTCTAATGCATTGTTGAATTGGGTTTGCTAGCATTCTGTTGAGGATGTTTCCATCAATATTCATCAGAGATATTGGCCTGCAGTTTTCTTTTCTTTCTTTTTTTTTTTTTTTGATGTGTCTTTGGTTTTAGTATCAGGGTAATAATACTGGCCTTATTGAATGAGGAGAAATGAGTTTCTCCTCTATTTTTTGAAATAGTTTGAGTAAGATTAGTATTAGTTCTTTTTAATGTTTTGTAGAATTCATCAGTGAAGCCATCAGGTTCTGGGCTTTTCTTTACTGGAAGACTTTTTACTATGATCTCCTCACTTGTAATTGATCTGTTCAGGTTTTGGATTTCTTCCTAGCTCAGTCTTAATAGGTTGTATATATCTAGGAATTTGTCCATTTCTTCTAGATTTTCCAAATTATTGGCATATAGTTGCTCATAGTAGCCACTAATGATATTGTAGAACAGATATTTCTGCAATATCTGTTGTAATGTCTCCTTTTTCATTTCCGACTTTATTTAATTGTATCTTCTCTCTTCTTAGTCTGGTTAAAGGCTTATCAATTATGTTTAACTTTTCAAAAAAACAACTTTTTGTTTAATTGATCTTTTGTATTTTTTAAATTTCAGTTTCATTTATTTCTGCTCTGAACTTTGTGATTTATTTTCTTCTACTAATTTTGGGTTTGGTTTTCTCTTGTTTTTCTAATTTTTAAGATGTATCATTCAGTTATTTATTTGAAGTTTTTCCTCTTTTTTGATGTAGGTGCTTATACCTATACGTTTCCCTCTGAATACTGCTTTTGCTGTATCCCATAGGTTCTTGTTTGTAATTGTTTTTAAGAAATTTTTCAAAAAAAGGAAAATTTTCAATTTCCCCTTTAATTTCTTCATTGACCCACTGGTCATTGGGGAGCAAATTGTTTAATTTCCATGTGTTTATATACTTCCCAAAACTCTTTTTATTAATTTCTAGTTTTTTATCATTGTGGTGTAGTTTTTTGTCATTGTGGTGAGAGGAGATGCTTGATATTATTTCAATTTGTTTTAATGTTTTAAGACTTATTTTGTGACCAAACAAATGATCCATCCTTGAGAATGATCCATGTGCTAAGAAAAAGAATGTGTATTCCTCAATTCTCAGATAAAATATTCTGTAAGTACCTATTATTAATAGATTCATTTGGTCTGTAACAGATCTATTTGCTAGCATTTGGTTGAGGATGTTTGCATCAGTATTTCATTAGAGATATCAACCTGTAGTTTTCTTTTCTTTTCTTTTCTTTTTCATGTGTCGTTGTCTGGTTTTGGTATCAGGGTAATAATGGATCTGTGTAACAGATCCATTTACAGATTAAGTCTGATGATTCTTTTTTGATTTTCTGTCTGTCTGGAAGATCTGTCCAGTGCTGAAAGTGGGATGTTGAATTCAGCTATTTTTGTATTTGGGCCTATCTCTCTCTTTAGCTCTAATAATATTTTCTTTATATAGCTGGGTGCTCCCATGTTAGGTGCATATATGTTTAAAATTGTTCTTTTTTTTTTTTTTTTTGCTGAATTGACCCTTTCATCATTATATGGTGACCTCCTTTGTCTCTTTGTATAGATTTTCCCTTGCATTAATTTCTTAGGGCTGCTGTGGTAAAGCACCACAACCTGGGTGGCTTAAAACAATAGAAATTAATTTTCCTATTGTCTGAGAAGCCAGAGTCAAAAATTAAGGTGCTGGCTGAGCCACAGTCCCTCTAGGGTAATTATGGGGTGATTCTTCTTTCCACTTTCAGCTTCTGGTGACTCCTGGCATTCCTTGACCTGTGGCTGCATCTCTCCAATCTCTGCCTTCACTTGGCCTTCTCAGGGTCAGTGTATTCTCCTCTTCTTGCTTTGACAAGGAGGACATGCAGTATTGGATTTAGGGCCCACATGGTTAATCCAGGATGATCTCACCTCAACATCCTTAACTTAATGACATCTGCAAAACATTTTTCCAAATAAAGTCAGATTTACTTGTTCCTATTTTGTGTTTTGGGGAAACCACTATTCAATCTATTATACCTCCTCTTCCTTCAAACGTGTTTCCTGGGAAGACAGATTTTATCTCCTTTGTAAGTATTTTCTTCTAATCAGAAACCAAATCTTTTCATTCATGCATCCTTTAGGGCATGGTTCTCGAAGCATGCTCCAGCACCAGCTGCATCAGCTTCACCTGGGAACTTGTTAGAAATGCAAATTCCTGGGTCCCATTCTAGATGTACCAAGTCAGGAACAGGGGCTGTGGACCTGCCACCTGCATTTCAACGCACCCTCCAGGTGATTCTGATGCGTCCCAAGTCTTGGAACCTCTGCTGTAGGAGGCAGATGCCTTTGCTGGGAGACTTGAACTCTGGTCTGCAGTACTGTGGTTCGGTGCTCTGCCTTGGCTTATGCAGATATGGAGTTCACAATTCACGGGCTCCAAAGACTCGGTCCTGCCCTCTTCTTACCCCTACTCCTGGTGCGAAAGCCCCATGATCTCTGAGAGCTACCCAGCTCAGAATGGCTGTCTGAGAGCCATTAGCAAAACGTGTATTAGCAAAACGTTTAGGCATGCTAGTAGTTGGTTTGTGTTCCCCCTCCCCAGAGATCACATATTGAAGTCCTTACTCCCGGTATCTCAAGCTGTGACTTTATTTGAAGACAAGATTGTTGTAGATGTAATTAGTTGGGTTTAAATTAGGTAATACTGGAGTAGTGTGAGCTCCTAGTGTAGTGTGACTGTGTCCCTCTGAAAAAATGGAAATTTGAACACAAACAGACATAAACCCAGGGAGAACACCAGGTAAAGATGAAGACGGAGATCAAATGCCAAAGACTACCAGAAACCCACCAGAAGAAGAGAGAGAGGCATAGGGCGGAGATTTTCCTCACAGCCCCCAACAGGAGCCAGTTCCACTGAGATCTTGATCTCAAACCTCTGGCCTCCAGAGCTGTGAGACAGTACATTTGTGTTGTTGCAGCCCTAGTCTGTGGTATTTTGTGAGGACAGCCCTAGCAAACTAGGACAAGGAGCACTTAGGGTTAACTTCCTTTTGTGAGCTGGTCCAAGTTCTGAACAATTCACTTCAAGAGAACTTTTTGAGCACAACCCATTTGTCAGTTGGGAACTGCCTTCCCGTAAAACAAAAGCTCTATGTCATGTTGACAATTATTTGGGACGTGCAGTTCTCCGTTCCTGAGAGTGTTCAAGATGGTATTTTTTACTGAGTTTTTAAGTGATTGTAGTATCTTAAAACAAGTTGTCAAAGAATAATATTTTAGATTTTATAGCACATGTGACCTTCTTTTCCTTCTTCTTTGTCTCTATTTTCATTTAGAATTGCCCTTTATAAATGTTTTCTCCCTCAGGATTTTTCATTTGTTGGAAGTACAAATCAATACAATTAGATACAAAAGCATTAGCTGAAAATAAAACAAAAGCAAATTAATGTGTATATTGAAGGGACATTTTGTGCAATTTTTCTCTTCCAATTAGCCCAATTAGTCAGTGACTTTTGGAATTGGCCTTCCAGAAGTAATTCTGGGCTAAAAGTCCAGTGTTCAGCTTTAAGGAGTTGTCCTATGGGAGCTGGTCTTCCTGCACAAATAGATAAGGAAGGTATGTTCTTGCTAATAATTCCAAGTGTTTATGCTGCTCTTCTACTTGTTCATTAATTTTTGTCAATTACATTGAAAGCTTTAAAATTTTACGTAAATTTTCATTGGTTGTGTGAGCCGCAAAAGGTTATAGCTCTCCAACAGAACATTTTATCCTATAATACCTTCCAATATAAACTGTAAACACACACACACCCACACGTTTCTTACTTGAGATTCATAAATGGGCAAGGTGAGGGAGAGTCTACAGAAAAGTTACTGTTTCTGCAATGGGCACTTGTTCACATGTGCCACGCTCCCCAGATTCTCCTCCTAAGAATAAGCCATGGATTTCACAACCAGGAGACGTGAAACTCAGAAAGGATGAGTATGGTCCTCTATGGCCTGGTTGCTGGAGTGTACCTTAAGTGAGTGGAAAAATGCAATCAAGCATCTGCATGGGAAATAACTGGTTTGAACTGGTAACTGGGGTGTCCAGTCCTCATCAGCTCGCAGGTACAAATAGAAATTGTATTTTCTTTAATTTGCAAAGTGATGTGACTTCAAACGTCCCCCTGCAGGTGCCTGTTCCCCTCCAATGGATCCTTGGGTATTTGAGGGATTTCTGGGGATTTGAGCTCTGTGTGCTTCACTCCCTCACATCTTTGGCTCCAGCATCATCCTCCTGGCACCCCCCACATCCCCTGCTCCTCTCATGTGGCATCTTCTATGGTGGATCCAGTCTCTCTCTTTTGGGAAGGCTTAAGGGCCACTACTTGGGCCATGTGGGAGGGACATTACTGACCCCCTTTGCCTCTCTATCCCCAAAATCACACAGACCTTTCCACTGAGAGCTCATAGCATGACTAAAATCAGGCTCAGAGTTGGTAAAATTTCTACCAAAGGTCTGTGGATAACAAAAGGGAAGTACAATTCCGAGAATAGTTTTCAACTGTTGTGAGGTCAGTTATGAGACCTGGCAGTCACTCCCTTACCATTTGAAATTCAACCACTATAAGATCAGAGAGAAGACAATGGCTCCCCACTATATAATTTCAGGGTTTACCTCTGGAGTCTGCATTCCTTGTTCTCATATCTCCCTCTTCCCAGGGGTATGGATTTCATAAAGACACTCATTTCAGGGGAAAGTGCTCACCTCTCACCCCAGGGGCTCTCAGAGTGACCACATCAGAAGAGGCTAGTTCAACATTAGGATGTGCTCTAAGGGCCAGGACTAGTCCACACCCATCACACCAGTGCACATGTGGACCACCCAGTGCGGTTTTTGTTTTCCCATGCCAAGCTTATTTCCTTTTGTAGTCCAAACTCCAGCATTAGGGGACAATCCATGTCTTGGCATCTTTCTTGATATTCCAGGTCTCAAGTTGGAGGATCTAGTGAGTTACTGTGAAACGCTGACATTTATCTTCAATAAGCAATAGTTCTTTCTAAAATCACACCAAATCAGGAGCCATTTCTTTCTGCTCCTCGTCTTCCACAGCCTCCTATAAAGAGTCAACAAAGACACAGTTCAGACTAATCATATAACCTGAATTTGCATCAGGGAGTCTCATAGTTTTCCTTTAGAACAGTGGGCAGGCATTAGCTTTACATCTTAGGAACCAAAAGGGTGTGTTCAGAGACTTTCCCTCAAACAAATGAGCCATCCCCAAGACTCCCCTTCTTGAGACAGTTCTGCTGCTCCAGGAATCTTAGGGCGACTTCTCACACTAATATCAAGAGCTAAATTTCACAAGCTGTGTTGATCTTGACATCAACCCTGTCAGGCAGATGAAAGGTCAATTTTTACTTCCACGTAGCTAAATTGAAGAAGGGATCATTTGAAGTTGTAATTAGCAGAACTGCCTGTCAGGAATTTCAGGGACCAGGTCCCAGCCTTGGATGGTGCCATTCTCCATGATATATCCTAGACATTTTTATATTCAGAAAGTCATAAATCCTGAAAAGGGTAAGTGGTGTGCTGATTCTCTGGTGAATACCATTTTTTATTTCTTTGCAAAGCCATTTCTTTCTCCCAGTCTTATGTGGGTAGTGCGTACTCTCTCCTCTAAAGAGCCGAATTCCCTTCAGGAGCACTCAGAGTCACCATGTTGATGATGGTAGGGGGTTTAAGAGACTTCTTAAATGTTGAGAGAGTAGTGGCCGTTTCCTGCGGTGGCTCATGCAGTGATGGAGAAGGCAGATTCACAAGCAAATGACCATGACACAGTATATAAATACTGCAGTAGTGCCACTTGTAACATACAGAGGAAACATGAAATATGGTGGAATTCTGCCTGAGTATGATTCATTGAAAACTTAAGAGAAGGAGTGCTTTTTCAATATCAGGAAGACAAGTAGCTATTTTTAGGTCAGATTAGGAGAGAAAGATTCTCCAGACATGAAGAATATGAACAAAAGCCTGGAAATGTCTGAGAAGAAACAAGCTGTCTGCTGTGAATAGCATGGAAGATCAGAGAGAGAATGGAGTGGAGGCCGAAAGATAAACTGAACCAGTTTGTGCAGGGTCTGGCATGGCATGTTAAAAAGTTTTCCACGTATTCTACAGGCAGTGCAAATCCTCAGGTACTTATAAACAGAGAAAGCAGAGACGGCCAATAAAATATGTGTGTCCTCTTCCAGAGTGTGAGGATGCCACTGAGGAGGGGTTGCAGGAAGAGCCAAGGATATGGTCCTAAAAAAATATGAGTGGAATTGGCATTGAGTTTCCTTATTAGAAAGCTGGACAAGCTGTATCAGGCTGGATGCAATGGGAAATGGCTGGGTTTGTAACCACCCATCGTGTTCTTCCTGCCCACTGCACAAACAAGATCAATTCACAGTGATATGATTTGATTCTGTGCCCCCACCCAAATCTCATCTTGAATTGTAATCCCCATGTATTGAGGGAGGAAAGGAGGTAATTGGATTATGGGGGCATTGTCTCTCATGCTGTCCTTGTGATAGTGAGTGAGTTCATATGAAAGCTGATTTTATAAGCCAGTTTTCCCTGCTCTTGTTCACTCTCTTCTCTCTCCTGCTGCCTTGTGAAGAAGGTGCCTACTTCCCCTGTGCCTTCCACCATGCATGTAAGTATTCTGAGGCCTTCACAGCCATGCAGAACTGTGAGTCAATTAAATCTCTTTCCTTTATAAATGACCCAGTCTCAGGCAGTTCTTTATAGTGGTGTGAAAATGGGCTAATACACATGAGACAATTTCATTGCAGTAAAGAAAGAGTTTCATTGATGCGAGGTCAACCATGCCAAATGGGAGACAGAGTTGTTACTTAAATCAATCTCCTTGAGAATTTGTGGGCTAGGGTTTTAAAAACGTAGTTTAGGGCCGGGCGCAGTGGCTCACGTCTGTAATCCCAGCACTTTGGGAGGCTGAGGCGGGTGGATCACAAGGTCAGGAGATCGAGACCATCCTGGCTAAAACGGTGAAACCCCGTCTCTACTAAAAATACAAAAAATTAGCCGGGCGCGGAGGCGGGCGCCTGTGGTCCCAGCTACTCGGGAGGCTGAGGCAGGAGAATGGCGTCGGCCCGGGAGGCGGAGCTTGCAGTGAGCCGAGATCGCGCCACTGCACTCCAGCCTGGGCGACAGATCGAGACTCCGTCTCAAAAAAAAAAAAAATAAATAAAATAAAAAATAAAAACGTAGTTTAGGAGAAGGGGTTGGAGTGGCTATGTGATGGGTGCTTGCTGCTGATTGGTTGGGGATACAATCATAGGGGTGTGGCCAATGGTCCTCTTGTGCCCTGAGTTGCTTCTGGGTGGGGCCAAAGGAGCAGTTGGCATGTCTAGGTGGAGCCATTGGTCATCAGACATGCAAAAAACCTGAAAAGATATCTCAAAAGGGCAAAGTTAGGCTCTACAATAGTGATGTTATATGCAAGAGTAATTGGGGAAGTTGCCTATCTTGTGATCTCTGGAATAATGGCTAGCAGTCATTTATGTCTATGCCTTGTCAGAATTCAGGCCCCTCTATCCTCCTAGCCCAGTGGTCTCTCATTAACTTTACAAAGGTGGTTAAGTTTTGGGGAAGGGCTATTATTTAAACTATAAACTAAATATCCCCTCAAGTTAGTTCGATTTAAGCCTGGGAATTATTAAGGGCATCTTGAAGGCTAAAGGCAAGATGAGAGTTAGCTAGATCAGATCTCCCCCACTGCCATAATTTTTCTCATTGTTACAATTTTTGCAAAATCGGTTTCAGGTTCTTGCTGTTGGTATGAGGGCCATCAGTGTGTAAGTGGCAAATACATTTATGTATTGATAGAAGTGGGGTAGCACAAATTCAAGAGACAGTGATATTTACCAAGGCAACTGGAGGAATAATATCAATGGCAGAGATCACAGAAGAGGCTTGATTCATTGTGATGTGAGTGAATAAAGATGGAGCGTTTCAACAGGGAGGAAGGGATCTCATGTAGAAGAGGTCCAGAAAGATAGCAAAAAATCATCCACTGGATTTGGTAGTTAAAGAGCCATAAAAAACATTCCTTCAACTTTGACAAACCTGACAAAAACAAGCAATGGGGAAAGGATTCTGTATTTAATAAATGGTGTTGTGAAAACTGGTTAGCCATATTCAGAAGTTGAAACTGGATCTTTTCCTTACACCTTGTACAAAAATTAACTCAAGATGGATTAAAGACTTAAACATAAGACCTAGAACCATAAAAACCCTAGAAGAAAACTTAGGCAATACCATTCAGGACATAGGCATGGGCAAAGACTTCATGACTAAAACACAAAAAGCAATGGCAACAAAAGCCAAAATTGACAGATGGGATCTAATTAAACTAAAAAGCTTCTGCATAGCAAAAGAAACTATCATAAGAGTGAACAGGCAGCCTACACAGTAGGATAAAATTTTTGCAATCTATCCATCTGACAAAGGGCTAATATCCAGAATCTACAAAAACTCAAACAAATTTACAAGAAAAAAAGCAACCCCATCAAAAAGTGGGCAAAGAATATGAACAGCCACTTCTCAAGAGAAGACATTTATTCAGCCAACAAACATGAAAAAAAGCTAATCACTGGTCATTAGAGAAATAAAAATCAAAACCACAATGAGATACCATGTCATGCCAGTTAAAATGGCAATCATTAAAAAGTCAGGAAATAACATGCTGGAGAGGATGTGGAGAAATAGGAACGCTTTTACACTGTTGGTGGGAGTGTAAATTAGTTCAACTATTGTGGAAGACAGTGTGGCAATTTCTCAAGGATCTAGAACTAGAAATACCATTTTTCCCAGCAATCCCATTACTGGATATATACCCAAATGATTATAAATCATTCTATAAGGACACATGCACATGTATGTTTATTGCTACACTGTTCACAATAGCACAGACTTGGAACCAACCCAAATGCCCATCAACGATAGACTGAATTAAGAAAATGTGGTACATATATACCATGGAATACTATGCAGCCATAAAAAAAAGGATGAGTTCATGTCCTATGCAGGGACGTGGATGAAGTTGGAAACCATCATTCTTAGCAAACTGACACAAGAACAGAAAACCAAACACAGCATGTTCTCGCTCATAAGTGGGAGTTGAACAATGAGAGCACATTGACACAGGGAGGGGAACAGCACACACTGGGGCCTGTCAGGGGGTGTGGGGCTAGGGGAAGGATAGCTTTAGGAGAAATAGCTAATGTAGACGATGGGTTGATGGGTGCAGCAAACCAGCAGGGTATGTGTATACCTATGTAACGAACCTGCACGTTCTGCGCTTGTACCCCAGAACTTGAAGTATAATAATAAAAAAAAGTGTTATCACCATCACCACCACAATACTCTAGCCTTCTCCCATAAATATGTAGCATTTATCACTAAAAAAAAGAAAAAAGAAAAGAGATTGCAGGGGGTTGGGAATAAAGGGATAAGTGAATACTGAGGATCTAAGTGAAGACAATGGTTTCATGGATATTCAATAGTATGAATGAATATATATGCATGATTCTTTATCAACCTATGCTTTACCAGTTACTCTGAGCTAATTATGTGATTTGGGGTCTACAAGCATCCCTGCTCCCTCCTTTAACAGAGCTCCCCTCCCTCCATCTTTGGTAATAGGGAGCTCCATGCTCATTAGCTTCGCTGTGGGTAGTAACTTTTATTGTTTGGTGGTGGTGGTAGGTAGGGGCAAACAAACAAACCCAAACCTCTTAAAATTGTGAAAAACTCTGAGAGGGAAAAATCCACATGTAAGTTCTGAAGCCACCCACTGTATTAGCTTTCTAGGGTTGTCGTAACGAAGTAACATAGACTCGGTGAGTTAACCAACAGAAATGCATTGTCTCACAGTTCTGGAGGCTGGAAGTCTGTCTTATATGGAGGAGTTACAGGTAGTTAGGCATGAGCAGGGCAGGAGGGGGCCCTTCCTCCACCCACTAGAATGTCCGGTGATGGTCAGCGGTTATTGCATTGCCTTTCTAAAAATGATAGTTTGGCAGCGCCAGGGAGAGGCCACTTCCAAATGGTCCACACCCATTAACATCAAAATGTTAATTGAACGCAAACCCCAGGGAGAAGCAACTTCCTGGGCATACGTGTTAAGAGACAAAAGTGATGAAGTATGATCTTCTGGGGGCAACTCCACCAGAAAAGGGAAGAAAGGCTCAGGTGGGCATGCATATAAGTCCTTAAACACACTGTGCTGTGCTCAGTTCCAAAGGGTAAAACAAGCACTGGGCACGTGGAAAGCCCATCCTAAAGGGAAGAATCATGGGAAAGAGGTGAGGCCCAAAAGTCCTGGGATCAAGGTGAAAGGCTCTCGTTTTGCAGTCTTTTTTTGTTCTCTTTTCTCTCTTGGATCTTCCAGGTGCCCACTTGGGTCTCTTTCAAACGAATTTTCCTTTCTTTTCCTGTTCTAAAGCCTTTTAAATAAACTAGCACTCCTGCTCTGAAACTTGCCTCGGTCTCTTTTTCTGCTTTATGCCCCTCAGTTGAATTCCTTCTTCTGAGGAGGCAAGGACTGAAGTTGCTGTGGATCCCTACAGATTCAGCACCAGTAACTCGGGAGAACTCAGATCTCTTCCACCGGGAACAGAGGTGTCAGCAGGGTTGGTTCCTTCCGAGGCTGTGAAGGAAGACTCTGTTCCAGGCCTCCGTCCTTGGCTTGTCCATGGTCGTCATCTCCCTGTGCCTTCCCACGGTCTTCCCTCTATTTGTACCTTTCTCTGTGTCCAAATTTCCCTTTTGTAAGGACACCATTTGTAGTGGATGAGGACCTCATCTAAAATGACCTCATTTTAACTTAATCACCTCGTTAAAGACCCTATCTTCAAATACAGTCATATACTGAGGAACTGAGGGGAGAGGACTTCAACATATGCATTTTTGGAGAGACACTTCAGCCCACAACACTCACCCTATGCATTGATCTATAAATGGGTATTAGGGGAGTTTTGGAATCTAATCATGATGTCAGTGATTAGGAAGGAGAGTCAGTGGCTCTCAGGAAATTATGGTGTATTAACATGTCTAAAGCTGTACTTAGTCTATTCTAAACCACCTCATCTGAAAAAAGACCTTGTCAGTAGAGAGCAGATTATAAACAAGGAGCTCAGAGATTGAAACTTGGCGAGCAGAACATTTCTGGTGCAGGAAATTCACTGCTCATAGAGAGGATGTCTAGTAGTAGGCACAGGTTTTGGTCTCTCTGAAAGGTTTGTTTCCCCAAGACTTGATATCACTATCCTTCAAATTATTCTACAAGCTTCCCTTGTCCTCACTTCATGCTCATCAAACAACCTTTTGTTTGTAACTGTCAATGGTGGAGTTTTCAACAGGGAGAGAATGTGCTGATCAGAAGTATCCTGCTGAGTCAAGAATTCTTTTGTTGGGATTTAGAACTGGCATTCTTATTTACACATCTGTCTGTTGAGGATGGATGGAGCCAGTCTCTTTGAGACCTCTGAATACTTCACCCAGCACTGCTCCTCTGGGAGACTGGCTTTTAAGTGGTCTTCTCAGGCAGGCTTCTGTAGCTTTCTCCTGCAAATGCAACATTTGTCAATGGTTTTAGTAAAGGATCTTGTGGGAAGACTTTGAACCATTTGCTAAAATTAAGTTTTTGGATTATGGTTGGCTTTTTATTACCCATATTATGTCTGTCTCTTATTGCCGCAAGTAATTGAAATGCAAAGACAACTTGGCAGTGTTCCATAGCTTATCTATCATTCTATTTTTCTGCAGTCTTTTGTGGTTTTATTACTTTATGGTAGCGTCTCATTAGACCAAGACCTCTCCTGAGAAATCATTTGTCACTGAAAATATCATTGTTATAGCCACAAAAAAGTGGATGTCTCTGGCATGCCTAGAACTGGTGAGGCCTTTCTTCATGTTCCACAGAAGTGTTTGTGCACAGCATCCTCTTGCCCTTAGCCACTCCAGTTCCTGTCACTCTCAGCTAGGCTTCCCTTTCTCATTTGCCTTGAAGGGGCTCTTGTGTCCTGAATGTACTGTTTTTATTAAAATAAGCATGACTGATAAATCCACTATGAGTTATTAATATTCTATGACTTCTATACCAAAGAGTGGCTGTATTTTGACCCATGATTCAGGAGATATCTTCTGAAGACTAGAAAACAGGAGTTGCAGTGGTGAAATATTTATATTTCCTTTACCTAAGACTTCAAGGACAAACAAGAAGGTGGAAGCATCCTGAAAGGAGAAGTCTGAAGAACTCTGGGTGTGAACCACTTAAAGAGAATAAAGAGGCTAGTATGATAAAATGACTAATTGAAGAAGTATGGGTACAAGATTGTTTTTGTGCAATGTATTAGCAAATTTTTGCACTTTTTTGTAATAAAAAGTATTATATATTCTTGTGTTAGTGAGGCTTGTCCAGACAAACAGAGCCCATAGGATATGAACGTATGCCTCTTACTCGGGGGAAGTCAGTCTTTTGTTCTATTCAGACCTTCAACTGATTGGATGAAACGCAATCTCATCCATAATGTGGATAAGACAACCACACTATGGAGAACATTCTGTTTTACTCAAAGTCTCAATTTTTTATTTTTTATTTTTTATTTTTTTTTAAATTTATTTATTATTATTATACTTTAAGTTGTAGGGTACATGTGCATAACGTGCAGGTTTGTTACATATGTATACTTGTGCCATGTTGCTGTGCTGCACCCATCAACTCGTCATTTACATCAGGTATAACTCCCAATGCAATCCCTCCCCCCTCCCCCCTCCCCATGATAGGCCCCGGTGTGTGATGTTCCCCTTCCTGAGTCCGAGTGATCTCATTGTTCAGTTCCCACCTATGAGTGAGAACATGCGGTGTTTGGTTTTCTGTTCTTGTGACATGGAATACTATGCAGCCATAAAAAAGGATGAGTTTGAGTCCTTTGTAGGGACTTGGATGCAGCTGGAATCCATCATTCTTAGCAAAGTCTCAATTTAAGTGTAAATCTCATTGAAAAACCATGTCCCCAGAAACAAACAGAATAATGCTTGAACAATATGTAGGCACCACGGCCTAGTCAAGTTTTCACATAAAATTAACTATCACACTAATACTCTCCAAAAGTATAAAAGCATTTTGATTGAAATTATGTTGGCAGTAGCTTTTTCACTTTCAACAAGGTGGCTGACTTGTGGGCAGATGGCAAAGAAGAGACAGTAATGGGAATCCATGTTTGGGGGGTGGAACCAGGGGAAATTTTCTTCATTAGTCAATGGAAGGTTTTGAATCTTAGAACCTGTTTGAGGACATGCATTCATGAGACCCACATTGTTGATTTCATGTATGTTCGGTTTCAGATAAGCCTTTAGAAAATTTTGGGTTCGATGCAAGGACACTTATTGGGAAGAACAACCAGTTGGGTGATGAGGTCATTCTATGCGGACTTGGAATTGATTAAAGGTCATTGTTCTAGGATCTGTAACCTTCAATGTTTTTATCAGTAACTTGAATGAAGATATATAGATGTGATCATTGTGATTTTTTTTTGATGTTATAAGTCTGGATTGACAGTGTATAAATTAGAATAAAATAAGAATCCAAGATGACATGAAAAGATCCAATAAGGAGTTGAATCTATGTGGAAACTTACAGGAGCACATTTGTGATCCCATTCTTGGTTTCTCAAGCACTTTTGCAGTCTATAGGAAGATAGGGTTGTGGCCAAGTAATACAGCATGCATAAGAAATTCTTAGAAGTCTTAAGGTGACAGTTCCCCCAAAGCAAACTAGATGCTTTGAAAAGCTTGGGCTGTTTTTGCTTGCCTGCTTGCCAACATGGTGTTGACTAGGAGAGGGTGCTGTGTTAAACAGAAGTCACAAAGCAATCAGCCACCCTATCTGGTCATCGTGTACTCAAATAGCATTGCCAAAAAGGGCTTTCATTTAAAAATGGCTGGAAGGCAGGGTGCTTGGTGAGACGTTTCCATATGCCTTTTCTTGTTACTGTCACATTTTTCAGAAAACTAGCACTGATAACTTGTTTCCACAGTGCTAGTGCTGGTTTCCACTTTATAATACAAATCCATTTGTAATGGCAAATGTGTCTCTATTAGGATAGTTAGCTTTAACCAATTATTTAAGTGCTTTGTAAGACATTTATTTTGCCCAATGTTTCATCAGCATCAAGGATTTAAAAAACTTTGATCTTCCCTTTTCTGAAATTATTTTATAAGAGTGATGGGTTTACTAAAATTTACTGTGAAGCTAACCTGATTAAGCTATTTTAAAGAGGATTAGGCTATTCAAGGGAAGATGGATTCTAATCCCATGACTAATATTTTGGCCAATACAGCATAATTCTTTCTGATTATGAAAATTGGTTAGTAACCATTTCAATACGTGCCATCCATTTCTGGTTACAATAAACAGTATTAAAATGTTTCTGTTGGAACTTTGTTATAGATTAACTCTATATCTCTGAATTAATCACTGTGTGGTAGGGAAACCTGCCATGTTGCAGGAGGAACTAGGGGTAAAAGTACTCTTGTTGACATTTGCAGGGGACTCATTTTATCCATGTGTTTCCCATTATTTAATCAAGGTTGAGTACAGAAAAGAGAGTGGGATAGTAATGGTAATAATCATCTCAGAGGGATCTGGTCTTTGCCAGGATAGAATTAAGTTTCCAGGTTGAGGTTTCCAAATTTTTTTTACCTAAAAGAAAACAAGCTTACTTGTGTTTATTATAATCATTGTGCTAAAATTTACAATAGATATAAGCTTTAGAAGAGTGGTTAATTAACATCACTTCTTAAGCTTAAGGGGATATCTTACAGATTTTGTGGCTGTATTTTTGTACCCAAAGGCTCTTGGTCTGATTAAAAAAGAAAAAAGAACCTTGGGAATACTTTTATGCTGAAAGAAGTCAGAAATGTGGTTTGGTATTAAAATAGCAGATTTTCTGGGAGATGTTGAGAGTTTATAAAGACAAGAGACAAATTTGGGACTACATTAGTGAAACTAAACTCATGCCATACCCTGATGCTTTCCGTTCTTTGTCCTCTAATTAGATCCTTCACCATTCCTTATTACTTCAAAGCAACATCAGGTTGCTCAAGCTGGACACTTGGTCATCATCCCTGCGGCAGAGTTCATCTTCCTAAATACCTGTCCACTTCTCTCTGCCTCCATACCATCATCTGGGTCAGATCTATAATCATATCGTGGAAATAGCAATTGATTTTTCTTCCCCAAATTTCCTTAGCTCCCTCCTGATTATTCTTGACACTGCAGTGGAGTTAGGTTTTTAAAACATACATTTCATCATGTTGACCCTCTGCTTAAACCCCTAAATGGCTCACCATTGCTTTTTAGATAAGCTTAAAACCCTTACTTTGACCCACTGGACCCCGATTCTTGGCCCCAGGTTACCCCTGCAGCTGCATCCTCCTCCTCTCTCATCCTCTGTGCTCCATGCCAACCCTTATTCGGTTCTTTGAAGAGAGGCTTCTCAATCCAAAGCTCACAAGCATATTTCTAATGCTGGGACCTTCTTCTTCCCCCTCCACCTTCCCAACTTTATCTTGCTGACACCTACTTATGCTTCAGCCCTCACAGTGGCTAGAGTTGCCTGGGACTGCCTTTTCTGAGCCTGTTGTCAAGTTTTACTCTCCCAGCATGTGCTCACACCACCCAGTACTTTTCCCTCACTGCACCATTGTGATCAAGTAATTTCTGTTTCCCTAGCTGTTTGGTGTCCCTCTCACCTGCTAAATTGTAAGCTCCCAGTGGGGCAAGCGCCGTGCCTTCTCCATTCCAGAGCTTTTCCTGGAGCTCACTATATTGTAGGGACTTACTACTTATTTGTTGAATAGAAAAATAAGTGAAAAATATGAGCATGGAGTCACTGTGCCAGGGAAACGTCTCATATGAGCTTCAAGGTTTTTGGCATATATATATATATATGCATGTATGTATGAGTGAAAGATAATGTGAGTAAATACTAGCCAAATATGTCTCCCCTCCTCCATTATCCCCTTCTCCCTTTTGGTACATCTGTGCATTTTGCAATCATTCCTGAAGGAAAGGGCTGCTAAGAGCAAAGAGCTGAGAAAAGCGGGGCAGGTCTCCTTCTGGTTTGCAAATTGTAAAAGCTGAATGTAGTATAACAAGGAATATATCCAGTCTTCATCTTCACTTCCTGGCGCAGGTCTTCAAAACCTTGGCATTTCCTGAGTGATAGGAGTGTCTGTTGGCTAATATTTATATAATTTTTGTCAAAACATAGACAAATGGAACCATGCCTAGGTTTATTATTCTACAATTTGAACTTTTGTGGCACTCAGGATAATAGACCTCCAAAGATGTCCATATGCTAATCCCTGGAATTTGTGACTATGTTATCTTAAATGACTAAAGCAACTTTGCAGATGTGATTAAGGGGCTTGAGATAGGGAGGGTATCCTGGATTATCTGTGTGGCCCCCATGTAATCACAGGGGCCTTATAAGAGGCAGGCAGAAAGGTCAGAGTCAAGAAGCAGATGTGCCAGTGGAAGCAGAGGGCAGAGTCAGAGTCAGAGTAGAAGATGCCTCACTCCTGGCCTTGAAGATGGAGAAAGCAACCATGAGCCAAGGCCTGCAGGCAGCCTCCAGAAGCTGGGAAGGCAAGGAGAACGTATTCTCCCTGAGAGCCTCCAGAAGGAATACCATCCTGCTGACATCTTGATTTTAGCCGACAGAGACCCATTTAAATTTTGACCTCCAGAACTGCAAAATACATTTGTTTCTTAAATCCACTAAATTTGTGGTAATTTATTACAGCAGCCATAGGAAACTAAAACTTCTACTTAAGTAATAAACATTTTCCAGACCCATAAATATATTCTTTTAGCTTCATTGTAATGACTCTAATCATTTTCCACTATGGAGCTATCCCATAATTATCTACTAATTTCCTTTGTTGAGCACTGTTGTGATACCTTGGTTCTTGTCGTAGTTTAAAAGAATTTAAGAGATGCACAGCAAAGGAGATGCAGCATAGAGTAATTTATTGCTAGAGAAAAAGAATGTTCTGAAAGTTAGTCGCAGAATAGACAGTAATTGTAAGAAAGAGAATCAGGGCAGGCTGCTCGAAAGGATGAGACAGCAAAGACTGGCTCTAGGGAGACTCCCGTTAGGGGAGTCTTACACAATTATTCATAAGTAGGTGGGAAGAGGTTTTGCTATAAACATGTTCTGGGTGGTCCTCTGGGTGCACACGCGCAGTAGCTGCACATTCCTGTTTGTACATTGCATGTCTCATTAGCATCTTAAATCTCCACCCAGGGGTGTGTTTTTTACTATTATAATGAGCAAAAGGTCAGTTTGAGGACAGGTAGAATCAAAGTGCACATGCTCTCTAGAGGAGAAAGTCCCTACTGAAGATAGCTTTGCTTGAATAAGCTCAACTACAATGCGATTGTGTTGACTCTCGGGTCACTACGGTTGCTGCATCCGAGAACCTTCCTTGATGACCTATCCTGCCTCACTTTAGATTGCTTCCATATTTTTTTTTTTCTTGCTGTATGAACACTACTGTGATTAATACCCTTGAGATATGTCCTTTTGCACTTTTCTGGTATTTCCGTAGGATCAATTTCTAGAAGTGTAGTTCTAAGGAATGCAAATTTCAAAGGTTTGTGACATACGTTGACATTTGCATTTGAGACATAGAGATTTTCTGTGTGAATGTGTTGACTTCATCAGTCCTTCTCTGTGAAACATGATGAAATTAGGTCTGCTAAAAGAGAACATTCCTTCATATTTGAATCCGATCATTTAGTCTTCCTGCTGTTCTCTATCTACAAAGATGAGAAAAGAAAGATCTAAAATAGTGCAGAGAGGGGGCCTGCTTTGTGGATGTCAATCGGCAGGTTCTTTTCTGGGGAATTCCTGCTGAGCGTCAGAAAATGACATCTTGAAACAAAGCTGGGGTCAAGGAAGTTGAACCCATGCATCACTTGCACTTGAATATACCAACTTCTTCTCCAACGTGTTTACCCGCGTGGATGTGAATTTGCCCCTTTGTGACTGGGCACATGGTTTGGGATGCTGTGGACCCTCTGTGGGCACGCTGCCATGATAGCTGGTACTGCAGTTGGGAATATTCTGCATGAATTTCCAAGAGCATTTGTTATGCATGTTAATTACATGTCCACACTCTATTATTTGAAATTTATTTTCAAATAAGTTATTATTTGAGTCTATTAGAGTCAATCAGGGACTAAACGATTAATATGACATGGATATTGCATGGGGAAAATGGTAATAAGTCCAGAGTTTTAACAATTTGGGGTTTCAATTTAGAAAGCAATGTAGTACTTATTTGGCTATAGACACCTTTTTTTGCTTCTAAAATATTATGGTTAATTCAGAAGTGACCCGAATCTATGCATAAAGGAGGACAGGAGATAAGAGGGGAAAGAGAAACTCCAGAGTGTGGGAGAGTGTAGTAAGAGTATAACTGGACAAATCCTAAGTATGCTAGAGTAGGTTACAGTTCCTCAGGTAATATGTATTGCCCATCATGCCTATTACTCTGGTTCTGTAAACAAATTCTATATTATTAATTACCAACATATGAATGACAGTATCTGATGGTGGGTGCATTTAGGTAAATAGCTACAGATACATCTTCGAGGGACTGTTGACCACATACCAAAGGATCTCTAGATCTCCAAAAGGCCAAACATCTAGGAGAAAATAAAAATAAATCTGGATGTCTATTTTCACAGTATAAAACGTAAAGTCACTCTAAAATATCTGAGTGTTTGAATTTTTCAATTTTCTTCCAAAAAT
This sequence comes from Macaca fascicularis, assembly GCF_037993035.2. Taxonomy (NCBI): domain Eukaryota; kingdom Metazoa; phylum Chordata; class Mammalia; order Primates; family Cercopithecidae; genus Macaca; species Macaca fascicularis. The sequence continues at coordinate 10,319,049 of NC_088380.1, read as the reverse complement.
CTTGGTTATTGGAACCAAGTCTAGGAAATACCCTCTTTCCCTAGTCTTCCCCCTTAGGCAGGGCAAGATAGGGCTGCATAACAAATAGCACACACTTGGTAGATCATAGCAGACATTTGTTGCCCTCACAGTTCTGGAGGCTGGAAGTCAAAAATCAAGGCATCAGCAGGGTCAGGCCCACTGAAGGATCTTGGGAGAATCTTTCCTTGCCTCCTCCAGCTTCTGGTGGCTCCAGGTGTTCCTTGGGTCATAGCTGCCTTATTCCAATGTCTGCCTTCGTCTTCACGTGGTCTTCTCTTCCTCTCTTGGTCTTCTTTTCTGTTTTCTTTAAGGACACTGTTGTTGGATTAAGGGACCATTCGGGTGAACCAGGATAATCACATCTGGAGATCCTTAACTTAATTACATTCACAGTGACCCTTCTTCCAGATAAGGTCACATTCACTGATTCTGAGGATTAGGACATGAATATATCTTTTTGGGGGACTACCATTCAATCCACTACCCTTCCCCTAACCCCCACCTGCCATCATTGCTCCACTGCAGGCTGATGTGGCTGGAGCAGGCTGAAGCTGCTTGGTTCACTGCCAGAGAGACAGAATATATGAATGGATAAAGCCACACCAGATGTGAAAATAGAACTATAGCCCATAATCTGTAGAGAACTGCTGTATTAGTCCATGTTCATGCTGATAAAAACATACTTGAGACTGGGCAATTTACAAAAGAAAGAAGTTTAATTGGACTTAACAATTCCACATGACTGAGGAGGCCTCAAAATCATGGTGGAAGGCAAGGAGGGGCAAGTCACTTCTTAAGAGGATGGTGGCAGGCAAAGAGAGAGAACTTGTGCAGGGAACCTCTTCTTTTAAAAAACATCAGATCTTGTGAGACTTATTATCGCGAGAATAGGACGGGAAAGACTTGTCCCCATGATTCAGTTACCTCCCACTCGGTCCCTCCCACAACACATGGGAATTCAAGATGAGATTTGGGTGGGGACAGAGCCAAACCACATCACCTGCCCAGGAAACCATCTCATTATCTACAGCAGGGATCCCCAACCCCTGGGCCGCAGACCGGCACCAGCCTGTGGCCTGTTAGGACCTCGGATGTACAGCAGGAGGTGAGTGGTGGGCGAGTGAGCATTACTACCTGAGCTCCGCCTCCTGTCAGATCCGCAGTGGTATTAGAGTCTCATAGGAGCGTGAACCCTATTGGAAACTGCACATGCAAGGGATCTAGGTTATACTCTCCTTATGAGAACCTAATGCCTGATGATCTGAAGTGGAGCAGTTTCATCCTGAAACCATCCCCTCCCACCTCATCGCCCACCTCTTGCCCCGGTCTTGTGAAAAAATTGTCTTTCACAAAACTGGATCCTGGTACCAGAAAGGTTGGGGACTGCTGATCTATAGCAACCAGCCCAGGAAGTCAGATTGCTTCCTCTCGCCACCAAATGAACCAAACAATAGCACCTGTAGCAACCAGCCCCAGGTGGCCAGGACTTGATGCATCACCGACAACTCTAATTTTTTCCCCTACTTCCAACACAGGACCTGCCAGAGAAAGCCAGATTCACTCCCCTAACCAATCCCATGGGATTCCTGGCTTCTAGTGAACCCCACCTGCAGCTTCCCCAGGCCAGCAGCCTCCGCTCAGGGCACACCTGCAGCCTCCCCCTTTGCCACTGTGAAGCTTCCCTGATCGTCTGCCTCCCTTCAGTCTCTGCGAAACACCGGTGACAGTGACCGCCTCCCTTGCTGTAACAAGTAAAGAGTAAACAGCCTGTGCCTGCTCTCTGTTGCTGGTCTTTGTTTATTTCAGCCTTTGCTATTCTTCTGGCTGCATCGGGCCAACATCCTCAGCTGGAGTTCTCCTTGAACATCTCTTTTCCACACCTGCAATATCTGTCTGCTACCACACAGGAGCCAAATTCAAACTATTCATGCAACTAGAACTGGGTGGCAGTGGAAGGGAGACAAGGGGATGTAACAAGCAGAGGGCTCGGTGGCTTCAGAACCAGCAGAGTGGGGACAGCAACGGGACCTGTGGCCAGGTGTCAGAATGCACCTCAGAAATGATTCAAGCCCCACTCTTAAATCTGCATGTATTAAAAGCTCCTCATGGGTACAACGCAGACATTTTATAAATTGTGTTGTTTTCTAGATTTTCTCCTTGAATTCTCTGGCCTTTTCTTGGTCACTGAATGAGGTTGCCTTTGGGATATAGTAGTGTTTATTTTCTATTGCCCTATAAGTATGGACCGTTGACAGGGAGTTACCTTTAGCAGTAATAGATTTTTTAGGCATATGACTGCATGAAGCTGGTTATGAAGGGAGAAGCAAGGAGAGGCCCGAAGGGGTTAACTCCAAAGGGGCAAATCTGGAACGCAGGAGAGGAAAGCAAGAAATAGTGCGGGAAGCTGGAAGAGGCCATGTGGTTTGATATAAACAGCGTGGGGCTGAGGTCAGGTGACGTCAAACAGGGGCCCAATTTATAGGACCCTCGTCACTCCTGTCTGCTCCACAATTCATGCTCTGGTACTAGTCTGACATTTGCTCAATGAGACAATAATTCTGGGCCTCTGTTTTTTCAAGTGAAAAGGCCCAGCTTTCATTAAAACACCGTGTAGTCCCTGGGACCGGCTGACTCTAACAGCCCCGAGGATGGATTGGAACAGTGGTTTCCAAGCTGAGCTCCCCTGGGAGCGTCTAGGTTTTTCACGAAGTTGCTTGGGGCAGCTTACAGGGACCCTGGATTGCCCTCAAGATCTGTTCCTCATGTTGATGTGAATAATGCCACATTTATCAGTTTTTATGTTGGGCTTCTATCTATGCTTCACCTTGAAGAAATTTTCTTTTAGCTAAACCTTTTGAAAACACTGAAGCAGAGTGTGCTGGGCAGTATGACATGAGCCAGCAGTCTGGCTTTCCTGTCTTTGGCTGCATCACCAAGCTACATGTCAAATATGCATGTTTCAGGAAATACGCAACAATGGTCCCTGCTCACTCACCTCGCTCCAGGGTGTTGGCGACCCCCACTTATCAGGCTGTAGTTGAGTCACTGACTAGTTACAAACAGTGTGAAAATTAGCACAGACATAACGTAACTGATTTTGCAGCACCCCTGGAGAGAAGGCGTAATTGCTTCTGATCACACAGATGAAAAGCTGGAAATGCAAACTATTTAAAGGTTACCTTGCATGATACTGGATGGGTCATGAGGACAGCCACAACCAGAACTGGAGCCGGCCACATCCAAGCCCAACATCCCCAGCCATCCATGACCTCTTTTTGCACAGCTGACTTTGAACTTGTCTGCTGCCTCTGAGTAGGGAGTAGCCACTGACTGCTAATTTTTGTTGCCCACAGAACTTACGCTCAGCTTCTCTATGGTGAAGATAGGATTTCAGCATTGAAATTCCTGCTTGGGAAGCAAGTGAAATAAAAAACAAACAAGATCTTTCTCTCTACTTAATATCCACTGTGGACCCCGGGCCTGCAGCACATATACTGACCATGCAGCTTGAAGGACCCGGGCCTCGCCTAGGTTCACTGTGGCCATTGGGTTATAACTCACAAGGGTTTCTGAAAGACTCCAGCTATCATCCAGTTAGAACAGGATAGGGGTGTATGGAAGGGAGGCGTTGCTCTCTGGTTGCTATAACAAATTGCCACAAACGTAGTTTAAAGAACTCAGAACAGTGTCTCACTATCCTAAAATCAAGGTGTCAGTGGGGCCAGCTCCTTCTGGAGGCTCCAGCGAGGACCTGTTCCTCATCTTTCCCACTTTTAAGGCTGCTGGGTGCATCATTTCCATCACTTTCAAGGTCACGTTGCCTTTTCCTCTTCTGTGATAGTGCTTCTTCCTCAGCCCTTTCTTATAAGGACACCTGTGCTATGAAACTGAACTCACCTGGAGAATCCAGGATACTCTCCCCATCTCAAGATGCTGAGTCGTATCCACAGTGTCCTATTGACAGAACGTATCCACAGGGCCAAGGGACTAGGACACGGACCTCATGAGGGGCCACTGTCCAGCCCACCTTACTAGGAGGTTCTTAGACTGGGTGGAGTGCAGAGTGAATCCAAGCTGCAGACTCAACTGAGGCTGGAAGGAGCGCCATCTCCTCTGGGAGAGTGGGCAAGGCGAATAGGTGTTCGAGAATCTTCTGTTACCAGCTGGATACAGGATGAGGTTTTGGGCCTCTGACAGCACTGCAGGATTCTCAAACTGTCTGGATTTTGGAAACCTCTCATCCTCTAGAACTGGAACATGGAGAAGGGAGGGCACAAAAGCTCTGGGATGGGGAATTTTCATCAGCTCTTTAGAAAGAGTCAGAAAGATGCGGGAGTGCTGGGAGCGCTCTGTGTGAGGCCATGGCCTGAGCCTTGGAAATGACATAGGACAGAGGGCCAATGGCCCAGCTTGTCTTTCACCCTGGGCACCTGCTGGCCAGTCAGTTAGCATCAGTTTCCTGGGCCGCCACAGAAATGCAATTCAAAAACACCTAATTTTATTTTATTTCTGTTGTTCACTCTTTTAAAATGTATATTTATTATATATTTCTAACAATTATTGCAACACAAGTTCAGGGCGAAACATTTGGATAATTAAAAAACCCATAAGTCTGTCAGAATCCTGTGGTCCAGTCACCTGCTAGTCTAAGGTGATACCCCTGTGTTATAGGCAAATGTGCACGTTCACACCTACACACATCTTGGACATTCTGGAAGCATATGAAATATTTTGCAGTTGTTACCCAGCTGCTTTATTAGGAAAACACTTAGATTTATTAGCCAGGGTAGTACACCTGCAAACACGCACACTTTGATGCTTCTTACACCTGCCTTCCCTTGATCTTAGGTCTCCATGGAGGTGGTAATGGCCACCTCCTTCCCCCATAATAGCCATGAACAGTGAACAGCATAGATAATGGAGAAGTCATGTCTCACCATGAGTTTCTTGGATGGTTTTTGGAGTTTATGAAGAGACCATAGTCTTGAGATCCAAGCTATTGACTTGTAAGAGTTGGGCTTTTTGAAAGCAAAAATGGTGTTTGAGATTCAATAACTTTGACTATCAAAAGCTAAAGAAGTTCCTGTGCATAGATTCATAACATTTATGCTATGAAGATTGGATTTGGGGGAAAATAGAGCCAGATGCCTTGTCACCCCACTGGATAAAGATTCAGTGATTTCAGTACAAAGTGCAGGGTAGGGGGATTGGAGGGAATGGAAACAGACAGAGGGCTCAGTGGTTCAAGGAGCAGAGGACTAGGTTGGGCGGAGCCATGGATGGCAAGGACAGGAATCAGTCCTTGCCATTGAGCTCTGCCCAGAGCTCTGGGAGCGAAGTGCTCGGTGGAGAGCCCTTGCAGACTCTCCTGTCTGTGCCGGAGTGGACCCCACATGAAGGCAGTGCCAAGGGCTGTGTCTTGTCCTTCTGCTCATCCTTGGATGTCATTTAATTGTACTGTAGGATGAGGTTCGTCTAAGCCCTGTGATTTGCTTTTTCCCATCTGAGTTGTTCTGTGTGCTTAGCCTCCCTTTTCAATGGTCCAGGATGTCACAGGCACCCCTTCCCCCAAGCAGAAGGTGGAGCGTGGAGGGTGCTGGCTCTGGGGAAGGCAGAGCCCTCGCATTTGTCCTCAGGTAGGAATGTGCGGAGCCAGCCTCCCGTGCTGCCTCTCAGTGCGCCTTCACCTCTGCCACGTGACCCTTCCCACATATCACAGCCCCTTCTAGAGGTGCCCACTCCATGTATTAGTACATACAAAGGCCACCTTGCCAGGCCCACCTTCTCAGCGACTGTCATATGTAGACACCTATCCCAGGTCACAGGGTTGGGAGGCTGGGGCGAGGGGACCTGCAGTGCCAGTGAGGGGCCTGGTATTCTTCAGCGTGTCCCTCCCACCTCCTCCTACTCCGCAGCCCAGGGATATCCAGCTGCTGCAACCTCTTTCAGCCCCACACTGAACTCCCTAACCCTCCCCTGCTCTTTCTTCTATAATTTTGCTCAGGCACATCAAGGATATTTTCTTCTCTCTCCCTTTCATAATTCTCTTGCCGAACCAAAACCCGAATCACAAAACAAACAAGAACAAGACACCAGGTGACAACGGGTCCTGCTTGCCATCCCTTTCCCGAAATGAAACACGTGATAAAGTGAGCAAGCACCATCCACCGTGTGCTCTCGGGAGTGCTGAGCACCAACTGCAGGATTCCGTGGGCCTCTCTCCCCTCTCAGGTTCCTTCACCCAGGCTCTCCTCAGTCACTATTCGGGAGTCCTAACAAGACACTCTTTTTCTGTGTTTTCTACGTGACTGTTCTGATGTTTTAGTCATGATTACCGGAACTGTATTCATAACTTTTTTTTTTATTGCAAAATTCCTTTTTCTAAAAACATTTCCAGTTAGACTCTAAGATGATGGCTTTGAGGGGCTGACTGGGGAGCCAGAGCTATCTGTGGCTCTGCTCTCTGGAATAATGCACCCCACATTCTAGCAACAGACCCAGGTACTTTGGAGTTGAATCTGATTGAAAATTGGGTGGGGGGTGGTGGTGGCCGACTGTACTTCCATGCTTTTAAACTAAATTAAACATTAAGTTCTGGGGTACGTGTACCGTTTGCGCAGGTTTGTTACATAGGTAAACGTGTGGCATGGTGGATTGCTGCACCTGTCAACCCATCACCTAGGTATTAAGCCTGGCATGCATTATTCCTGATGCCCTCCCTTCTCACCCCGCCCTCCCCTGACAGGCCCCAGTGTGTGTTGTTCCTCTCCCTGTGTCCATGTGTTCTCATTGTTCAGCTCCCACTTATAAGTGAGAATATGCAGTGTTTGGTTTTCTGTTCCTGCATTAGTTTGCTGAGGATAATGACTTCCAGCTTCATCCATGTCCCTGCAAAGGACATGGTCTCATTCCTTTTTATGCCTGTGTAGTATTCCATGGTGTATATGTACCACATTTTCTTTATCTAGTCTATCATTGATGGGCATTTGGGTTGATTCCATGTCTTTGCTATTGTGAATACTGCTGCAGCAAACATACATGTGCATGTGACTTTATAATAGAATGATTTATATTTCTTTGGGTATATACCCGGTAATGGGATTGCTGGGTCAAATGGTATTTCTGGTTCTAAATCTTTGAGGAATCACCACACTGTGTTCCACAATGGTTGAACTAATTTATATTCCCACCAACAGTGTAAAAGTGTTCCTATTTCTCAGCAGCCTCACCGGCATCTGTTTTTTCTTGACTTTATAATAATTGCCATTCTGACTGGCATGAGACACTTCTCAAAAGAAGATACACATGCAGCCAACAAACATACAAAAAAATCTCAGCATCACTGATCACCAGAGAAATACAATTCCATGCTTTCAGAAGCAGTAAACTTTAAAGAAGAATTTTCACAGAAAAATTAATCCACCATTTTATTAGTGAAAGAAAATATACCCTAAGCATGTCTGTCCCCAGAATGGGAGTAGATATCAACATAGACAAGTTTATTTCTTTCTTTATTGTACGTTTCAAAATAACAAGCAGAGAATAATTGGAACGTTTCTAGCATAAGGAAAAGGCAAATATTTGAGGTGATGGATATACCAATGATACTGATTTGATCTTTAAAGATTATATGAATGTATTAAATTGTCACATGTACCTGAAAACATGAATGTTGATTATGTGTGAATAAAAAGCAAACAATGACATGTAGCTTTAAATTAAAATAGTTGAACCTTTCACAGCAGATCTGAGGTCCTTCTCACTGACAGTTTAAATGTCACAGGAGGCTGGGTGCAGTGGCTCATGCCTGTAATCTCAGCACTTTGGGAGGCTGAGGCAGGTGGATCACTTGAGGTCAGGAGTTCAAGACCAGCCTGGCCAACATGGTGAAACCCCATCTCTACTAAAAATAAAAAAATTAGCTTGGTGTGGTGGCAGGTGCCTGTAATCCCAGCTACTTGGGAGACTGAGGCAGGAGAATTGCTTAAACCCCGGAGACGGAGGTTGCAGTGAGCCAAGATTGTGCCACTGCACTTCAGCCTGGGTGACAGAATGAGATTCCATCTCAATAATAATAATAATGATAATAATAATAATAAATATCACAGGGAAGCAAGAAGCCTTTTCTCTTCCTCTTTGCCGTTCTGGTGCTGGCACAAAATTACTGGAACAACTGGGTCTACTCTGGGTTTGGCTGTGGTTCATTTATTCTCTGGCAATTAGGTTTAACACAAGTCACTGAGAACAGCCTTGAGGGGCTGAGCGTGAGGGAGCTGATCTTAATTCTCAAGTATTGATCAAAATAAGGCTCCTCTGAACTGCCACTGCACTCCTCACTGGCTTCATCATCCTTATTTTAAAATACATTTTTATTTTAAAAAATGATTTATTTAAAAAATGGGTATAGGGGTACATATGGGGTGCAAGTACAACTTTGCTACATGCATAGATTGCGTACTGGTGAAGTCAGGGCTTTTAGGGTATCCATCACCCAAATAATGTACATTGTACCTATTAAGTAATTTCTCATCATCCACTCTGGTTTCCCCACGTCACCCATCATTATTAACGGAGCCCAGCATGGCCTCTGTTCTCACCCATGCCCAGCGTCTAGTATCCTCATTTCTCACCAGTTGTGGAGAAGGCCAGAGATATTTCTGTCCAGCTCTGCCCCACCTCTGAGTAACTGTAGCGGGTTGGACAGAGGCCTCTAAGAAGTCATGTCCATGTCTTTAATCCTTGAAACCTGGTGAATGTGACCTATTTAAAGAAAGGGTCTTTGCCGGTGCAAATAAGAATATTGACATGATTTATCTGGGCTATCAAATGGGTCCTTATATCTGAGTAGATGCTTATAAGAGACACAGCAAGGAGAAGCAGCCACAGAGGAGAAGGTGGTGAGAAGATGGAGGCAGAGATTGTCTTCAAGCCAAAGAATACGGAGGACACCAGTGGCCACCAGACACTGGAAGACCTAAAGGGCAGATTCTTCCCCAGAGCTTTGAGAGGGACAATGACCTTCCCAACACGTTGATTTTGGATGGCCTCTGTGAATTTGGATTCTGTCTGAGAGAAAATAAACTTCTGCTGCTTTAAGCCACAAGGTCTGTGGTAATTTGTTATGGGTGACCTAGCAAATGAATATAGTAACCCATGAAAATTGGTGGACATCACAGAGTATCATATGCAGTAATAAACTGCATAATAGAGTAATAGAGTATTACAGTAACAAACTACTGCATATGATACTCTAATGGTAGATAGATGTCATTATACAAAACCCATAGAATGTACAACACCAAGAGTGAATCCTAATGTAAACTATAGACTTTGGGTGATAATGATGTGTTAAGTGTAGGTTTTTTATTGTAACAAAAGTACCACTTTGGTGCCTGATGTTGATAGTGGAGGAGGCTGTGTATGGAGGGGTAGCAGGGATATATGGGAACTCTCTGTACTTTCTGTTCAATTTTGCAGTGAACACAAAACTGCTCTAAAAATTAGTCTAATAAAATGGATGACTTGCCTCTTTTTTCTTCCTTTGAGAAAGTGTGGCTCTCTTCACACTGATGGATACAGCCTGAACCTTGTCATGCCCTGAGTGTCTCTTCATGGAGGTAAGAAGGCCTTTGTTCCTTGCCCTGACCAGCCATGACCTGGGGGAACATCTCCCTTCAGTCAAGGGCAGTTCCCATAGTGGGGACTCAGATATGAGCCTCCCACAGACAGTGCTCTGGTCAGTGGGAGAGTGAGTGCCACATCCTTAAGAGGTGTGGGTGTGTACTGGAGAACCCACAGCACTTGCTTTGTCTGGTTCTGCATCTGAGACATAAAATGTTGCTGTAGGACTTCAGGCAAGTTGGCTGGCTCTTCACTTCAAACTCATGGTCTCAAACTTTTCATGAGTTTCCAACATTGCCCATCAAACCTATTCCCTTCACAACTCCCAGAATATTTGCTCTCCATTCTTTGGGATAAGTATTTCATACTTCAATTTTTCTCCTCAAACCTCCCAGCACCCTATTCCTTTCTGTCCTTCTCACAACCAGGTCATTAGCTAAGTGTCAGTTAGCTGTGAAAATAGGAGGAGTTAGATGGACACATCTTCATTTAGCAGCATCAAACTTGGGAACCCATCTGGACTGGAAGTATAATACTTCTCCTTTCTCCCTCTCGGGGTCTGTGTTCTCTGGAAGCCACCACTCCTACTGTCTTTTCAAGGATTTAACTGCTTCTTGTTCCTCCCCCTTCCTCCTGCATCATCAGTTTTTCTCTGCTATATCATTTTTCATAGCTTACAAACAGGCAGTGGTTTTTCTCATCCTCTTAAATCTTCCTTGACCCTTTCTGGCTCCAGCAATTATCCTATCGTCTTGCTCCATTTCACAGCAAAAAAATTCTCAATTCTCAAAAGAATTCTGTGCACATATTGTCTCTGCTTACTATCTCAGGCCTTGGTAATCTGACTTTTACTCTGACCTTTGTTTTAGACTGTGCTCTTCAAGGTCACCAATGGCCTTCATATTGTGTTTTATTTCTCTTCTCACTATGACTAGGGTAGATGATGACTCTCTTCTTCTGGAAGGCATTTACTCTTCCAGATAATCACAATCCACATTGTCTTCAGATCTGGCCTTTGCTTTTTTCCATTGCTGGCTCCTCCTGTTCTCCCTAACTCTACATATTTGAGAGCCATAGGACTCATCTTTGGTCCTCTTTCTCTATCCCTGGGAGAGCTGGTATATCCTCATCCTTCCCACATAAATCTTCAGTCCATATGTTTTATGTGAACCCAAGACCCACACATTCAGCTGTCCACTTGACATATCTGTGTGCTTGCTCACAGGCATTTCAGAATTGTCATGGCCTCCTCCTAATTTTCTCCCGCTTTGGCACTCTCAGTTGTTGAAGCTAGAGCCTAGAGCATCATCCTTTCCTCCTCCCTCTTCCCAGCCCGCCATCCCATGCAAGCCATCAACACATTCTGCCATTTCCAGCTCCAAGTTAAAGTTACAGTCTATCCACTTTGCTCTACCTCTGCCATCACGTTTTGTTCTTACCCTTTTCATATCTCACTGGTCCACAGAACAGCTTTGTATCTTTTGGCTCCTTCTCCATTCTGTTTTCTATAGCAGTCATCAATGGTCCATTATGCTTCCCCCTACATCTGAAGTGAAATCCCAACTCCTACTGTATCTTACAAGGGTTCCTCTGTGTGCTCTAACCCCTGCCTACCTTGCTAACATCATCTGGTGCCACTCCATCTGATGTATGCTCCATCTGGTGTACACCAGTGCTAGCCACACCGGGGCTCTGACATTATAGGGGTGGCTAATATGGTTTGGATATTTTGTCCCCTCCAAATCTCATGTTGAAATATCACCTCCAGTGTTGGAGATGGGCCTAGTGGGAGGTGTTTTGGTCATGGGGGTAGATCATTCATGGACAGCTTGGTTACCTTCTCATAGTAATGGGTGTGTTCTTGCTCTGTTAGTTCATGTGAGACCTGGTGGTTTAAAGGGCCTGGCACCACCTCCTTTCTTTCTTGCTCCTTCTCTTGCCATGTGACATGCCTGCTCCACCTTCATCCTCTGCTATGATTGTAAGCTTCCTGAGGTTTCACCAGAAGCCAAGCAGATGCAGATGCCATGCTTGTACAGTCTGCAGAACCGAGAGCCCAATAAACCTCTTTTCTTCATAAATTACTTAGTCTCAGGTATTCCTTTATAGCAACACAAAATTGATTAATAGAGGGGCATTGCACATACTTCTTACTCTCCCCTAGGGTTTCTCCACTTTAACACTATTGACATTTGGGGCTAGATAATTCTTTGTTGTAAGGGACACTGTCCTATGCATTATAGAATTTGTGGCAGCATCCCTGGCTACTACCAACCAGATGTCAGTAGCATACACTCATCCCAAGTAGTGGCAACCAAAAATGTTGCCAAACATTGCCAAATGTCTCCTGCATGGTAAAATCACCCTCGATTGAGAACCACTGCTCTATCTAAAATACTCCCCACCACTCATCCCCCAATCCAAGGGCAACATTAAAAAGACTTAACAGTTAGGGGCTGATACGGTTTGGATATTTTGTCTGGCTAGTGGTCTATTTTGTTAATCTTTTCAAAAAAACAGCTCCTAGATTCATTGATTTTAGAAGGGTTTTTTGTGTCTCTATCTCCTTCAGTTATGCTCTGATCTTAGTTATTTCTTGTCTTCAGCTAGCTTTTGAATTTGTTTGCTCTTCCTTCTCTGATTTTTTTAACTGTGATGTTAGGGTGTTGATTTTAGATTTTTCCTGCTTTCTCCTGGGGGCATTTAGTGCTAAAAATGTCCCTCTAAACACGGCTCTAGTTGTGTCCCAGAGATTCTGGTACATTGTGTCTTTGTTCTCATTGGTTTCAAAGAACTTATTTATATCTGCCTTAATTTCATTGTTTACCCAATAGTCATCAAGGAGCAGGTTGCTCAATTTTCGTGTAGTGCGGTTTTGAGTGAGTTTCTTAATCCTCAGTTCTAATTTGATTGCACTGTGGTCCGAGAGACTGTTATGATTTCCATTCTTCTGCATTTGCTGAGGAGTATTTTACTTCCAATTATGTGTTCAATTTTAGAATAAGTGTGATGTGGTGCTGAGAAGAATGTATATTCTATTGATTTTGGGTGGAGAGTTCTGTAGATGTCTGTTAGGTCTGCTTGGTGCAGAGCTGAGTTAAATTCCTTGATATCCTTGTTAATTTTCTGTCTCAATGATCTGTCTAATATTGACAGTGGGTTGTTAAAGTCTCCTATTATTACTGTGTGGGAGTCTAAGCCTCTTTGTAGTTTCTAAGAATTTGCATTATGAATCTGGGTGCTGCTGTATTGGCTCCATATATATTTAGGATAATTAGTTCTTCTTGTTGCATTGATTTCTTTATGATTATGTAATGCCCCTCGTTGTCTTTTTTGATGTTTGTTGGTTTAAAGTCTGTTTTATCAGAGACTAGCATTGCAACCCCTGCTTTTTTTCCTTTCCATTTGCTTGGTAAATATTCCTCCATCCCTTTATTTTGAGCCTATGTGTGTCTTTCCACGTGAGATGGGTCTACTGAATATAGCACACTGATGTGTCTTGACTCTTTATCCAATTTGCCAGTCTGGGTCTTTTAATTGGGCATTTAGCCCATTTACATTGAGGTTAATATTGTTACGTGTGAATTTGATCCTGTCATTATGATGCTAGCTGGCTATTTTACCTGTTAGTTGATACAGTTTCTTCATAGTGTCGATGGTCTTTACATTTTGGCATGTTTTTGCAGTGGCTGGTGCTGATTGTTCCTTTCCATGTTTAGTGCTTCCTTCAGGAGCTCTTGTAAGGCAGGCTTGGTGGTGACAAAATCTCTCAGCATTTGCTTGTCTGTAAAGGATCTTATTTCTCCTTTGCTTATGAATCTTAGTTTGGCTGGATATGAAATTCTGGGTTGAAAATTCTTTTCTTTAAGAACGTTGAATATTGGCCCTCACTCTCTTCTGGCTTTTAGGGTTTCTGCAGAGAGATCTGCTGTTAGTCTGATGGGCTTCCCTTTGTAGGTAACCCAACCTTTCTCTCTGGCTGCCCTTAACATTTTTTCCTTCATTTCAACCTTGTTGAATCTGACAATTACGTGTCTTGGGGTTGCTCTTCTTGAACAGTATCTTTGTGGTTTTCTCTGTATTTCCTGAATTTGAATGTTGGCCTGCCTTGGTAGGTTGGGGAAGTTCCCCTGGATAATATCCTGAAGACTGTTTTCCAACTTGGTTCCATTCTCTCTGTCACTTTCAGTTACACCAGTCAAACGTAGGTTTGGTCTTTTCACATAGTCCCATATTTCTTGGAGGCTTTGTTTGTTCCTTTTCATTGATTTTTTCTCTAATCTTGTCTTCATGCTTTATTTCATTAAGTTGATCTTCAATCTCTGATACCCTTTCTTCCACTTGACTGATTTGGCTATCAATACTTATGTATGCTTCATGAAGTTCTCGTGCTGTGTTTTTCAGCTCCATCAGGTCATTTATGGTCTCCTCTAAACTGGTTATTCTAGTTAGCAATTCCTCTAACCTTTTTTCAAGGTTCTAAGCTTCCTTGCATTGGGTTAGAACATGCTGCTTTAGTTCAGAGTAGTTTCTTATTACCCACCTTCTAAAGTCTACTTCTGTCAGTTCGTCAAACTCATTCTCCGTCCAGTTTTGTTCCCTTGTTGGCTAGGAGTTGTGATCCTTTGGAGGAGAGGCATTCTTGTTTTTGGAATTTTCACCCTTTTTGCAGTGTTTTTTCCTCCTCTTAATGATTTATCTACCTTTGGTCTTTGATGTTGGTGGCCTTTGGATGGGGTTTTTGTGTGGACTTTTCTTTGGTCGATGTTGATGCTATTCCTTTCTGTCTGTTAGTTTTCCTTCTAACAGTCAGGCACTTCTGCTGGAGGTCTGCTGGAGTTTGCTAGAGGTCCACTCCAGACTCTGCCTGGGTATCACCAGCAGAGGCTGCAGAACGACAAAAACTGCTGCTGGTTTCTTCCTCTGGAAGCTTCTTCACACAGGGGCCTGCCAGTTGCCTGCTAGAGCTCTCCTGTATGAAGTGTCTGTTGACTCCTCCTGGGAAGTGTCTCCCAGTCAGGAGGCATGAGGGTCAGGGACCCACCTGAGGAGGCAGTCTGTCTGTCAGGAGAGCTTGAATGTTGTGCTGGGAGATCTGCTGCTCTCATCAGAGCCGGCAGGCAGGGAAGTTTAAGTCTGCTGAAGCTGCACCAACAGCTGCCCCTAAGAAGAAAAGAGAGAAGAATCAAATAGATACAAAACAGAATGATAAAGAGGATATCATCAGTGATCCCACAGAAATACGAACTATCAGAGAATACTATAAGCACCTCTGTGCAAATGAACTAGAAAATCTCGAAGAAATGGATAAATTTCTGGACACATATACCCTCCTAAGACTAAACCAGGAAGATGTTGAATCCCTGAATAGATCAATAACAAGGTCTGAAATTCAGGCATTAATTAATAGCCTACAAACCAATAAAAGCCCAGGACCAGATGGATTCACAGCTGAATTCTACCAGAGGTATGAAGAGGAGCTGGTACCATTCCTTCTGAAACTATTCCAAATAATAGAAAAAAATGGAATCCTTTCTAACTCATTTTATGAGGCCAGCATCATCCTGATACCAAAACCTGGCAGAGACACAACAACAAAAGAAAATTTCAGGTCAATATCCCTGATGAACATTGATGCGAATGTCCTCAATAAAATACTGGCAAACGGAATCCAGCAGCACATCAAAAAGCTTATCCACCACAATAAAGTCAGCTTCATCCCTGGGATGCAAGGCTGGTTCCACATACACAAATCAATAAAGGTAATCCATCACATAAACAGGACCAATGACAAAAAACACATGATTATCTCAATAGATGCAGAAAAGGCCTTTGATAAAATTCAACATCACTTCATCCTAAAAACTCTCAATAAACTAGATATTGATGGAATGTATCTCAAAATAATAAGAGCTATTTATGACAAACCCACAGTCAATATCATACTAAATGGACAAAAGCTGGAAGCATTCCCTTTGAAAACCGGCACAAGACGAGAATGCCCTCTCTCATCCCTCCTATTCAACATAATATTGGAAGTTCTGGCCAGGGCAATCAGGCAAGAGAAAGAAATAAATGGTATTCAAATAAGAAGAGAGGAAGTCAAATTGTCTCTGTTTGCAGATTACATGATTGTATATTTAGAAAACCCCGTTGTCTCAGCCCAAAATCTCCTTAAGCTGATAAGCAGCTTTGGCAAAGTCTCAGGATACAAAATCAATGTGCAAAAATCAGAAGCATTCATATACACCAATAATAAACAGAAAGCCAAATCATGAGTGAACTCCCATTCACAATTGCTACAAGGAGAACAAAACACCTGGGAATCCAACTTACAAGGGATGTGAAGGACCTCTTCAAGGAGAACTACAAACCACTGCTCAATGAAATAAGAGAGGAAAAAAGAAAAAAAAAAAAAAGAAAAAAATGGAAAAACATTCCGTGCTCATGGATAGGAAGAATCAGTATCATGAAAATGGCCATACTACCTGAAGTAATATATAGATTCAGTACTATCCCCATCAAGCTACTATTGACTTTCTTTACAGAATTAGAAGAAAACTACTTTAAATTTTATATGGAACCAAAAGAGCCCATATAGCCAATACAGTTCTAAGCAAAAAGAACAAAGCTGGAGGCATCATGCTACCTGACTTCAAACTAGACAAGGCTACAGTAACCAAAACAGCATTCTACTGGTACCAAAACAGATACACAGACCAATGGAACAGAACAGAGGCCTCGGAAATAATGCCACACATCTACAACCATCTAATCTTTGACAAACCTGAAAAAAACAATGGGGAAAGGATTCCCTATTTAATAAATTGTAGTGGGAAAATTGACTAGCCATATACAGGAAACTTAAACTGGATCCCTTCCTTACACCTTATACAAAAATTAACTCAAGATGCACTAAAGACTTAAACATAAGACCTAAAACCATAGAAAAACTCTAGAAGAAAACCTAGGCAATACCATTCAGGACATAGGCATGGGCAAAGACTTCATGACTATAACACCAAAAGCAATGGCAGCAAAATCCAAAATTAACAAATGGTATCTAATTAAACTAAAGAGCTTTTGCACAGCAAAAGAAACTATCATAAGAGTGAACAGGCAACCTACATAGTGGGATAAAATTTTTGCCATCTGTCCATCTGACAAAGGGCTAATATCCAGAATCTACAAGGAACTTAAACAGATTTACAAGAAAAAAACAACCCCATCAGAAAGTGGGCTATATGAACAGACATTTCTCATTTCTCAAGAGAAGACATTTATGTGGCCAACAGACATATGAAGAAAGCTCAACATCACTTGTCATTAGAGAAATGCAAATCAAAACCACAATGAGATACCATCTCATGGCAGTTAGAATGGCGATTATTACAAAGTCAGGAAACAACTGATGCTGGAGAGGATGTGGAGAAATAGGAATGCTTTTACACTGTTGGTGGGAGTGTGAATTAGTTCAACCATTGTGTAAGGCAGTGTGGTGATTCCTCAAGGATCTAGAACCAGAAATATCATTTGACCCAGCAATCCCATTTCGGGGTATATACCTAAAGGATTAGAAATCATTCTACTCTGAAGACTCATGTGCACGTATGTTTATTGCAGCACTGTTCACAAGAGCAAACACTTGGAACCAACCCAAATACCCATCAGTGATAGACTGGATAAAGAAAATGTGGCACATATACACCATGGAATACTATGCAGCTATAAAAAAGGATGAGTTCATGTCCTTTGCGGGAACATGGATGAAGCTGGAAACTATTATCCTCAGCAAACTAACACAGGAACAGAAAACCAAACACTGCATGTTCTCACTCATAAGTGGGAGTTGAACAATGAGAACACATAGACACAGGGAGGGGGACATCACACACTGGGGCCTGTTGGGGTGTGGGTGGCTAGGGGAGGGATAGCATTAAGAGAAATACCTAATGTAGGTGACGGGTTGATGGGTGCAACAAACCACCAAGGCACATGTATACCTATGTCACAAACCTGTGTGTTCTGCACATGTATTCCAGAACTTAAAGTATTATAATAATAAAGACTTAACAGTTGGTATAGTACAGGCTTTGACCAATCAGGAAATATGCTGGTGATAAGGCTTGAGTGTGTCCCCATGCAAATGTCATCTTGAATTGTAGTTCCCATAATCACCACATGTCATGGGAGGGACCGGGTGGGAGGTAATTGAATCATGGGGGCAGTTCCCTCCATGCTGTTCTCACAATAATAAGTTCTCACGAGACCCAGTGATTTTTATCAGGGGCTTTTCCCTCTTTGCTCGGCACTTCTCCTTCATGCTGCCATGTGAAGAAGGACGTGTTTACTTCCCCTTCTGCCATGATTGTAAGCTTCCTGAGGCCTCCCCAGCCCTGCCGAACTGTGAATCAATTAAACCTCTTTCCTTTGTAAATTACCCAGTCTCAGGTATTTCTTCATGGCAGCATGAGAATGAAATAATATAGGTGGCTTCAAGGATCCTCACTTTTATCTGTAAAATGGAGATGATAATAATTCCTACCTCATAGGTTGTTGTGAGAGTAAATGAGTTACAGTGCATGAAATATTTATCCCAGGGCCTTCCACAAAGGGGACACTGTAGTAGCATCTGCTATTATTCTCACTGTTCTTATTATAATTGGCTCATTATCAGTCATGCCCAAACCTATCAGAGCAGCCTCCTGCATCTCAGCGTTTCTTTATCATTGTGCTCATATTGTTTCTACAAAACACTCACAAGAAGTTGCAATCATATCTGTTTTTGTTTGTGTATTTGCCCAGAACCTGTCTTTTCTCTGAGTTCCACCAGGGCAGTGTATCCTGGTTGTCTGTCTGCTGGAACAAATGACTCATGCACCTCAGCCACTTCACACACTAGAGGATTAGTTCTCTCTTCTTGTGACAGCTCTATGTGAGTGTCTGGTGCCCAGCCTTCCAGGTAGTGATTCAGGGACATGTTTTGTGAGTCCTTCTTCCTCTGGGGCCTGGGACTTTTCTGCTGGATCTTCTGCCTCCTTTCGCATGGAGGGTATGATGGTTAATTTTAGGTGTTTGCTTGACTGGACCATAGGGTGTCCATGTAGCTGGTTGAACATGATTTCTGGTGTGTCTGGGAGGTGTGTCTGGGAGGGGATATCTGGAAGAGATGAGCATTTGAATCCATAGACTGAGTAAAGTAGTTTGCTCTCACCCATGTGGGTGGACATCATTCAATTCACTGAGGGCCTGAACAGAACACAAAGCCTGAGGAAGGTTGAATTCCCATTCTAACCAACTGTCTGAGCTGGGGCGTCAACCTTCTTTTTCTCTCATGCTTCTTGTTCTCAGGACTTCAGGCTTAGACTGGAATCTACACTCTCAGCTCTCTGGCTCTCCAGGCTTCAGACTACAGCACTGGCTTTCTGGGTGTCCAGCTTGCCAGTGCAAATGGTAAGACTTCTCTGCCTTCATAATCATGTGAGACAATACCTTATAATAGATCTTTTTACCTCTCCCAATCTCTATCTCTAGATCTCTTCATGTTTCTCTATCTCCATCTCCATCTCTCTCGTTGATTCTGTTTCTCTGAGGAACTCCGACTAATGCAGAAGTTTTCCAATAGACCTAGCCTGGGAATATCTGACATCACTCCCACCCTCATTCCCTTGGCTAGTGCTCAGTCACATGTCCACATAGCTGCAAGGCAGGCTGGGAAATGTAGTCTGGTTGTGCCTGGCAGGAGGTGGGGAAGGCTGTGGTGAGCATCTGCTAAATCTTCTTATAGGGCAACATTGTGTCTGTGGTCCCAGCATCTACAACAGTGCCGAGCATGAAGTTGACAGTGAATAAACATTGTTAAATGAGTGATATCTTCACCTATCTAAATTTTTTCCTAAATATCCAAAGAGCAAGAAATTTGTGTGTGTATATATATATATATAAATTCATATATATCTGTATATATATAATAGATGTGTGTGTGTGTGTGTGTGTGTGTATATATATATATTTTTTTTTTTCCAAGCTTCAATAGCACTTATAAGCTTCATTCTATACTGAAAGACTGATGGAAAGGTGATTTACAATAGCAGGGTGCTAGTCTTAGCTCTGCCAGGGAGACCCAGCTAAACCTTGGAAAAGCCATTTCACTATCTAGGGCCTCCATTTCTTCATCTGCCCACGGAGTCTCCAGGGGTGCAGAGGTGCCATTGGGCTTTGATTAGCAGCACAGTTCTGTTTACAGAATAGACCTGAAATCACCACTTCTGGATTGATTTTCTGACCAGCATAGCTCCCTGTGACTGACACATTCCTCAGAGTCTGCTGTGCTCTGGGGGAGATACATTCAGAAGAAGGACTCCCAGACAGGTGGATAGGAATGACCCGAATGTTAAAATTTAGATCGTCTCTCCGCATCCCTTCCAAGGGCTGGCAATGAGCCTACAGTGTAATTCAGGTATGCACTTTCTATTTTAAGACTTTGGTCAGCCCTTAATGATAATTCTTCAACAAATGTTGTGGTTTATATTGGAATTACAGAAAGCTCCTTGATAAGCCTTTTGTTACAGGTCTAAGTTCATGTGTAGGTGCCAAATTTAGAAAAGACAATACAGGATGCATGTTGCATAGGACATACTTTTAGGAAAAAAAAAAAAAAAAAGATGTTGTTTATCTGAAACTCTAATTTAACTGAAAACTTTGTATTTTATCTGTCAACCTTATTCATGCAGTCCTTCAGGCTTTAGCGTTGGCTTTAAGAATGTTGTGTTTTCATTTCTGATTGTTTTGATGATAGCAGAACCCACTGCAACCTTCCATGATGTGTGAACTGTCAGAGAAAGTGCCTCTCCTTCCTGATCCAATGTGAATTTGTTAATTGATTGTTGACTTGGTTTTTCATACCTGAATTTCCTACCTCCATTTCAGTGGCTCACTGAGCAGGAAACCTCATCTTTCTGCATGTGCACTCTGTGAGTAGAAGGGGTCTTTCTGGCCTTCCATTCATCTTACTTTCCACCTGACCACAATTACTCAGCCAAGTCCCTAATGATTATATTTGCATCTTCTTTATTAAAATTGGGGTTGACCTTAGCATCTGTGAGTCATGTTCTGATTTAATTAAGATACACTTGGTTTAGTCCACAACCACTTATAAATTTTAATTAAATTGGGTATATATTAAACTGAATTATTTTATAAGAACTCATGCATTTGATAAGAAGTGTAATTATCTGTGTTTGAAATGTTATAGTTTTATAATTTGAAATCCTGATTTTTAAAGGAGTAGTCATTTTAGTTCACTTTAGCCTTGAATAAGCATGGATGAGGCCATTTCTAGCTTTGATTTTAATTTATATTAGTTTCTTCTCATTATCAGAAAATATCCATCATTTGTGTATTCATTTGTTCATTCACTAGACATTGAGAATCTATTAAGTACCAGAGATTGTGCAATTCACCATTTTGGAAGCTTAAATCTGCAAATTCATAAGAACTGTCTTCTTTTGACCTTGCTTTTTGTTCCATAGCCTTCATGAGTTACTTGTCCACTTGGATATGAGCAGGTTATCTTTTCATTATTGATTTACACGTTCAACTTACAGTGTTTAGAAAAAGGTTTAGGTAAAAGTGTCTAAAATGTCTCCCTCAAAGAAAAAACATCCTCTTTCATCTTTTTTTTTTTTCCCCCCAGGGAAGATTATGTCTGATTAGGGAGGTGAAAGAAGGCTGTGTATGGACGGTGAGTGTGATGGACTGAACTGTGTTTTCCTAGATTCATATATTGAAGACCTAACCCCTAGTGTGACTGTATTTGGAGACTGGACTTTCTGGAGGCAATTAAGGTTAAACAAATCCATAAGAGTGGGAACTAGTCCACTAGGATCGGTAGGCTTATAAGAAGAGGAAGAATCGGTCAGGCGTGGTGGCTCACGCTTGTAATCCCAGCACTTTGGGAGGCTAAGACAGGCGGATCACGAGGTCAGGACATCAAGACCATCCTGGCCAACATAATGAAACTCCGTCTCTACTAAAAATACAAAAATAGCTGGGTGCGGTGGCACGTGCCTGTAATCCCAGCTACTCAGGAGGCTGAGTCAGGAGAGCCCCTTGAACCAGGAAGTCAGAGGTTGCAGTGAGCTGAGATCATGCCACAGCACTCCAGCTTGGAGGCAAAGCGAGCCTCTGTCTCAAAAAAAGAAAAAAAAAAAAAAAGAGGAAGACTCATCTCTTTCTTCCTCTCTCCATGCATTTGCACTGAGGAGGAAAGGCAAGCCAGGAAGAGGGCCTTTACCAGAACCCAACCCCGCCAGCATCCTAATCTGGGACATTCAGCCTCCAGAATTATGGGAAAATACATTTCTGTTGTTTAAACCACTGTGGTATTCTGTTATGGCAGCCTAAGCTGACTGAGACAGGGACCCTGAGCCTAACCTTGTGGCACAGGTAGAACTTCCATGGGTGGCTGGCACTCTGGCTTGGGTGGGAAGTTCTATCTTTATAGTAGTTTTGTCCCTTGCTGTGACAGGCTCCGTCAAGCCAGCCACCCGCTTGCTCCTGAGAAGAGCATAGATTTTATCACTGGGATGTGGCATAACTCTTGACTGTGGAGTAAAACTAACCAGTCTGTCTTTGGATTGACGCCTGACCTTGACCCATTACCACCACATCTTGACTGATTGAACTTTTCAGCCTAGACACTTGTGATTTACAACCTAAGGTCCTTCGCAGAAAGATGAGTGTGGGATTCAGTTTGTCAGGTCCTAGGGCTTGCTTCTATTCCATCAGGGGAGATTTTTCCATTAGAAGCGGGTATTAATCCTTTCCGTTTTTTGTGTCCCATAGAGTCTCATATGTCAACAGATTTCATAACATTAAAAAAAATTCTCAAGTTCAGCTTAATATTTTATGTGACTTTTATACTGCTGAGCTGTGTCCAGCACCAAAAGTGTGGTTCTTGATTTTCCCTCTGAGTGTCACCTTCTGTATCTCTTTGATGCACTAAAAATGCTCTCTGTGGATCAATGGAGAGCACCAGCCCTCCAGGCATAGAACTGTGACAGAAGATCAATGTGCGGTGTGGATGGCTGAGAAGAACCTTAAATAATGTTTTAAAAAGAATCTGCACTCCTCCGTCCCCGCTCCGTGGAGACTGCCAGCAGCGCTCTTACCAGCTAACATACATTCTTCTCCTGAGCGTGCAGAGGTTTCGTGAAACCATCAGAGGAAAGCCGCGGTGCACATCCCCATTAAAAAGCATTTGGATTTGCAGATTAGTCTGACACTTTTTCTCCCCTCTCCCATCCCTCCAGTGAGAATATTTAAAAGAAAACAGCACCTGGCACTTTGCTTAAGTCACGCTGTGAAACCTACCATGTGCATCTTATTTTTGATCTAAAAGCAACGCTTAGCAACTTTTACTTGCTGGCATCTTCTTGTGCCAAGAACAGTGAGAAGGTCCTGCTGGTGAGAACCAGAGGCTATGTTCTCCTGGCATCAGTGAAGAGGAGAAGTATAAGAACCCCATTTATTACCTTCTTGTTACAGTGTAAAGCCATATAAAATTGCCATCTGCAAAATAATCTATGAAGAGACTGCAAGCAGAATATTTGCAATCCCCAAGACCATGGATGCTGATTTTTGCCAGATCCTCAGGCTCATCTTACCAGCTTTAGATTTCTCCTGGTGGAGCACTCTTTGGGTAACACATTCTTAGACTTGCCTGGAACAAAATGGAACAAAATTCACACCCAGAAAACTTCTTAGGATCCTGGAATTAGATAAAATTAGGCAGGTCTTAAAGGGCATACTTTTCATAACAGTTTATGTAGCTCTGTTTGCTAACACAAAAATAACAGCAACTGTAAGACAGACAAGAAACTCAAAAAGCACTAATGTGTTATTGAAGCACCGTGACTATGAGAATTCCTCTGCTTGGAATGGCTTGCTTGCAGCTGTTGAATGGTGGTGGTAAGTTGCCTGTGATTTGCTGTAATGTGCCACCATGTTTCAGTCCATGGGTGCTCAGTAGTGAGAATGAAGTGTCAGGTGCACCCAGAGGTGGTGTCGCCTGTTCAGAATGTGAGAGAGAAGTGGGAGGGGACAGGGCAGAGGAGGAAGCATGGGCTGTTCTGCACAGGTAGAGGAAAGGTGTGGTTTATGACAGGGAGAAAGGCACATGGGGAAATGTGGCTGTCTGTTAGCATGAGTTGAAAAGAGCCAAGTGCAGTAAAAAAGTATTTTTCTGATTACGAAATGATCATCAGCAGTGAACGTTTATGGCTAATAATGATTTAGAGAAGGAAGAGCTTTGGGTCACACAGGACATTGGAAACAGACCTTCTGATATTTCTTTCTAGGGCACCACAGCCTGATTCACTCTCTAGAGCTGCTCTGATCAATATGGTAGCCCCTGGCCATATTGATCCTACAAACTCTGCTTTGACTAAGTTCTAGAAGAAGGGGAGTAGAGGGGGCATTGGGAGAGAAGAGGTTTGCTTCTGAGGGAGGGAAGCAAATGCAGCCTGTGAAACAATGTTCTCTCCACTCTCCCTTGAACTACTCGTCATGTTTCCTATTTAACCTTGGGAATTACTTACAAAATTGAAAAGTTTCATTTGGCTAACTGAAAGTTGTTGTTGTTGTTTTAAAAAAATGTTTGGTGCTTTTATCATTTTAGAAAGATAAAGCTAAATTCTTTCAGCCTTTATTTAGAGATAAACCTCTAAATCCTGGTACACATGTATTTTTAATCTCATCCCAAGGAAATAGCATTCTGATCCTTCCTGAGTCATCATTCAAATTCAGGCCAACATCCTGCCGGTTTAGTTCTCTAACCTTAGTGTCCAAAAGATATTTCTATTTGGCGAATCATCCCGGGGGTTTCCCACCTCTCCTTCGGGCATTGCCTTCTCTTCTGGCGACAGTCGTGCGGATGACACTGTTCCACCAAGGGTGCCTCTTCTATCACTGTGAACACATTTACATACCGTGCGTGATCATTACAGAAGGCACTATGGGAACCACTTGGCGAACGGTGCTTTGTAAAAAATAATGCTACATAAATGGAAGATCATTATTACTAGATTAGCTTCTGTCTTTCAGACGAATTATTTCACAGTCTTCCAGAATACACTGCATTTGCCATCTGCTGGCCCAATTACCTAAATGATTCAAATTCCTTTAAACCTGGTCACACAGCTCCTCATTCTTCTTTCCAACCTCCCATTTTAGTGTTGTCAGCAGATTTTAGAGCCCCGATGTTCAGATCCTTGTCAGAGCCACTTAGCTTTATGATGCGTGGCAGCGCTCCTCGAAGGAGCCGGTGACCGTCCTTGCTAACTCGAAGTTGAAGGCAAGCGAGGCTCACTTTAGTTTCTTAATCTAGTATTTGCCTCGTTTTTGTCATCTACTATTTTGTTCTCTCTCTCAAAGCTTTACGTGGAGTCTTCTTGAAAAATAAAATAAAGCTACATAACACCTGCTTTCTTACATTTCTTCATCAACTTGGATGGAGGTGAATAAATTTTGACTCCTTGGCCATGTTGTTTAAAAATTAAATTCTGGAAAGTTAGTTCAGGATGATTCCTTTCACATCTGAACCCTTTTTACTTAAGCCATTTTTTCCACATTATTTGCTTTACTAGTTTTCAAATGCTATTCTTTTTCCAGATTAGGTCTCTATAAGAAATTTTAATTTATATTCTAAATTTCCATGATTTGTTTAATTCTCTGGTAGATATGTTTGCGCATATTTAAATCAATCTGAGTTAAGCTTGAAATTGGACATTGAGCAGAGAATCGTGGCATGGCCACAGGAATCTCCACTCTTACCACAGGGCATAGGCAGTTGCAAATGGGCATCGAAGCCTTTGGTGTTGAGTTTTCAGATACTCAGGTTTATTTTGGACACTGCCATTGCCAGGACCTCTCCTCTTCTTGCATATATTGTACTCTTTACTCTGCCTTATTTGTTAATACAAAACAGTGATTTCAAATCAAAGTAAATAATATCATTGATGGCTGCATGCTGTATGCCAGTCATAGGCTTAATAACCATGGATGATACACAAAATTTTTAAAAAGTATCACTGCATGTTCTATTGCCATAGTCAAATAACAAAGCCTTAAATATCAGTTCTTGATATCAAAACACTTCATGGTTAATTGGTGAATTAGTCATGCAAACAGTAATTATTGCAGGAAATCTGAGAAGGGAGAGATCAGCTTAAAATTATTTTTCAAAATGAAATGGGTTTTAGTTGTTTTTTATGCTTGCAGACATAATATGCACTTGTTATAAACAGTATGCAGAGTTGCTAAAAAGAATGAACCAGAAGTCATCTGTAATTTCTACACAGAGGTAACCACTATTAACAATTTAGGATATAGCCTTCTAGGCTTTTTTGTTGTTGTTGTTCTATAGTAACATATCAGTTAGTCTTTGCTTCATTACAAACCACCTCAAAACATAGTAGCTTGAATTGCTAACCATTTATTTAATTCATGATTCTGTTGACAAAAAGACTGTAAAATATTTGAAAAGATTTATTCTGAGCCAAATGTGAGTGATCATGACCTGTGACACAGCCCTCTGGAGGTCCTGAGAACACGTGCCAAAGGTGGTTGGGGTGCAGCTTGGTTTTACACAATTTAGTGAGGCATGAGACATCAATCAAATACGTTTAAGAAATATATTGGTTCAGAAAGGCAGGACAACTCAAAGTGGGAGGGTCTTCCAGGCTATAGGTAAATTTAAACATTTTCTTATTGACAATTGGTTGAGTTTGTCTAAAGACCTGGGATCAATAGAAAGAAAACCTTCAGGTTAAGATAAAAGATTGTGGAGACCAGGTTCTTTTAAAGTGTTATAGTGGCTGCCCTTAGAGACAATAGATGACAAATGTTTCCTATAAAAGGTGTTAGACTCTTACTTAATCTCTTCAGGATTGGGAGGCCTGGAAGAAAAAGATCTAGCTGTGTTAATAGAGATTCTTTACAAATGCACATTTTCCCCGACAAAGGACAGCTTTGCAGAACCATTTCAAAATATGGCAAAGAAACATGTTTTGGGATAACATATGTTGACTGTCTTCTTTGTCACATAATGTTATATGCCATATTGGATTTGGAAAGTAAGTCACGATATATAGGGTTAAATAAAACCCATCTGATGAGAATTTATAGTTTGTAGGGCATGACTCCTCAAACCCCTTAGATAGGAATTTGGGCAAGATTTAAAAAAAAAAAAATCAGCTTAGTCTGCAATTCTTAAGGTTGCAATTTGGACTGGGTTCAGCTGGGCAGTTCTGGTCCAGGCCAGTCTCAGGTGACCTCAGCTGAGCTTGCTCCTCTGTGGGCAGTTAGCTGGTGATGGGCCTTGACTAGCATGGGTAGGAGAGCTAAATCCTTTCTTCAGCGGCTTCTCTTGCTGCAGGAGGCTACTTGGTCTGGTTCATGAGGCTGTCACAGGTTTCAAGAGCAGCAGAAAGGCAACTCCAATATGCAAGCACTTTTCAAGTCATTGCTTAAGTCACATTTGCTATTGTCTCACTGGTGAAAAGGAAGTTGCATGACTAAGTCTCAAGTCAGTGTGAAAGAAACCATAGAAAGGCATGAATACAGGGAGGCATGAACAAACTGGGCACACTACAGAAACTAGATATACATGGTTCTAACATTTTAGCACAATGAGATCCTACATACACACTGTTCTAGTCAGGGTTCTCTAGAGAAATGGAACCAATAGGAGACATATGTATACACTGAAAGATATTTATTGTAAATAATGGACTCACATGATAATAGAGTTTGGCAAGTTTCAATATCTCATTCACTCCAGAGTGAGGTGGCAAGCTAGAGATTCAAGAGAGCTGATGGTTTAGTTCCAGCTCAAGTTTGAAGGCCTGAGAGTCAGTAGGGCTGACAGTGTAGTTTTAGTCTGAAGGCTGGCAAGCTCAAGGAAGAGCCAATGTTTCAGTTCAAGTTCAAAGGCATGAAAAAGTCAATGTCCCAGTTCAAAGGCAGTCAGTAGGGAAGAATCTTCTTTATTTGGGGTAGGGCCAGTCTTTTTGTTCAAGTTCTTGGATGATTGGTTGAGACCCACCTACATTAGGGAAGGCAATCTCTTTTACTCAGTCTACCAATTTAAATGCTAATCACACCCAAAAACATCCTTACAGAAATACCCACAGTCATGTTTGAACAAATATCTGGGCACCTTGTAGCCCAGTCAAGTTAACATATTAAAATTAACCATCATGCATGCTACTGTAAACTCTGCTTTTTAATTTTAAATGTATGTCAAGGACCTTTTTTGTGTGTCTGTAAATATAGTTGGACATCATCATTTCTGATGACTGTTTAGCATACTATGGATGATATACATAATTTCTATTCTGTTGGCAAACATTTCTTATATTTAATTGTTATATTTGTATAATGAAATTTGATTCATGTTAACAAACTGTCCTCTGAATAATTTTTACATTCTCACCAGAAAGTTTAAGAGTTTGACCATAATACCTTCACTAACACTGACTGTTAGTTCATTCAGAAAATATTTAGTGAGCATCTACGGGCAAGGCAGTACATCAGGAGCTTGGTATGCTCCTTAAACAAAGTATCAGAGCAGGCAAGGCTCCTGCCATCATGAGACTTCCATTCTAGTGGCAGAAGCACACAGTAAGCCAACAAGCACATAGCTCAGCAAAGTACCATGATAGGTTGGGCAAAGGATGCCAATGGTGTAATATTATATAAACATAAGGGGGTGGAGGTAACTATTGTAGACAGGGTCATAGTTTTTATTTTTGCCAATCTAACTGCTAGAAGGAGAAATCACTTTATTTCTGAGTGGGAAAGAAAAATGGCATGAAGAAAGTTGAATTTGAATTGGATTTTGAGGTATACAAAATAGAGTTGGGTTAGACACTTGGCACAAAGGCTTCTGGAGATTTTGCATGACCAAAATTGTTAGGGAGAAAAACCTAGGGGTGATTAATGAAGGATGGGTCAATCAGTTCCTTAAACTGATTTTAGAGAAATCAAGTAGGTGTCCCGTCCACATTGATGTCAAGCTGTCTGAGGAATGTTATTGTGTTTCTGGATTAAAACAATTATATATATTGAGTTAACAGCACCTTATTATATTATGTGTTTCTTTTTCTAGTGACATTCAATCATTTGGCTTGAGTAATCTGAATTTTTATATTGATGAAACTGAATTTTCAAGGTAGTAATTTTGTTCACTAATTCAACGCTTAGCTCACAATAGGTTCCCTCAAATGGTAAGAATGGTTAGTTGGGCATATCTCTCCTACCACAGATGTCAAGTCTGTATTTTTTTATGTCACAGTATTTGTAACTTCATGTTTCATCTTTCAAAGCCTGTTTTTTGTAAAATGGTTCCTGCAATTACAATACATTACCACCAAGAGGCAGCAGTGGGATTAATCCAGTGGCCCTCATTGCACCATATAAATCACCATATGGTGAGCAGGGTAAGAAATCAGCAGGTCATTTTATTGTAAGTGTTGATTTTTAAAAATTTGAGTTTAACATTGGCCTGAATAATGTATAATTACTTTAGAATGGTTTGTAAAAAACAGATAAAAGCCTAAGATGCAATTTGATGCCTTTCTCCTTTCCAATGTGTTTCTAGAGATTGTGATTCAAACCATCCTTTGTAATTCACCATGAATATTTTATAGCAAAAGCCCAGTGAGAGCTCATAGCAGATCTGCATTTCAGTCTGTTGGTGCCTCAGGCTGGCCAGGGCTGGTATAGACGTGGTTGCACAGGGCATTCCTACTCATCCACTTCAACAGGTTGAATTTTTCTACATAGCAAAACTCAGTAGAAAAAAAGTAACCTAATCAGTAGCGCATTTTGCCTGTATGCATATAAGGTCCCTTGATAATTTCCTAATTACAAGTTTTTTGTGTTTACTCTTTGTTTTTAGAAGAACTCATGACTCAATGTCCCCTTTAGCTATTTCTCTTCTTTAACTGGAACTAAGTTTAACCCAATTTGCATTGGATGCTTGTTTACTTCTCCAGCAAGCTCTAAAGGGTGGCTAGAGTTTAATATAGAAGCTTAGAGTAGTAAGAAAGATGACTTTTCAAAATTGTTTTCTTCAAAGGTTATTGTATTTCTTATATACAGCAGACCACTTTGAATAAAATTAAATTATGAGTTTGAAAAAAAGATTTAAACTGGCTTTTGTTATAGTCATTAAAAAATTAATTATCCAAATACCTAATGCATGCAGGGCTTAGAACCTAGATGACAGGTTGATAGGTGCAGGAAACCACCATGGCATGTGTATACCTATGTAACAAACCTGCACGTTCTGCACATGTAGCCCGGAACTTAAAGTAAAAAATAAAAGTATCACCAACCGATCCTCCCAGGCTTCAGTGTGCTCTGAGCCTTAGGGGCAAGAAGAGGGTTTGTCAGATGATAAGAAGAACAAGACTGAGCTGCTGGGCTGGTGAGATCTTACCAGGCACACTGGGACAGAGGTCAAAGGGGAGCAAAGGCAGGAAGCACCCACAGTGGCCTCTGGGGCTGATTGGGTGCAAGCTGATGTCTGACTTAGTGTCCCGCAGATACAGCTTCCATCCCTATAGAGGCAGGTCTACCTGGGCCACTACCTGGACCACCTTGGCCTGAGGTGGAATGCTCTGAAGTTAAGTGGGTCAGTCACTCATTAGGACCATTCTCTTTGGAAACAGGCTCTTGGACATCTGCCCAGGACCTCCAAGTCTACAGTGGATGGAGAGGCCACATGCTCTAACTCCGCTTCTGGGCATCAGGAAACACCACTGAGTTCTCTTGGGACGTTTATGGGAAGAGGCCAACATCACTGTTATTCTTCCTTCTTAAATCTTTGATCCTGGGGTTGTTCCCCCAAGAGGCTTTCAACAGGAATAAGGGGGCTGATCGGCATCAGAGCTGGGTCTCCTGTTGTGCAGCCTCAGACAGTGAGTTGCCAGCAATCAATGAAGCTCCTAGAAGATGTTGAGGCCAAGCTGGACACCAGTGAGCACTTGCTGGCTGCAGGAAACCCAGCAGCCTGATGGTGACTGTACATCAGAAGGGGACACCTCTAGACCCTGCCCCTGTGGCTTTGGTGTTGGGCCTGGTACCGTGATAGTCATGGGAGAAAGTACTATGGGGGTGGGGTAGGTCTTTGCATGTAAGCCTTGGAGAACTGGAAGACTTTGCAACCAGTGCAGAGTTCTTGCTGCAAGGTTAAAGTCTGCGAATACAGAGCTCCTCTATGGTGAGTGGGGAAAACAATCCACTCATGCTGAGTTTTCAGCGGCATCCACAGGAATCAGCATCTCTGACAGCTGAACAGAACAGCACTCACACTCATGCTGTGTGTGGCTCTCAGAAACGGCTCCCAGAACAGGGTGTCTCAAACCACCGGAGAAGCTCTGGGTGCTAAAGCCAGTTGTCCCCTAGTGGGGTGTGTGTTTTGGACTGGACAGTATGCTACATTCTCCTTCGATCTTCAGCAGCAAAAAGCCAGGTCGATCTTCTTTGAGTAAAGAGTGAGACACTGGATATATGATTATACAAACCGGCAATGCACGATCAGACTATGCATAAAAATAGAACTGACCCACAGCCTGTAGCAACCAGTGCACAGAACCAAGTTGTTATCTACAGTAACCAGCTCAGAAAGCCAGCCTGCTCTCTAGAAGTCAGACTTGTAGGAAGTCAGACCACTATCTCTCTCCGTTGCTATTATTATTAGTTTTTTAGAGATGGGGTCTCACTCTGCTGCCCAGGCTAGAGAGAGCAGTGGTGCAATGATAGCTCACTGCATCCTAGAACTCCTGGCCATCCTCCTACACCAGCCTTCTGAGCAGCTGAGACTGTAGGTATGCACCAACACACCTAGCTAATTTTTAAATTTTTTTGCTAGAGATGGGGTCTCTTTCTATGTTGCTCAGGCTGGTCTTGAACTCTTGGCCTCAAGCGATCCTCCTGCCTCAGCCTCCCAAAATGCTAGGATTACAGGCATGAGCCACTGCTCCCAGCCCAGACCACTATCTCTAGTAACAATTCAAGAAGCCAAAAATGGCATCTCTGGTAATCGGCCCAAAATTATGAAGACTTGATTCGCAACTCACAGAATTCCTAATTTTTGTTCTGACTTTAAATTTAGGTCCAACCCAAAAATGTAAAATATACTTCCTGAACCAACCAGATAGTACACCATCCCAACCAAACCTTTTTTTAGAATACAAGAGTAAAACAAAATTCAAATCATGCTGTTTCCACTACTCAGATGGGAACATACCACTGTTTTGTTCATTCTTTCAACTTCTGAAGTGTATGCTGTCTATTTTATTGAAAGAGCTAGGCGCAGGTGACCCTGGTGGGCGCAGGTGACCCTGGTGGGCACGGGTGACCCTGGTGGTGCAGCCCAGTGTGGCACGCTGCCTGCGTCCCCACCGCTGGGGCTGTGTGCATTACTGCCCTGTTTCAAGAAACCAGCCAAAGACACCATTCCACAGACAGGAAAATCAATAAGTAATTTCTTTCCCCGATGTAGCGCCGTGGGTGACAAGGACAACACCCACCCACCCATGACTGTGGGGGAGAGTGCCTTGAGCGAAAGGCAGCACACCACACGGCTCTAAATGAAAATAAAGACAAATGAGGAAGCCAAAAAAGGCCCAAGCAGATAAATGCTGATGTGCAGAGAGGTATTTTTCATTGGCATTTAATTTTAGTTCACTCAGACACTTTTGCATCACGGCTAGTTGATGGTAGAGCTATAATTCTATTTGCAGATCGACAACGCGGAATATTTTACAGGGTAAAGGGTGAGTCTTGAATCTCTTGAATGCGAATCTTTGCCACGGCCTCCTCATCTTTCCCAGTTTGGAGAGTACTTTACAGAAATTGCAAGTCAGTGATGAAATGTGAGTGAGAAGGGAAGAGAATTCCTCCTGTGTTTTCGAAATGGAGCTGGCCACAACCGTAATCTATCATTTTTTGCTTCCAAAGCATTGCCACTTAAACGGAGCTGATTCAGCTGAGTTTGAGGAAACAGTAGCAGCATCAAGTTAAAGAAGCTAAGTGATTTTTTTTTGGTTGATACATGCCTATTTCTTTGTTGCTTTCTGAAATAAGTATTGTAGTCAATGCTCTTCATTCTGTTTTCCTCAGAGTGGAAAAATATTTAGTCCTAAAACATTTTCCAACATTTGGACTAATGGGATCAGCCTAAATAAATGAACCCAAGGCCCTTCAACATTTTTGACAAGAGTAAACATTCTTTTTCTAGGAAAACTAGCAAACTCTTTTTCTTTCTGACTTGCTTTTCCCAGTAGGTAATGGAACAACATTGCAGATATAACAAATATTTTTAATTATCTCAAGATGATGAAGCAACAGAAAAGTTCTAGAAACAACCCTTAACCCATTAATAGAAATAATGGTTGCATTACATCATCTAACTCGTTTTATTTTCTGTGTGCTGAGGAGCATGAAATTGTCATGTAAATAATGTCACATCTGTGCAAACAATTTAAAAGGTGTTCTCCACATTCACATTTAGGCTGTCGTTTCTTTTTTTTTTTTTGTTAACTGTTGTCTTCCCTGAAGTTTTCACCCACCTCACATGGGAACTGCATATTGACTCTGTGTTGAACCCTCATCCCTGTATGTGTTCGAGAATCTGAAGGGACTGCACATCAGCGCCTTCTGGAATTAAGATTCTAGCAGCAAAGATGGTTAGAAAAGGCTCGTATAAATTTCCTTAGTGTTCCTAGCTGGCTTCATAACACTTTTAAAGGTAATTTAATTTTTCTTTTCACATTGGCTGAGTTTGTTTTTATGTCTTAATGTTTGCATCCTGAAGGTCCCTGTGGCCTCCTAACTTTCAGATTATTCTCTGCAGACCTCCATTAGATACCTTTGCATGCAGAGGCTGCTAGTGGCAAAGGGAAGTGATTACTAGGAATCATGACCATCCTGATCCCTAAAGCAACCTCTTAATTCAGTGCTTGCATTCAAATCCTGCAGGCTGGATGCTGAAACTTAACGGTGTTCGCTTGTAGAGTAATGCTGTTTCTAGCATTGTGTGTGTTTCTAGCATTGTGTGTGTAGCTATTTGCTATTGGCTTACACCAGTAGATGCACATGCACATGTATTCACATGTACACATACACACACACACACACACACACACACCCCTTCACTGGGAACTTAATTAGCAATGCAAGCCCAAACTATTCCAAAGAGAACAAGGGCCTACTTTTCAAGTCTTTTAGATACCACAGTCACATGTTTCACATCATTTCATTAAATTCAGGCCTAGCCACTCAGGAATGCAGCTTCGTTTGCTGGCTGGTTATTTCCAAGGTACCTTTTGTTCTGCATTCAAATCGTCTTAAATAAGTGTGCTATTTATGGTTTTGCACAGTGGCATCATCGGTCTTGCTACAATGCCGTTCCATCAGGCACTTGTATTCAGCACCAAACTAATTGCAAATCAGGTTTTAGCATCTCAAGGATGTGAGGGCTGGAAAATATTTTCTCCTGTCACTTGAGTTCTGGCAGAATAACATGATAACAATTTTCAAGCTCTCTTCTCCACGCTGCATTATTAAAGAGGTTGTTGTCGGTGGAGGCTTTTTAGAGTGTGGACTGTGTGTGTGTGTGTGTGTGTGTGTGTGTGTGTGTTCGCACACACCATGCAGGGCAATGGGGAAAGGAGGTTCAAAAGGACACGACAAGCTCAGATACAAACCATGATAATATAATTGAGATTCTGCTTTTATAAATGTTGGATATGTGGACTAGCTTTCTTATTTCTCCTTCACCATAATTTTAAACTCATACAAATGATCCCATAGTACTGCTTACTGGCTGCTCACAGCTCTCAGTTTCTGGCAACTGTACCGGCCAATTTGCCAAAATGGTTCGCATTAAACATATTTCACCTTAGCTGCCCAGACAACTGATTTCAAACCGTTCGGTCAGTGTTGACCTCTACGAGGTACTTGTCAGGGGTCCCTCTCGGCTGTACCATAACTCTGGAGCTGGGGGTGAGGCAGGTGCAGGTGAAGTGGTGGTGACTTCCCTCTCAGGGAATTTATTGTCTATGTGGGCACCACTGGGAGGAAGCTTCTAGTCCAGTAAACATTTACTGAGGACCTGCTACGGAGTGTAACCGTGACTTAAAATAAAGGCTCCTTGGAATTACCTACATTATTTATATATTCCAGGTTCCTCATCCAAGCATGGAGTGATCTCAAAGAGCATCGTGTCCAATTGCATTTGCTTGTATGACAGTTTGTCAGGAAAATGAAAGACTATGGTACAGTGTTATTTTCCATCACATTTGAATAATTTACAAATATGCCCTAGGAGGGAGTCTAGAGAACTGTATGGAAATTTCCGATGGCATAGTGACACCACACAGTGGTCTTCTGGCACCCGTCCTCAGGTGGAGGCATTTGCAGAGTGTGTCCCCTTTTCCCTTCCTTATCTCACAATAGAGCAGATGGACTTTGTTTTTTTTTTTTTTTTTTTTTCCTTTTGGACAGAGTCTCCCTCTATTGCACTGGCTAGAGTACAGTGGCACCATCTTGGCTCACTGCAACCTCTGCCTCCCAGGCTCGAGTGATTCTCCTGCCTCAGCCTCCAGAGTAGCTAGGATTACAGGTGCACACCACCCACCATGCCCGGCTAATTTTATTTATTTATTTATTTATTTATATTTTTAGTAGAGACGGGGTTTCACCATATTGGCCAGGCTAGTTTCGAACTCCTGATCTCAAGTGATCTGCCTGCCTCGGCCTCACAGTAATCGCCTGTGTTGGGATTACAGGCCCGAGCCACTGAGCCCAGACAGGCAGATGGACATTTGAAAGCCTAATTTGCTGGTGGCAAGATCACAGAGAAACTAATGCGTGTTTCCTTTTCCTTATCCATTCAGTAGTCATTCATTTATTCTATGATTACAGTTCCAGGAACCATGGTGAGTTATAAAGATACAAGATCATTGTTCTCTGGAAACTCACCAGAATTTTTTTTTAATGTAAGAGCCTACGTCCTTCAAGGTAGCCTTTTGCAAACAAAACAGAGCAATATTTGCATTTAGAAATAAAGTGTGTTTAACTCATTATTTTATTCATGCTGGGCCAATTGAGTGTCTACTACATGCCATGCTCTGTTCTAGGCACTGAGAATAAAGCAGCAAGCAAACTAGCCTCTCTTTCTACCCTCTCCCAGAGAACATTCTAGATAGTAAAGAAGATAAGGCACAAAAAGGAAAATACCAATCCCAGCACTTTGGGAGGCCAAGGTGGGCTGATCTCTTGAGGTCAGGATTTCGAGACCCGCCTGGCCAACATGATGAAACCCCATCTCTACCAAAAATATTTTAAAACTTAGCCAGGTGTGGTGGTATGTGCCGGTATCTCAGCTACTAGAGAGGCTGAGGCAGGAGAATCACTTGAACCCGGGAGGTGGAGGTTGCAGTGAGCTGAGATTGTGCCACTACACGCCAGCCTGGGTGATAGAGCAAGACTCTATCTAAAAAAAAAAAAAAAAAAAAGTAAAATACCATGTAGCATAAACTAAGAGGAAAACAAAAGGAGGCATGGGGGCTGAGGGCGAGAGGGACCCTACTGTGGTTGGGGGTGAGGACAGGTGTTCTAACCAGGGAGATGTGAGCAGGACCGGAACATCCTGAAAGAAACCGGCAATAGATACTTAGTGGGGAGTACGCTGGCCTGGGGTGGGCCAATGTGAGACTGCTGAGAGAGTTATCTTATAAAAGGACTGTCTGATGCTCCTTTGTCAGCCAACAGGCAGCCCTGAGGGAACTGCCCCAGAGCTGTAGAGTTCAGTCCAGTGCTCCTTGTCCTGCTTGTACACAAAGCTGGAAGCATCTGTGGGTGAAATTGTGCCTTAGTAATTTTTTAGTATGAATGGAGATTAGAAAACAACACATCTTGTCAGATGACCATGATCTCCACTTCTAGCACTGTCCTGAAATGGCCAGGTTGTCTGGAGTAAGACGTTAATCTCCCTGGCCCCATTCTCCTTCTGTACACTGAGTTGGGTAAGATGGCCTCTAAGGGACCCAACAGTTGTGAGCATCTCTCTGTGTGAGCACATGTGCCTGTCTCAATGTGAGTCAGTGTACAATCTCCATGTGAGCCTCATGCGTCTCTCCATGTGAGCCTGTGTAATCTCTCCCTGTGAGCCTCATGCCTCTCTCCATGTGAGCCTCATGCATCTCTCCGTGTGAGCCTGTGTAATCTCTCCATGTGAACCTCATGCATCTCTCCGTGTGAGCCTCATACGTCTCTCCGTGTGAGCCTCATGCGTCTCTCCGTGTGAGCCTCATGCGTCTCTCCGTGTGAGCCTCATGCCTCTCTCCATGTGAGCCTCATGCCTCTCTCCATGTGGGCCTCATACGTCTCTCCGTGTGAGCCTGTGTAATCTCTCCATGTGAGCCTCATGCATCTCTCCGTGTGAGCCTCATGCGTCTCTCCGTGTGAGCCTGTGTAATCTCTCCATGTGAGCCTCATGCATCTGTCCGTGTGAGCCTCATACGTCTCTCCGTGTGAGCCTCATGCGTCTCTCCGTGTGAGCCTCATGCGTCTCTCCGTGTGAGCCTGTGTAATCTCTCCATGTGAGCCTCATGCATCTCTCCATGTGAGCCTGTGTAATCTCTCCATGTGAGCCTCATGCGTCTCTCCGTGTGAGCCTGTGTAATCTCTCCATGTGAGCCTCATGCGTCTCTCCATGTGAGCCTCATGCGTCTCTCCGTGTGAACCTGTGTAATCTCTCCGTGTGAGCCTCATGCGTCTCTCCATGTGAGCCTGTGTAATCTCTCCCTGTGAGCCTCATGCCTCTCTCCATGTGAGCCTCATGCATCTCTCCGTGTGAGCCTGTGTAATCTCTCCATGTGAACCTCATGCATCTCTCCGTGTGAGCCTCATACGTCTCTCCGTGTGAGCCTCATGCGTCTCTCCGTGTGAGCCTCATGCGTCTCTCCGTGTGAGCCTCATGCCTCTCTCCATGTGAGCCTCATGCCTCTCTCCATGTGGGCCTCATACGTCTCTCCGTGTGAGCCTGTGTAATCTCTCCATGTGAGCCTCATGCATCTCTCCGTGTGAGCCTCATGCGTCTCTCCGTGTGAGCCTGTGTAATCTCTCCATGTGAGCCTCATGCATCTGTCCGTGTGAGCCTCATACGTCTCTCCGTGTGAGCCTCATGCGTCTCTCCGTGTGAGCCTCATGCGTCTCTCCGTGTGAGCCTGTGTAATCTCTCCATGTGAGCCTCATGCATCTCTCCATGTGAGCCTGTGTAATCTCTCCATGTGAGCCTCATGCGTCTCTCCGTGTGAGCCTGTGTAATCTCTCCATGTGAGCCTCATGCGTCTCTCCATGTGAGCCTCATGCGTCTCTCCGTGTGAACCTGTGTAATCTCTCCGTGTGAGCCTCATGCGTCTCTCCGTGTGAGCCTGTGTAATCTCTCCGTGTGAGCCTCATGCATCTCTCCGTGTGAGCCTCGTGCATCTCTCTGTGTGAGCCTGTGTGTATATTTTCCTGTAAGCTTGTGTGAATTCTCATCTTGTAAGCTCCCATTTAGCCTCTGTACACACATATCTGTTCTCCTCTTGTGAACTTGTGACAATCTCCTCTGGTAAGCTTGTGCAGTATTAAAACCTTGTGAGCCATGGAGATTTATAATAGTGCATTTTGAGGACCCAAGGCCTTCAGCCACTGGCGGGTGTGCACTGCCTTAAAAATGGTCTTTCCTAGCCAGGTGCAGTGGGTTATGCCTGTAATCCCAGCACTTTGGGAGGCCGAGGCGGGTGGATCACGAGGTCAGGAGAGCGAGATATCATCCTGGCTAACACAGTGAAACCCCATCTCTACTACAAATATAAAAAATTAGCCAGGAATGGTAGTACATGCCTGTAGTCCCAGCTACTTGGGAGGCTGAGGCAGGAGAATTGCTTGAACCCAGGAAGCGGAGGTTGCAGTGAGCTGAGATCGTGCCACTGTACTCCAGCCTGGGCAATGTAGCAAGACTCCATCTCAAAAAAAAAAAAAAGGTCTTTCCCCAGAGCTTTCATCCCGGGGTGATCACCCAGGGCCAGGAGATCAGGGATTGTCTGTCTGGGCACCACCTGTGGGCAGTGCCTTCTTTGGGCCCTCACCGGGGCCTTCAATAGTGTGTGCTGTCCAGACAGTGCTCACACTGGCTTTCTAGAAAATGGTAGCATTGGCGTTTGTTCTGGTCAGCCTGGCAAGGCCACATAACCACTGAACTACAGGGAAGGGAGCCCCTTGAAAGAGAAGGACAGTCCTGTCATCCATTTCAGTAACCCCTGCCTTGGCACACGGTAGACACTCACTAAATATCACCGCTGAGGACTGCCCTGAACTTGATGCCCCATGCTCAGCTCTGATGTGTTCCTTGCTTGGTAATTGTCTGGTCAACAGTAAGAGGTGGTTGATAGTTATGCCCTCAAACCTTGTGTGATGATTAGTACTGAGTGTCAACTTGGTTGTATTGATCCTGGGTGTGTCTGTGAGAGTGTTGCCAAAGGAAATTAACATTTGAGTCAGTGGACTGGGGCAGGCAGACCCACCCTTAATCTGGGTAGGCACCAATTAATCAGCTGCCAGTGAATATAAAGCAGGCAGAAAAACGTGAAAAGGTTAGACCAGCTTAGCCTCCCAGCCTACATCTTTCTCCTGTGCTGGATGCTTCCTGCCCTCCAACATAGGACTCCAGGTTCTTCAGCCTTGGGACCTGGAGTGGCTTCCTTGCTCCTCAGTTTGTAGATGGCCTATTGTGGGACCTTGTGATTGTGTAAGTTAATACTACTTAATAAACTTCTCTCTCTCTTTCTCTCTCTCTCTCTCTCTCTGTCCTCTTAGTTCTCTTTCTCTAGAGAACCCTAACTATTACACCTTGCTACTAGTTTGTAGCGAAAGCAAGTCTTGAACAAAATTTGCTCTCTACAGAAAGCAGGCAAGAGCAGTTCATACAGCACATACCATGAGCCTGATCAAACCTCAGCTCTATGTCCTTCTAGATGAGTTCTGCACACCTTGCGGGGAAGCCTCAAAGACACACATGTGACAGTTTTCCAGTGACTGAACCCTTCCATCCTACTAGGCTGCAGACATCCAGAATCTTCCAATTTAGTTTCTGCCAATAGGACCACTTAGGGTTAAGCTGTGGTGCTGTCCCCATGGGTGTGGCCTTCAGACTGCAGCTCTCTAAACCCCGAAGCATGTTACTGTTGTGAGGAAGAAAGATTAGGAATCCATAGCTCTTTAGGTATGCGCAGACATTAACATTTTAGTGGCTCAAAAGGAGTCCCAGTTTCTCATTGGCAATTTTCTTTTCTTAAAAAAATAGGTAATCTAACTTGTATGAATATGCTTTTTCTTTACCTACTCCTACTCCCTGGGGATCCTCTAAAGCTATTTTCCTTATGATTGA
Source organism: Macaca fascicularis (assembly GCF_037993035.2). Classification (NCBI taxonomy): domain Eukaryota; kingdom Metazoa; phylum Chordata; class Mammalia; order Primates; family Cercopithecidae; genus Macaca; species Macaca fascicularis. The sequence goes on along the minus strand of NC_088380.1, from coordinate 10,278,896 downwards.
AATGTGTTGTGATTGAAAATGTTATTCATCATAACCCTAGCAGGAGGCAAGTTCCCATTTTCAAAATCTTTCATGCTGGAGGGAGGTGAAAGGTGGCGGTGCTGTGAGCAGGAGGGTTGGGAAGAATATGGAAGAGCAGAAGCGGTGGTCATGGAGAGAGGAATGGAGCCGAGGTGGATGGCATGCCACATGGCATTGGCTGCTGGTCGTGTATTTAATGCGATGTCCATCTACCATTTTCCCAGAGGAGCTGCTTCCTACACATGGGGTGCAAGAGCTCACAAGGTGGAGGAGGAGAGACCCATGGCTCCCCCAGGGAGGGGACAACAGTCATGACCTATCTGAGAGTTCCCAGGAGAGTGTGCCTGCCACCACATCTCAGTTCTGCTGGGCCAGGCAGGTCCTTAGGCCACTTTTATTCCTAAGTAACAGCTCCCATCCCTGCCACAGACATGCTTTCTGTGCAGGGGCCCTGCCCAGATCCCAGGGAGGCACAGTATACAGTGGTGCTGCTTTGGTACCCAGCTCCTGGTGTTTCATTGAATGGAAGTCAACACCCAGTGTGTGCCTGTTTTCCATCTTCAATCCCAAAGGCACTGAAGCTGTTTAACTGTGCATACATTGATCATGAACTTGATATCAGCAATCTTATGTATGTCTTAATCTTGAATTGTGCACACTGGGCCTATACCCTAATACTTTAGACTAAATTAAGTCTAGTCTAAAGCTGGTTCCTTACATATTTTAGGTTCAGCCTAAAGGTCTCTCTGTACATAGTAGACCGTAACCTAACTGGATGTGGAAACAGACCATAACTTACTCTTGTGCCAATCACTTAGCTCTGGCCAGTCACCAAGTTTTGGCAAAAGGCAGCCAACTGTTGAAACCATGTTCAAATAAGGCAAACACCAAGCTACCAAGCTGTAAACAATTGGCTGTTTCTGTACCCACTTCCATTTTCTGTCCATCAGCCTTCAACCATGCAGCCACACTGCAGCCTCTCTGAACCTATTCTGGTTCCAGAGCTGCCCGATTTGTGAATTGTTCTCTGCTCAATTAAACTCAATTGAATTTAACTGGTCTAAAGTTTTTAACACATGTTTGTAAAACTTTGGTTTGGATTGTAAGTATCCATTTTTTTTTTTTTTTTTTACAATTTTGTGGTTGTATAGTATTTTTCGTTGTTAATTTCAGTGTGTGATTTCTTCCTGTATTTCTTCTTTTCCTGCCTTCCATTCCTGCCCAGAACTGGTTCTGTCTGATTTTTTTCCCAGTAAAAAACCTGTGGCAGGATAGAGAATGAGAAATAACCTGCAGTGTGAGGAAGAGGATTTAGGGTATTGTCATGGACAGAGTAACGGCCCCTCCAAAGATGCCCGTGTCTCCATCCGGAATCTCCAGAAGGAACATTGAATCTTAGCCCAGGGTGGTGCATTTGGGATTTTTGACCTCCAGAATTATAACACAGATTTGTGTTGGTTTAAGCCACTGTGTGGCAGTTTGTGACAGAAGCCATAGGAATTGATACAGACTCCACAGAGGAACAGGACACTCACCTATGGGGATTAGTGGTTCGCCCAGGCTCAGGGGAGAAGGGCAAGGCAGAGGCTGGTGAGGGGTTGGTGGGTCCTGAGAGCTTAGGCATCTGCATCAGCTTCCCAGGCTCTAGAGGGGAATGGCTGCAGTGGGTGATCCCTGCAAGGGGGGACCCTGGGCTATCCTGGCTCACAGACCGGAGACCTGGGGCAGGAAGGGTCTCTTAGCAGCACTCCATACTTGGCATGTTCTAAACTGGACCTAGGCTTCTCTTCTTCAAGCCCAGTAAGTGGTATCTCTTCCAGCTAGTGCCTCAAAACAGAAAACTGGAAACTTTTCTCACTGAAGCCTCCTCCTCACACCCCCGTGCCTGACCCACCACAGAGACTTGGTGACCTGGCCCGTCCCTTCCTCTCTGCCTCTGTCTACTCTAGTCCTTCCTCCTTCTGCTTATCACAAAAAGCCCACGCGGATTTTCACATCAGGGGCTTTGATTTCCCTGTTCTGGGAAATTCTTCCCTGTGGCTTGCTCCTGGTGGTTTCTTGGGTCTCTGCTCAAATGCTTCCCTGCAGAGAGATCTCTGAGCCAGGGCCTCTGCAAGCCACCATTCTCTATCACGTTCCTTGTTTTATTTTCTCTGTAGTTTTGAGCCCCACCTGAGATCATCTTGTTCAGTGCTGATTTTCTTTCTTGAGGACAGAAAGGCTGTGGCTGTTGTGCCCTTTGCTGAGCCCTTTGTGTCTAGAGCAGCACCCAGCATATATGGCAGGTACTTTGTGTTCTGAGCATCTCCAGAACCTTGGGGATGCTTCCATTTCCGGCTCCATTGCCTCTCTCTGTGTGACTAATGGTGGGAGATGCTTCACAAGGAAGCAAATTTAAATTGTGTTTGGGTTTAGTCTGCTAGAGTAGTTATTTTCAAGCCGGCCTGTAAGGAGAAAGCTAAGGCCCAGAGAGGCTGGAGCTTTCAGAATAGAAGAACCCACATGCCTAATACAGTGCGGGGCAGTTGATACCAGGTGGTGGAACTCATTTGTAAACTAAATAAACCCCATATCTGATAACAAACATATTCTATTGATTTAATGAATAATGTACGGTTTCACATGCTTTGAGATTTTCATGTGTTGTCAAATTGAAGATTGAGTGCTGGGGAAGGTAGGTGAGAAATACATAGCTTAGGACTGAATTATTTTGGAAAGCTCCTTGCTTCCTCTTAGCAAATATAACGAGAGATAAATCCTACATAGATTTAAATTTAAGTAAGATATTCATTTCCCTTTCAATGTAGCATAGCTCCTTCTTCACTCTGCCCCAGTGGCTTGAGAATATAAATATTTCCTATCAACTACTGCTACTGACCATTGCTATCACTATTGCTACTGGTATAGTACTGCTATTATTACTACTACTGCTACTGTTAAGCTACTGCTATAACTACTACTATTGCTACTGTTACTACTGCTGCTGTTACTACTGCTATTGTTACTACTACTGCTATTACTGCCCACTACTACTGCTACTATTGCTACTACTACTGCCTGTTACTACTACTACTGCTACTGTTACTACTGATGCTGCTACAATTGCGACTACTATTTCTATTATTACTACTGATGGTCTGTACAGTTCTTGCATAGTCTTCTTTCCTTCTAAGGCCCCACTTTCTTTCTTTTATGGGTAGAGTTTCTTTCCTTTCATTTTGTCTTTTAAACTTTTTTTATTTTGGAATAATTAGAAACCCACAGGAATTTGCAAAAAAAAAAAAAAAAAAAAAAAAAAGTACAGGGAGACCTGGTGTAGCCTTCACTCAATTTCCTATTGTAACATTCCATATGACTCCCATATCAAATATCAAAACCAGAAAAGCAACACGGGAGTTTTCTTTTTTTAATTTTAAGCAAGAATAGATTCATTTTTAAAGATTTATGACTTTTATTTCCACCATAGTGTGCATATATATACATATTTACACTGTTTGAACAAGAAACTGGTGCACAATTTGTTGGTCATTAGATAGTTACCTGACTGACTCTCAGAAAAAACACAGCATATTGGTTATCGATGGTACCTTTCCTGTGTCTTTGTCATTTTCATCTCTCATCCTGTGAGCAAATCTTGGTGAAATGCATGTTGCTAGTGGGAAATAGGGGATCGATACATTAGGGGTCTGGAATCTTTGTGTTCAACTATCATTTCTTTGCTTTTTCAGTTGTTTCCAGGTGTTACTTATAAGTTATTGTATTGGCTTATGCCATTTTCTAAGAAAAATATCTTGAAAAGTTTCTTTGTAGTGGGATGAATTTTTTATTAATATGGCAATATTTTATTAATATAAAGAAACTGAAGCAAAATGCGATTTCTTCTAACTAAAAATATGCTGTTATTTACTATGAAGCAATTGGGCTTTGGAGCTCCTCTCTTTCTTGCCCCCCAGGAAACTAGCAGAGCAGCCTCTGCACAGGGACTTCAGTAGAGGATTTTCTAGGCAGCAACAGAGCTACGCTCTGGAGTCATTAGATGAAATTTCTTTTGGAGTCTTCCTTTGGCAGTTGGCAAAGTTAGGTTCCTTTTCATCTGTGCAAAATGGCCATGAAGAAAAGGGCCTCACAAGACCCCTTTCAAGCTCTATGAATTTTCTACTGCAGTTTTTCTGGCACAAGGCAAGACCTGAAATGTTCAAATTGCTCATTCTGATTGCTTCAGTAGTCTCATCAGGTATTTCAAAAGGGAGCATTGTCATTTCTTCATTCCTTGTGTTTTGTCCTGCCCGTAATCACATTGCCTCACTTTGGGGAGCAGGTGCATGCACCACTGGTACATGAGCTCATCATTTAGAAGCAAGAGACCCAGTGGGCACGGACTGAAGGGGCACTGAAGGTGGCCCTCCCAACATGGGAGCTCTGTGGGGGTCAGAGGGTTTGGAGTTTAACTAGTTAACTCACTTGTTCTTACCCCTGGCTGCACTTCACAGCAAAAATGCCAATGCCTTGGCTCCACCCAGACCACTTAGTTCATAATCCCCATGAGACAGGGGCTGATCTTGGCTTTTTTTTTTTTTTTTTCCTTTTTAAAATTTTAGGTGCATATAATCAGGGTTGACAACCACTGACTAAGGCGTTGAAAACAATACATCCCTAACAAAATAACTGTGTTTTGCTTAGATTCTTTTATTAGGAGACTGGGTCAAGCAAATTGTGTGATGTCCAGTTGAGGGAAAGATCAGGAATGGGGAAGACATACCTTTGCCCTAGGATGTGGGTCAATGGAGAAACGGTGTTCATTCTGACAGGCAGTGTAGGGCAATTAGCAAAGGGGGTGATGCTCGAAGTCCAGTAGGGTTGCAGTTCCAGGCCGTCTGCCCATTCCAAACAATGCCCCTGTCAGAGGATGAGGTGTAGAAGCAGGCTCACTTTGCCAGGAGACTATGTATGATCTCCAGCTAGCTGACCTGGATTCATGAAGAGGGGGGCATTGTAGGAATGGGAGACACGCAGTGTGGTTACCACTGCTTCTCACTTCCTGATCCCACCCTGGATGGGATTGCAAATCCCTGTCCATTCTCCTGGAGGCCACTCTTCATGAAGCAGCAAGGAAGGAGAGAAGAGGGCTGAGAGTCAGAAGCCTTCAGAGCTTAGGCTTCACTCAATGGGAAGCAGGATGGAATTCTGAATGCTTAGTGGGGCTAAGGCTTCTATACTTGGAATTTCTTACTATGACTGCCACACTGGGGTGGACTTTGTCTGTGAGCAGAGACCTTTGGGAGAGATCCTGCTCTGGCGAGACAGAGAAGGAGATGTTGGGGCTGAGTCTCCCTCCCAATCCTATCAACACTTTCTTAGCAATCCCAGACTACCACTATTGGTGGAACTTATTGTGTGTAATTAATTGGCTTTAGTAATTTAAACCATCATCTTATCATTGGTCTCTTTGCCTCCTTTCTAATTAGGTTTCATCCTATCATGACTTAAAAAAGTAGCAAAACCCCAGAACATACAAGTGGGAATGCTGACTGGTTTAAATTGGCCTCTAGAAGATTTGACATCACTCAAGTGAGCTGGTCTCCTGTAATCACAATTCTTTTCTCCTCTCCCCAACCATGCTAGAAGCCACTCATTAATTACAGATAGAAAATGTAAAGGTTGGTTTTTCTGCCTTGCACTCATCATGGAGATATATAGTAGATGCAGCAAAATTGCATTTGCTAAACTTGAACTTGTCTTAAATCAAACCAACCTCTAAATTATCCTTCAAACTTCCCCCCATCCCCCTTCCCTAAATAATTATTGGCCCATAGACCAACTTTTATTGATGACATATTAAATTAGATTAACTTTATTTGAGCTCAGACCGAAAAGGTTGGAAAATAGCTTTTATTACCCACTCTAGGTGAAATCTAGTGTAATGTATCATATTAATATGCTATTTGATTCTCCAACTGAGATAAAGAAACAGAATTATGTTGGAGAACAGATATCACATTGCAATCTCAGTCTGAACCAAATCATCAAAACTAAAGGATACATTTCTGAAATACAAAACGAAGAAAGAAGAAACAGCCAAGATGGAGGCCACAAGTCTCTTCTGTCTGGGGGATAAGTCTCCTGTTTTGGTACCTTGGAACTCCAACTCCTCCCCATTGCTCTTCATTAGTGTTCTTCCAGGCCTTCTCACATTCTTTAAATCCCTGTTTTTGCTGTCAACCTGTGCTATATTCCTGGTCTTTCAGCAGAGGATGGAACAGCAAGTGCAGCAATTTGGAAAGCTCTTGACCTAATGCCTGACTCCAGACAAGAATCATGGAGACTACAGCAGTTTTTTTCTCTAAATCTGTTTAGCCAGCTACCCAAAGTTTCCTCCCCCCTGGGGCTCAGTAGCTTGGACGAATAATATCTGGTAAAATATATCTTCCTGTGTGCAACTGCAAGAATCCTAATACATACTGTTAAGATGCAGTACAATTCACTGCTTATCCTGTGGAAAACTGACCAGGTTCAGTAAATTCTATAAGCTCCTGAATACATTTCATATGCTTTTATTTCTTCTTTAATACTCTTTTTCTTTATGTAGATGAAAGTTTCTGATATATCTTAAGTTTTTTCTCTCTAAAGAACTTTTAACATTTCTTTAGAGGCATGTCTACTGGTAGCAAATTCCCTCAATGTTTGTTTGTCTGAGAAAGTGTTTATTTCTCTTTCATTTTTGAAGAATAATTTTGCAGAGTACAGAGTTCTAGGTTCATTTTTTTTTCTCCCAACATGTTAAATACTTCATTTTACCCTCTTCTTACCCATATGGCTTCTGAAGAGAAATTGGATGCAATTTTCATATTTGCTTCTCTATACATAAGGTTTTTTCCACACCTCTGGCTTCTTTCAAGATATTTCTGTATCTTGATTTTCTGCCATTTACATACGACATGCTTAGGTGTAGGAATTTTTTTTTTTTTTTTTTTTTTTTTTTTTTTTTTTTTTTTGGCATTTTTCCTGTCTGGTGTTCCCTGAGCTTACAAGATTTGTGGTTTGATGTCTAACATTAATTTGGGGTAAATTCTAAGCCATTATTGTTTCAAACACTTTTTTTGTGTGTGTTCTCTCTTTCTTCTCCTATTGTTATTACAATTACATGTACACCTTTCATAGTTGTTCCACAGTTCTTGGATATTATGTTCTATTTCTTTTCCTGTCTTTTTTCTCTTTGCTTTTCAGTTTTTGAAGTTTCTGTTTAATGTAGTCAAGCTCAGTGATTTTTCTCCTCAGCTGTATCCAGTCTACTAATGAGCCATCAAAGACATTTTCCCTTTCTGTTACAGTGTTTTTGTTCCCTTGTGTTCTTTTTATCTTGCTTAGAATTTCTAGATATCTGCTTACATTATTTATTTGTTCTTACATGCTATCTACTTTTTCTATTAGGGCTCTAAGCATGTTAATCATAGTCGTTTTAAATTCATGGTCTAATAGTTTCGACATCCCTGCCATATCTGGGTCTGGTTTCAATGCTTACTCTATCTCTTCAAACTGTATTTTTTGCCATTTAGTATGCCTTGTCATGTTTGGTGAAATGTAGATGTGATGTGCTGGGCAAAAGGAAGTATTGTAAATAGGCCTTTAATGTGTGGTAGATGGTAAGAGGTAGGACAGTGTTTCATAGTCCTATGGGTTGATCTCAAGCCTTAGGTGAGACAGGATGGATGTAGGGCACTGGATTTGGGTGTCCTTTCTCCCATGTGAAAGGCTAGAACTAGCTTGATTGGGAGTATTTTCCTTTCATCAGGTCAATTAGGCTCTGATACATCCCCAGAAGATCAGGCTTTGCTAAAATACTTTATCTTGCAGTCAGAACTTGTTAAAAAGAGCAACAGGGACATTTTCTGGGGGAGAATGGTGAATAGGAGGCAGGACTAACTTGCAGTTCCCACTCAGATGGACGCAGCAGGATGTGGAGACCCACATAATGAACTTTTGCTCCAAGAACTACTGCAAGAATGTACCAGAAAAGCTGAGAGAATCCACAGACCCTTTGAAGGAGGTGGATTGCCACTGCAGGTTCTGTGGGACAGCTGAGGAACTGTGAGTCTGCTTGCTTTCTCAGCTGGGAGGCTTGTAGCCTGGGACAAGTTCTCAGGCCTGCTCACTTGCTGCCTGGAAATAAACTCAGTGCTGTTTGTGGAGCATGGTGAGAGTGAGACTGGTCTTTCTGGCTCTGGGCTGCACAGGAGCTGAGTGAGGCCTATGGCTGCTAGCTTTTCCTTACTTCCCTGGCAACTAGTGTGACACAACAGAGGCAGCCATAATCCCCTTGGGAACACAACTGCATTGGCCTAGGAATCATACCCGCATCTGTCATGGCAGCTGCTGCAGCAAGTCTCACTCACCCAAGGGGAGTCTGGCTGGAGGCCATCCAACACAAAACCAGCTCACCTAACACAAATATAACCAGTGACCTTCTCAGAGTCCACTTAACTCCCCAGCTACCTCCCCCAGAGCAGGCGCTGGTATCCACAGCTGAGAGACCTGAAGATGGATCACATCACAGAACTCCTTGCAGACATTCCGCACTCCCAGCCCAGAGCCTGGTAGCTCTGTTGGGTGGCTAGATCCAGAAGAGAAATAATGACAACTGCAGTTTGGCTTTCAGAAAGCCCCATCCGTAGGGAAAAGGAGAGCACCATATCATGGGAGCACCCTGTGGGACAAAAGAATCTGAACAACAGTCCTTGAGCCCCAGATTTTCTCTCTGATGTCATCTACTCAAATGAGAATGAACCAGAAAAACAATTCTGGTAATATGACAGCACTCTTTAACACCTCCAAAAGATCACATTGATTCACCAGCAATCGATCCAAACCAAGACAAAATCTCTGAATTGCCGGAAAAAGAATTCAGAAGGTCAAATATCATGTCAATCAAGGAGGCACCAGAGAAAGGTGAAGTCAAACTTAAAGGAATTAAAAAGTGATACAGGATATGAATGGAAAAATCTCCAGTGAAATAGCATAAATAAAAACAATCACAACTTCTAGAAATGAAGGACACACTCAGAGAATTGCAAAATGCACTGGAAAGTCTCAGCAATATAATTGAACAAGTAGAAAAAGGAGCTTTTGAGCTTGAAGACAACGCTTTTGAATTAACACAATCCAACAAAGACAAAAAATTAAAAAAAATAACAAAGACTCCAAGAAGTTTAGGATTATGCTAAAAGATAAAACCTAAGAATAATTGACGTTCCTGAGGAAGAATAAAATTCTGAAGCTTTGGAAAATCCATTTGAGGGAATAATAGAGGAAAATTTCCTCGGCTTTGCTATAGCTCTAGACATTCAAATATAAGAAACTCAAGACATGGGAAATTCATCACAAAAATATGATTGCCTAGGCACATAGTCATCAGGTTATCTAAAGTCAAGACAAAGGAAAGAATCTTAAGAGGTGTGAGGCAAAAACATCAGGTAACTGATAAAGGAAAACCTATCAGATTGCCAGCAGATTTCTCAGCAGAAAATCTACAAGCTAGAAGGGATGGGGTCCTATTTTCAGCCTCCTTAAACAAAACAATTATCAGCCAAGAATTTTTTTATCCAGTGAAACTAAGCTTCATAAATGAAAGAAATGTAGTCTTTTTCAGACAAATAAATGCTGAGAAAATTTGCCACTACAAAGCCAGCACTATAAGAGCTGCTAAAAAGGAGCTCTAAATCTTGTAACAAATCCTTGAAATACACCAAAATAGAATCTTCTTACAGCATACATCTCACAGGACATATGGAACAATGACACACACAAAAACCCCCAAGATATTCAGGCAACAAATAGCACAATGAATAGAATAGTGCTTCACATCTCAATACTAACATTGAATGTAAATGGCCTAAATGCTCCATTTAAAAGATACAGAATGGCAGGATTGATAAGAATGAACCAACCAAATATCTGCTGTTTTCAAGAGACTCATCTGATATAAAAGGGCACATAAACTTAAGATAAAGGGTGGAAAAAGATATTCCATGCATATGGACACCAAAAAATGAGCAGGAGTAGCTATTCTTATATCAGACAAAACAAACTTTGAAGAAACAGCAGTTAAAGGCAAAGAGGGATATTATATAATGATAAAAGGACTAGTCTAACAGGAAAATATCACCATCCTAAATATATATACATCTAACACTGAAGCTCCCAGATTTATAAAACAAGTGCTAGTAGACTTAGGAAATGAGATAGACAGCAAAACAATAATAGCAGGGGACTTCAATACTCCATTGACATCACTAGACAGGTCATCAAGACAGAAAGTCAACAAAGAAATAACTTAAAGTATACCTTACAACAAATGGACTTAACAGATATTTACAGAACATTCTATCCAACAACTGCAGAACATACATTTTCATCATCCGCACACGGAACATTCTCCAAGACAGACCACAGGATAGGCCACAAAACAAATCTCGGTAAGTTTAAGAAAATCAAAATTATGTCGAGTATTCTCTCAGACCACAGTGGAATTAAATTGGAAATCGACTCCAAAAGGAACCCTCAAAACCATGCAAATACATGGAAATGAAATAACCTACTCTTAAATGATCATTGGGTCAACAATGAAATCAAAATGGAAATTTAAAAATTATTTGACCTGAACAATAATAGTGACACAACCTATCAAAACCACTGGGATACAGCAAAGGCAGGGATAAGAGGAAAGTTCATAGCATCAAATGCCTACATCAAAAAGTCTGAAGCAGCACAAATAGACAATCTAAGGTCACATCTCAAGGAACTAGAGAAACAAGAACAAACCAAACCCAAACTCAGCAGAAAAAAGGAAATAACTAAGACCAGAGCAGAACTGAATGAAATTGAGACCAAAAGAGCAATACAAAAGATAAATGAAGAAAAAAGCTGATTCTTTGATAGAACATTAGTGAGATTAAGAAAAGAAGAAAATCCAAATAAGCTCAATTAGAAATGAAACAGGAGATAATACAACTGATACCACAGAAATACAAAAGGTCATTCAAGGTTACTAGGAACAGCTTTATGTGCATAAACTAGAAAGTCCAGAGGTAACGGATAAATTCCTAGAAATATACAACACTCCTAGATTAAACCAGGAAGAAATAGAAACTCTGAACAGACCAATAACAAACCATGAGATTGAAATGATAATTAAAAAGTTACCAACAAAAGAAAGTCCAGGACCAGATGGATTCACAACTGAATTCTATCAGACATTGAAAGAAAAATTGGTACTGGCCAGGTATGGTGGCTCACCCTTGTAATTCCAGCACTTTGGGAGGCTGAGACGGACAGATCACAAGGTCAGGAGTTCGTGATCAGTTCAACATGGTGAAACCCCATCTCTACTAAAAATACAAAAATTAGCCAGGTATGGTCGTGGGCGCCTGTAATTCCAGCTACTCAGGAGGCTGAGGCAGGAGAATTGTTTGAACCAAGGAGGTGGAGGTTGCAGTCAGCCAAGATCACGCCATTGTACTCCAGCCTGGGTGACAGGGTGAGATTCCATCTTAAAAAAAAAAAAAAAAAAAAAAAATAGGTACCAATCTTTTTTGAAGTGATTCCACAGGATAAAGAGAGAATTCTCCCTAAACCATTCTGTGAGGCCAGCACCTCCCTAATACCAAAACCATGGAAAGACATAACAAAAGAAAAGAAAACTATGGACCAATATCCCTGATGAACATAGATGCAGAAAAACCTCAGTGACATACCAGATAACTGAATCCAACAGCATATCCAAAAGATAATCCACTATGATCAAGTGAGTTTCACACCAGGGATGCAGGGTGTGTATCACATACATCCACTGTTGTATGTGATATATCAATAAACAGAATTAAAAACAAAAATTACACAATCACCTCGATAGATGCAAAAAAGCATTTGACCAAATCCAGCATCCCTTTATGATTAAAAAACTCTCAGCATAATCTGCAAAGAAGGGATATACCTTAAGGTAATAAAAGCCATCTATGACAAACACACAGCCAACATTATACTGAATGGGGAAAAGTTGAAAGCATTCCCCTTGAGAAATGGAACAAGACAAGGATGCTCAGTTTCACCACTTCTATTCAACAAAGTTCTGGAAGTCCTAGCCAGAGCAATCAGACAATAGAAAGAAATAATGGGCATCCAAATCAGTAAAGAGGAAGTCAAACTGTTGCTCTTTGCTGATGACATAATTATATACCTAGAAAACCCTAGGACTCATCTGAAAAGCTCCTAGAACTGGTAAATGAATTCAGCAAAGTTTAAGGATACAAAATTAATGCACACAAATCAGTAGTTGTGTACACTAACAGTGACCAAGCTGAGAATCAAATCGAGAACTCAACCCCTTTTACAATAGCTGCACATAAATAAATAAATAAATAAACAAATAAAATACTTACAAATATACCTAATCAATGAGGTGAAAGACCTCTCTAAGGAAAACTAAAAAACACCACTGAAAGAAATTATGGATGACACAAACAAATGGAAACACATCCCATACTTATGGATGGGTAGAATCAATCTTGTAAAAATGACCATACTGCTAAAAGCAACCTACAAATTCAGTGCATTCTCATCAAAATACCACCATCCTTCTTCACATAATTAGAAAAAACATTCTAAACTTCATATGGAACCAAAAAAGAGCCTACATAGCCAAAGTGAAACTAAGCAAAAAGAACAAATCTGGAAGCATCTCATTACCCTACTTCAAACTATACTGTAAGGTCATACTCACCAAAACAGCATGATACTGGTACAAAAATAGGAAAGTAGACTAATGGAACAGAATAGAGAACCAAGAAATAAAGCCAAATACTTACACTGTTCAACAAATGGTGCTGGGATAATTGGTAAGCCTCAAGTAGAAGAATGAAACTGAGTCCTTATCTCTCACCTTGTACAAAAACCAGCTCAAGATGGATGAAAGACTTAAATCTAAGACCTGAAACCGTACAAATTCTAAGAGATAACATTGGAAAAACCCCTCTAGACATTGGCTTAGGCAAAGAGTTCATGACTAAGAACCCAAAAGCAAACGCAACAAAAACAAAAATAAATAAATGCGACTTAATTAAACTAAAAAGCTTCTGCATAGCAAAATAAATAATTGGCAGAGTAAACAGACAACTCACAGTCTGGGAAAAATCTTTGCAATCTGTACTTCCAACAAAGGACTGCTATCCAGAATCCACAAGGAAATCAAACAAATTAGCAAGAAAAAAAAACCCATCGAAAAGTGGGCTCAGCATATGAATAGATAATTCTCAAAAGAAAATATACGAACAGCCAACAAACATATGAAAAAATGCTCAACATCACTAATTATCAGGGAAATGAAAATCAAAAGCACAATGTCATACCACCTTGCTCCTGCAAGAATGGTCATAATCAAAAAAATCAAAAAACAGTAGATGTTGGCGTGGATGTGGTGAAAAGGGAATACTTCTACAGTGCTGGTGGGAACATAAACTAGTACACCCACTATGGAAAACCAGTGTGGGGATTCTTTAAAGAACTAAAAGTAGATCTGCCATTTGATCCAACAATTCCACTCCTGGGTATCTATCCAGAGGAAAAGAAGTAATTATACAAAAAAGATCCTTGCACATGCATGTTTATAGCAGCACAATTTGCAATTGCAAAAATATGCAACTGGCCCAAATGCTCATCAATCAATGAGTGGATGAAGAAAATTCCACACACACAGTATGGAATACCACTCAGCCATAAAAAGGAACAAAATAATGGCATTTGCAGCAACCTGTATGGAATTGGAGACCAGTATTCTAAGTGAAGTAACTCAGAAATGGAAAACCAAAGATCATATGTTCTTACTCATAAGTAGGAGCTAAGCTATGAGGACACAAAGGTATAAAAATGATACAACGGACTTTGGGGACTTGGGGGAAAGCGGAGTGAGGGTTAGAGATAAAAGACTACACATTGGGCACAGTGTACACTGCTCAGGTGATGGCTGCACCAGAATCTCAGAAATCACCACTGAAAACTTACCCATGTAACCAAGCACCACCTGTTCCCCAAAAACCTATTGGAAAAAAAATAACAGCATGGATGAAACTGGAGATCATTATGTTAAATGAAATAAGCTAGGCACAGAAAGACAAACATCACATGTTCTCACTTACTTGTAGGATCTCTCACTTGTAGAGGTGGGGATGGTTAATATGTACAAAAAAGAAGAATGAATAATACCTACTATTTGATAGGAGAACAGGGTGACTATAGTCAATAATAACTCAACTGTACATTTTAAAATAACCTGAGTGTACTTGGATTGTTTGTAACTCAAAGGATAAATGCTTGAGGGGGATGGGTATCCCATTTTTCATGATGTGCTTATTTCACATTGCATGCCTGCATCAAAACATCTCATGTACACCGTGAATATATACGCTTATTACATACACATTTTTTTTAAAAAAGAATTATCTGATGTATTTCAAAATGGTTACTTTTCCCTTCTACCTGCTGAAGACACGAGTGAATTTTTCTCCGATAGCCACTGTGAGAACCTGGTTGAGCTCCATGAGATTAAATTTTTCAAAGGTGGTGAGGGGTGTGGGGAGGTGGGGACTGATCACTGTATTGACCTGGAGTTTTTAACTTTCAGACCTGTCTGCGCTGAGTTTATAGCAACTGTCAATTACGGTTCAGGTTTTCCTACCTCAGCATGACTTTCCAAAGAGGCTTTTGCTCGTGGATTTCTGCTCCAGTAAGTTGTGATTTTTAATATCTGCCTGTCTCTCCAATTTGTGGGGCAAAAGTTTGCCCTGTGGTTCACCTCTCTGATGGATCTGAGAAG